>NC_140992.1:20556643-20821059 GCF_052327205.1 Somniosus microcephalus
TGTCAGCACTCTTGGTTAGGACAAAAAGAAAGACTTGCATTTATATAGCGCCTTTCATAGCCACAAGACGTCCCAAGGCACTTTATAGCCAATGAAGTACTTTTTGAAGTGTAGTCACTGTTGTAATGTCGGAAACATGGCAGCCAATACGCACACAGCAAGCTCCCACAAACAGCAATGTGATAATGACCAGATAATCTGTTTTTTTTTAGTGATGTTGATTGAGGGATAAATATTGGCTAGGACACCGGGGATATCTCCGCTGCTCTTTTTCAAAGTAGCACTAGAGGATCTTTTACACCCATCTGAGAGAACAGATGGGGCCTCGGTTTAACGTCTCATCCGAAAGATGCAACCTCTGACAGTGCAGCACTCCCTCAGTAGTACACCGGAGTGTCAGCCTAGCTTTATGTGCTCAAGTGACTGGAGTGGGACTTGAACCCACAACCTTCTGACTCAAGAGGCGAGGGTGCTACCCACTGAGCCACAGCTGACACTTATGGGGTTTCCATTCCTGATCTACTGAGAGCGGGCCTTCGAGATCGGATCCAGCCCTTTCAGATTGGAGGAACTGATAAAGGGGGCTACCAGTGACCTCATCACCTCTTCAAATGAATAATTGCTTTTTCTTGTTTTTTGGATGGCAACCAGAAGGCCCGAAAGCCTGGAGCCATGATAATAACCTGAACTTACAAATGCGGGTGGGTAGAGAGATCCCTTCAGGCAGTGCGCACTTTTGAGGGTGCTTCACGCATCTTGCACTGTGGTGGGGGAGGGCGGTAGGAGAGTACAATTGGTCACACTCTCTTCTCTTAGGCAGTCCCTCGGGAACCGAGGATGACTTGCTTCCTCATTAAAAATGAGTTCACAGGTGACTGATGAGTCCAATGTGGGACCTACAGTCTCTGTCACAGGTGGGGCAGACGGTGGTTGAAGGGGGCGGGTGGGTGGGGTGCTTGGGTTGACTTGCGCTCCTTCCGCTGTTTGCGCTTGGCTTCCGCTTGCTCCCGGCGAAGAGGCTCGAGTTGTTTAGCGCCTTCCCGGATGCTTCTTCTCCACTTTGTGCGGTCTTGGGCCAGGGATTCCCAGGTGTCGGTGGGGGATGTTGCAATTTTTCAAGGAGGCTTTGAGGGTGTCCTTGAAGCGTTTCCTCTTTGGTCACACTGGCTCCTTGCTGAGGTAAGATTCCAATAACATTGCGCATCCAAGTGGCATTCTTTATACCTGAGGCTACCATTGAGTATTGACAGGATATTTTTTTTTTATCAGGGTGAGTATCACAGCTGACCCCAATCTTGACCTCGCCTCACCCACTATCAATGCATGTTTACATTCTAACGCCAGTCAATGGTTTGTGGTCAGCAGCAGGAATATTTCCCCCGCCCCCCCTCTAACCAGAAAGAGGAAACAAAGAAAATACTTGAGAAAACAAAACTAATTTCACTCTTTTTTAAAATAAGAAGTGCCAGACCTGTTAATGGTTTGAAAGCTCGTTTAAAAAAATCTAGCCAATGTAACTCTGCTCAGATGGGTGAGGAGTTGTATGGGGCCCCTTGAAAACCTAGAATCAGCATTCCACAAAGAAATTCCTAACATCAATGCTCCTTTAAAAAAATATTTTCCAATCAGCCTCGTCAGTATTGAGCAGACACTGGGAATGAGTAAAACGTACAACTACACAGGCCCGTCTTACCACAAATGACTCCATAACCTCACCTTACACGTCACTGCTTATATGTCTCATTTTTACTGAAACTAAAAACTTAAGAAGTTAACCAGTGCTGACAGATCCACCAGCGATGTGTGTCTTTGCCTCCAGAGGGCACCGCACCACACGGTCAATCAGAACATCACAATCCCAGTGCCTGTTTCAGCTTGAAGTCTTTTGCACGCTCCAGCTGATTAGTCTAGTGTGTGCCTGGGGGTGGATTCCTTCCTTCTCCCCTCCCCCTTACTAAGGGAACAGCTCGGAAATCAGGCCAAGCAATACTGAAAGAATGAGAAAGAACGTTCTAGAATGAACCGTGTTGCAGCAGGAATATTGTAATGGCAAAGCATGTGTGTGTCCTCAAAGTGGTGTAGTGAAGTAAACCCTAAGCTCTGGAATTCCCTGCCTAAACCTCTCCGCCTCTCTACCTCTCTTTCCTCCTTTAAGACGCTCCTTAAAGCCTACCTCTTTCACCAAGCTTTTGGTCACCTGCCCTAATTTCTCCTTATGTGGCTCGGTGTCAAACTTTTGTCTTATAACGCTCCTGTGAAGCGCCTTGGGACTTTTTACTATGTTGAAGGCACTGTATAAATACACGTTGCTGTTGTTACTGTGGAAGTACAGTTGGAAAAAAATCACCAAGAAGGTGAAAGCTGATACGATGGGACTGGAAATGAGTGAAGAGTAAATTTAAAACAGACAGCAGCAAGAACTTACGCAAAGAGTAATAGCCAACACCCCAAAAAACAGTTTATCTGGTCATTATCACATTGCTGTTTGTGGGAGCTTGCTGTGCGCGAATTGGCTGCCGTGTTTCCTACATTACAACAGTGACTGCACTCCAAGAGTACTTCATTGGCTGTAAAGTGCTTTGAGACGTCCCGAGGTTGTGAAAGGCGCTATAGAAATGCAAGTTCTTTTTAAGATGCTTGGCATAGCCTGGTAAGCAGGATCTAGAAGAGGCAAACGCTCTGAGGTTTCTCCAGGTACAGTTGCCCTGATTAGAACGAAGGAAAGAAAGACTTGCATTTATATAGCGCCTTTCACGACCACCGGACGTCTCAAAGCGCTTTACAGCCAATGAAGTACTTTTGGAGTGTAGTCACTGCTGTAATGTTCAGAGGTCGAACTCCAAACCATCGTCAACACCTTCACCAAAGTGTACGAGAGCATGGGCCTTACACTAAACATCCATAAGACAAAGGTCCTCTACCAACCTGCCCCCGCCACACAATACTGCCCCCCCGATTATCAAACCTCAAGTCTCTTCGCCGGGAACAAGCGGAAGCCAAGCGCAGGCAGTGCAAGGAACGCACGTCAACCCAAGCACCCCACCCACCCGCCCCTTCAACCACCGTCTGCCCCACCTGTGAAAGAGACTGTAGGTCCCGCATTGGACTCATCAGTCACCTGAGAACTCATTTTTAATGTGGAAACAAGTCATCCTCGGTTCCGAGGGACCGCCTAAGAAGAATGTAGGAAACACGGCAGCCAATTTGAGCACAGCAAGCTCCCACAAACAGCAATGTGATAATGACCAGATAATCTGTTTTAGTGATGTTGGTTGAGGGATAACTATTGGCCAGGACACCGGGGAGAACTCCCCTGCTCTTCTTCGAAATAGTGCCATGGTATCTTTTACGTCCACCTGAGAGAGCAGATGGGGCCTCGGTTTAACGTCTCATCCGAAGACGGCACCTCCGACAGTGCGGCACTCCCTCAGTACTGCACTGGGAGTGTCAGGCTAGCTTTATGTGCTCAAGTCCCTGGAGTGGGACTTGAACCCACAACCTTCTGGCTCAGAGGCGAGTGTGCTACCAACTGTGCACAAGAAGAAATGGTTGCAATGGACCGAGTGGTCAGGCCCCGCCCCTGATTTCTCCTTATATTCTGAGCGATGACGGGTAGGCAGCTGTGGGAGTGGCAGAGAGGGAAGTGAGATATCATGTCTTGTGGTGTCTACGAACAGCCTGCCTATGCCTGACCTGCCTTGGAAACACGTGTATAAGTCAGAGAGCACACAAGAGTATTCATTACACAAAATACTTACAATCGGTTTGATTTTTTTTTTCTAGGCAGAGTATGCTGTTTGTAATTCTTGTACAGCCGCCCATTCTGATGATTGGTCCTTTAAGAACTGTGCTAGCCCTTGAACCAGAATAAAATTGTTTCACTGAAAGGAAGGAATAAAAAACAGTTTCAGCTTCTTATCTGTCTCAGCTACCTTGATCTAGGACAGCAAGCCTGAATTTGACCAGTGCAGAATTCTCTAGTTCTGTCCTTTTCAAACCGTTTTTCATATCACAAAGACCGCCTACTTCCACCTCACCCGTCTCCGCCCCTGCCTCGGCCCATCTGCTGCTGAATCCCTCGTCCATGCTTCTGTTACCTCCAGACTCGACTATTTCAACAGTCTCCTGGCCGGCCTCTCATCTTCCACCCTCCGTAAACTTGAGCTAATTCAAAACTCTGCTGCCCGTGTTCTAACTCGCACATCACTCCTGTGCTTGCCGACCTACATTGGCTCCCAGTCCACCAATGCTTCAGTTTTAAATTTCTTCTCCTCCATGCTCAGATCCCTCCATGGGCTTGCCCCTCCCTCTCTGTCCCTCCAACTCTGGCCTCCTGTGCATCCCCCACTTCATTCGCCCCGCCATTGGCGGCCGCGCCTTCAGCCACCTCAGACGGCCCCAAGCTCTGGAACTCTCTCCCCAAACCTCTCCGCCTCTCCACCGCCCTCTCCCCCCCTTTAAGACACCTGCTTAAAACCTATCTCTGACCAAGCGTTTGGTCACCTGTCCAATATCTCCTTCTTTGGCTCAGTCCCAATCTTTTGTCTGAATACGGTCCTGTGAAGCGCCTTGGGATGCTGTACGACACGAGAGGCGCTATATAAATGCAAGCTGTTGTTGCTTTAGGCTCAGAATGTAATCAAATGAAAGCGATGTGTGCACTGGCATTTTGCACAAGTACTAGGGGAAACAGAACATTAGGAATAATTGAGGCTATGGATGTGACAAATAACTCAAAAAGTGAACTGACCGATTAACTCAGTCATTTATTAATGGAACGTTCCAATCTGCCCTGTGGTGATGCAAGAAGAATATTGTTATGTAGGATGTATAGAAAAAGAGTGAATTTACCACTGCAATAGTCCTAGAACACTACAGCACAGAAACAGGCCATTTCACCCCTCAAGTCTGGGCAGGTAATTTTCTCTGTGTAAGCCTCCTAGTCTAAACCCGCTCACCAGCTTGCTCCCAAGACACTTCAATATTCTTCTTTCTCACGTAGCTGTCTCATTTCCTTTTAAAAGAATTTCTCGACTCTGCATCAACAACAGTTATTGGCAGAGAATTCCAGCTTCCTTTCAGAAAGAAAAGAAGGAATTTGGGGGATTTAAATAGTCCCGTCCTCAGGACTAATGAATTACTTTTTTCAAGTTTTCCTTTGGAGACAAATGCAGCAGCCAGATTGTGCAGGGGAAGTTCCCACAAACAGCGAATGAGATAAGCGATCAGTTAATCCCATTTTTGGAAGTTTACAATCACAACCTGCAATTATGTAGCATGCCTCAGGCAGATGAACCATTACAGAGCAATTTGAAAGGTAGGAGCAGGAAGTGAAAGAACTTGGCATGGAACGCGCCACCCCAGGCTCCTCTGCATCCATGGGAGTGGCCCTCATCGCCTTGGCAAAGAGTACACATCGACTTTGCTGGTCCATTTATGGACTCGATGTTTCTAATAGCGGTGGATGCCCACTCCAAGTGGCCGGAAGTAATTAAGATGACCACCACCACGACGGAAAAAACCATCACAGTGTTAAGGACTATGTTTGCTCGGAATGGCCTGCCGGAACAGATCTGTTCTGATAATGGACCACAATTTGTGTCCGAAGAATTCAAGAAGTTCTTAAAGAGCAATGGGGTTAAACATTACACGTCAGCCCCATACCATCCCGCCTCCAATGGATTGGCTGAAAGGTTTGTCCAGACCTTCAAGAAGGCCGTAAAGGCCATGAGTAATGAAAACATAAGTCTACAACATAAGGTGGATAGCTTTTTGTTGGCATACCGAAATGCAACACATGCGGTCACAAATCAAACTCCCGCAATGATGTTTTGTAATAGACGCCTAAGATGCCGGCTGGATTTACTAAAACCAAACGTCAGAAGAGACGTAGAGAACCGGCAATTCCAGGGCATGAACGACAGGGTCACTAGATCTTTCCAGATCGGTCAACGAGTTTTGGCCCGGGACTACCGTACTGAGAAATGGCAGCCTGGAACTATTGGGAAAAGGCTGGGGCCGTTGATGTACACCGTGGACATTGGAGACAATATAATAAGGCATCATGTTGACCAAATCATAGAGTCCGCCACAAATGGGCAACCGACTTCACCACTTTCTCCGGGTAAGGTTGAGACTGAGATATCCAGAACACCTACTTCCGATCTAGTGATACTGGAGTCAGCTGAACCTGACACGGCTTTTCAAGCCGAATCGAACTTGCCAGAAGCACCTCCTAGCCCGCCTGAAATGACGACACCACTGCGGCGTTATCCGGACAGAATCCGGAAACCCCCAGAAAGACTTAATCTATGAACTGTCTTACATAAACCTGTATATATGTTAGAATGTATGTTCACTATGGACTTAGTATGTTGAAAGCTAAAAAGGGAGGATTGTAGTGTATGTACCCGTCTACCTTTAAGGAAACTATTGTATGTAACCGTTCACCTTTAAGAGAACTACTTTAGGTGTGGCACCACTTGTTGGCTTCTGTATACTGTAATACCGATAGTGACCACACCAGTATATAAGTGTTGTGGCAGGATTGCTGGGGCAGATTCGCCCTGACCTTCGAATAGTAAAGACCTGTTTGTTTGTTACTCCTGAAGTCTGTGTATTTATTAACCGTACAACCCACAGACTTTACAGTGGCGACGAGTCCGATCGTACCCTGCGGCAAGACTACCAAAGCAACTAAAGAGCGTCAAAGAGAGGCAACTGCCCTCGTCGTGCTGCTGAAAGAAAACACGAGGCTGCAGCAGGAGGAAGGAGGAAGACTTTAGCAACAAAAGCTTCCGTCTGCAACAGGCACTGACTACCCTTCTACCACGGTGCGGAGTGAGCCGATCAGCTGGAAACAAGGCGGCCGCGGAGACTGTGAGTAGGGGAAGGTGTAGAGAATATCCGGAGGATAAGGGCAGAGCACTCGACCTCAGTCGAGGGGGAACGGAGCCGGTCAGAAAGTCGGGTCCAACGGCGTCGTGAGACAGTCGGACCTCGATCGGCGGGAAAAGCCGGGCAGCGACCGCAGCCACGAAGCGCTGAGACTGGGAGTAGGCGCGGGAAGAGAAACCCAGCCGCAGCCGGGGAGGGAAATACCGGTCTGCGAGAGGGCTGGGAGGCGAACAGGAACCGTGCGGGTGGGAGAGAGAGACAGAGCCGAGCAAGGAGAGAGAGACTGCGCGAGAGCCAGTCCAGCGGCTGAGCTGTTCTCCACTAACGGGGTACCCAGAGCTGGTGGAACCGAACGTGCGGGAGAGAGAGCGACAGAGCCGGGTACGGAGAGAGAGACTGCGCGAGAGCCAGTCCAGCGGCTGAACTGTCCTCCGTTAACGGGGTGTACCCAGCGCCGGTAGAGCCGTGCGGGCGGGAGGAAAAGACAGAGCCGAGTAAGGGGAGCTGTGCGGAAGCCAGCCCAGCGGCTGAACCTGTCCGCTGTGGGGAAAGCGTACCCCTTCCACCAGGGAAGAAACGCGGGAAGCCGCCATTAGGCGGAGAAGACGACAGAAGCGGGAAACCGCCAGTGAAGTGGGCGGGGCGAGAAGGAAAGAGCGGGAAACCGCCATTTTCGCGGGAAAACCGCCATCTTAGAAATAAACAAATAAATAAGAATACTTAAAGAAATACTTGTGTTGTACCCAAGGAAAGGAAGATGCCTAAGCGGGCGGACATCAACGAGTTTAATTCGGAGATAGAAGACTGGGCCACGTACGTAGAACGTATTGAGATACATTGTAAGGCTAACAAAATAGCTAAGGATGAAAAAGCTTTAACCTTACTTAACATGATGGGTGCGAAAACATTCGGGTTGTTGAAGCATCTTCTCTCACCAGCTAAACCGGCAGATCAGACTTTCGATGATATGGTAGCAGTGCTGAAGGATCACTTGAACCCCACACCGTTGATGCTGGCTGAACGATTCAAATTCTACGCAAGAACGCAGAGGAAAGACGAAAGCAATGCGGAATACTTGGTCGAACTGCGTAGGCTAGCGAAATACTGCCAGTTCGGAGGGAATCTGACAGAGGCACTGCGTGACAAGTTCGTATGCGGATTGTCCAAAGAAGGAACGCAGAAGCGACTACTGGAAGAAAATGACCTCACACTGGACAGGGCTGTCCTCATAGCTGCATCGCACGAAGCCGCAGCGAAAGGAACGGCGGAAATGCAGCTAAAGGCGGCGGCACTAGGGGTGGACCAAATTACTTCGAGCACAATAAAATGCTACCGTTGTGGGAAGACAACACACGACCAGAATCAATGCTGGTTTAAAAACCAAGAATGCAGGAAATGTGGCAAGATCGGGCACATAGCTAAGGTATGCCGGTCAGGAGCAACACACAACAATAAGGAGTCACCACAAAAATGGTACAGGAAGGTGCAAGAGGTGACTAAGAAGAGTCTGAGGGAACAGAAGTCGGTCTCACACTCCAAATGCAAAGGACTGGACAGTCTGAGAATTCACAACGTGAGCAATGAAGCTGACCGACAAACTATCTGGATAACGCTACAGATTGCAAAGGTCCAAGTAAAAATGGAAGTGGACACCGGATCGGTGTTGACGGTCATGAATAAGCATGACTATAAAAAAAATTTCAAGCATATTCCACTACGGGATACGGAACTAGTACTACAGACATACACGGGGCACAAAGTATTCCCCATCGGAAAGATAGAAGTCAAGGTGAGATACAAGGATAAAGATCATCACCGGTTGGACCTGTATGTATTGCCTGAGGGAGGACCACCACTTCTGGGACGGGAGTGGATCCAAAAAATAAAGTTGGACTGGCAGTCACTAAACACCATGACGGTGGATTCCGAAAAAGAGGATGTCAAACCTGAACGGTTGTCCAGAATATTGGACGAAGCTAAGGAGGTATTCCAGCAAGGACTGGGAACACTGCGAGGAATTAAAGCAAAGGTTAAGATTGCAGAAAATGCAAGCCCAAAGTTTTTTAAGGCCAGATCGGTACCTTACGCAATACGACCAGCTGTGGAGGCAGAACTGGAAGAACTTGAACGATCAGGGGTTCTGTCAAAAGTGGACTGGAGTGAGTGGGCCATGCCCATTGTTCCCGTCATGAAGTCCTCACCAAGTAATAAGCCAGGGGGACCGGGGAAGGTCCGTATCTGCGGAGATTTCAAGATCACTGTGAATCCGGTGCTTCACACGGTTCAATACCCGCTTCCGCGGATTGAAGATATCTTTGCTTCGTTGGCTGGAGGGAAGCATTTCACGAAAATAGATCTGGCTCAAGCATATCTACAGATGGAGGTCGAGGAAGAGTCACGCCAGTACCTCACCATCAACACTCACAGAGGCTTGTATCGCTACAATAGACTGGTCTTTGGGGTAGCTTCGGCGCCAGCAATTTGGCAGAGGGCCATGGAACAGGTGTTACAAGGAATTCCAAGCACGCAGTGCTACTTAGATGACATTTTAATCACGGGAAAAGATGAGGAAGAACACCTCACGAATTTGAAACTGGTACTCACCAGGTTGAAGGAGTATGGCCTTCGGGTTAATCGCAAGAAGTGTGAGTTCTTCCAAAAACGGACCTCATACTACGGTCATGTCATTGACCGAGAGGGACTGCATAAGTCACCTGAAAAGATAGAAGCGGTCGTGAAGGCCCCCGCTCCAGGAAATGTATCACAGTTAAGATCATTCTTGGGGTTGATTAATTACTATCACAAGTTTCTGCCAAATTTATCCACGGTGCTGCATCCGCTGAATGACCTGTTGCGGAAAGAAACACCATGGAAGTGGAGTGAAGAATGCAAAAAGGCTTTTCGCAGAAGCAAGGAGTTGATTACCTCTAAAGAAGTGTTGGCTCATTTCAACCCAGCATTACCCCTTCGTCTAGCTTGCGATGCTTCCCCGTACGGAATTGGGGCAGTACTCTCGCACAGGCTACCAAATGGCTCGGAAAGGCCAGTGGCTTTCGCGTCCCGATCATTGACACCCGCGGAGCGAAATTACGCCCAAATAGATAGGGAGGCCCTCAGTCTTGTGTGGGGCGTGAAGAAATTCAACCATTACCTACAATGTAAAAAGTTCACATTGCTGACAGACCACCAGCCGTTGGTGTCCATATTCAACCCAAATAAGGCCGTTTCCACCATGACAGCACAAAGGTTACAAAGGTGGTCCGTGTTACTTGGGGCACACCAATACGAAATTGAGTACAAAAGGTCTAAACAGCATGCTAATGCTGATGGGTTGTCCCGCTTGCCATTGCCGATGGTAGAAGAAGCGAGTATAGTGGACCCAGTAGAGTTGTTCCACTCATCCATAGTGGAGTGTCTACCGATAACAAACTCAATGATTGAGAATGAGACAAGGAATGACCCGACTCTTTCACGAGTCTATGATGTAACGGTGGAGGGATGGCCAGCACAGAGCGAACCAACACTGCAAGCATTTGCACAGAGGAAAGAACAACTGTCAGTGTGTCGAGGAACCCTGATGTGTGGATCTAGAGTGGTGATTCCACCCAAACTCCAAAAGAAAGTGCTAAAGGAGCTGCACGAAGGACATCTGGGCGGAGTAAAGATGAAGAATCTAGCAAGAGCGTTTGTGTGGTGGCCAGGCATTGATGGAGACATAGAGGAGATCACGAAGAACTGCCTAGGATGTCAGAGGGTTCAGAACGCGCCACCCCAGGCTCCTCTGCATCCATGGGAGTGGCCCTCATCGCCTTGGCAAAGAGTACACATCGACTTTGCTGGTCCATTTATGGACTCGATGTTTCTAATAGCGGTGGATGCCCACTCCAAGTGGCCGGAAGTAATTAAGATGACCACCACCACGACGGAAAAAACCATCACAGTGTTAAGGACTATGTTTGCTCGGAATGGCCTGCCGGAACAGATCTGTTCTGATAATGGACCACAATTTGTGTCCGAAGAATTCAAGAAGTTCTTAAAGAGCAATGGGGTTAAACATTACACGTCAGCCCCATACCATCCCGCCTCCAATGGATTGGCTGAAAGGTTTGTCCAGACCTTCAAGAAGGCCGTAAAGGCCATGAGTAATGAAAACATAAGTCTACAACATAAGGTGGATAGCTTTTTGTTGGCATACCGAAATGCAACACATGCGGTCACAAATCAAACTCCCGCAATGATGTTTTGTAATAGACGCCTAAGATGCCGGCTGGATTTACTAAAACCAAACGTCAGAAGAGACGTAGAGAACCGGCAATTCCAGGGCATGAACGACAGGGTCACTAGATCTTTCCAGATCGGTCAACGAGTTTTGGCCCGGGACTACCGTACTGAGAAATGGCAGCCTGGAACTATTGGGAAAAGGCTGGGGCCGTTGATGTACACCGTGGACATTGGAGACAATATAATAAGGCGTCATGTTGACCAAATCATAGAGTCCGCCACAAATGGGCAACCGACTTCACCACTTTCTCCGGGTAAGGTTGAGACTGAGATACCCAGAACACCTACTTCCGATCTAGTGATACTGGAGTCAGCTGAACCTGACACGGCTTTTCAAGCCGAATCGAACTTGCCAGAAGCACCTCCTAGCCCGCCTGAAATGACGACACCACTGCGGCGTTATCCGGACAGAATCCGGAAACCCCCAGAAAGACTTAATCTATGAACTGTCTTACATAAACCTGTATATATGTTAGAATGTATGTTCACTGTGGACTTAGTATGTTGAAAGCTAAAAAGGGAGGATTGTAGTGTATGTACCCGTCTACCTTTAAGGAAACTATTGTATGTAACCGTTCACCTTTAAGAGAACTACTTTAGGGGTGGCACTACTTGTTGGCTTCTGTATACTGTAATACCGATAGTGACCACACCAGTATATAAGTGTTGTGGCAGGATTGCTGGGGCAGATTCGCCCTGACCTTCGAATAGTAAAGACCTGTTTGTTTGTTACTCCTGAAGTCTGTGTCGTTATTAACCGTACAAACCACAGACTTTACAACCACCACCATTGATGCTGCATTGTTCACATCCTGCAAATCCATTGGCAGGATAGGCACACCAACGTCAGTGTTCTTGCTCAGGCCAACATCCCCAGCATCGAAGCTTTGACCACGCTCAATCAACTCCGATGGACGGGTCACATTGTCCGCATGCCCGATACGAGACTCCCAAAACAAGCGCTCTACTCGGAGCTCCGGCACGGCAAGAGAGCCCCAGGTGGGCAGAGGAAACGCTTCAAGGACACCCTCAAAGCCTCCTTGAAAAAGTGTAACATCCCCACCGACACCTGGGAATCCCTGGCCCAAGACCGCACAAAGTGGAGGAGAAGCATCCGGGAAGGCGCCGAACACCTCGAGTCTCTTCGCCGGGAGCAAGCGGAAGCCAAGTGCAGGCACCGGAAGGAGCGCACGTCAACCCAAGCACCCCACCCACCCGCCCCTTCAACCACCCTCTGCCCCACCTGTGACAGAGACTGTAGGTCCCGCATTGGACTCATCAGTCACCTGAGAACTCATTTTTACTGCGGAAGCAGGTCATCCTCGGTTCCAAGGGACTGCCTAAGAAGAAGTTCACATCCTGTCCGTTCCAGTGCTCAACTAATGTCCATTTGCTGTCACATTTCTTCCATCTAACCCTTTGAGCTCTCATCCAGTTCGGGTTTTCTCCCTTGTATCAGGGGCCACCTTATCCTGGATCAGACAAGTAATCTTAAGGAGTCATAAGATTACGGAGCATGCAAAGCGCGATAAACATGTGCCCACCCTTTGAGTCCGTCTTGTGTGTCAGTATGTGACCATGCGTCATGCAGCTGGGTTATGTTGCAATGATTTGCCGTGTGAAGACAAGTCCTTTTAAAATGTCGGTGTGCTAAGACTTTTTGTTGTAAGCTGCACTTGGGGAATATACACACCGCTGGAGCAGGGGCATCCATAGTGAGCAAGGAAAGAGTTATAAAATTGTCTGAGGACTTTGACCTGGGCTTGAAATAAATATGTTGCAGGTTGACAGTCAACATTGGGTGGCGTGCACACTTGGGTCATCTATATGGTATATGGTATTGTTGGGTAGCAGCATCTTGGCAGCTTCCTTAACGTCTGGCATCTTTGTTTGCATTTGTACCCAGGTCTTGTGGGTCGTAGACACAGTGTTGACCATGGCCGGCACCTATTACCAAGTATACTGCACTGCTGTCCTCTGGTGATGGTGCTCTGGGGTGACAAACCCTCCTCACACCCACCTCATACATCCACCAATTGGGGATTGGGCTTTCAATGCCACTCCATCAGTTACATCGACTTACATAGAATTTCTTTTAAAAAATTCATTCACAGGATGCGGGCGTCACTGGAAAAGCCAGCGTTTATTGCCTATTCCTAATTGCCCTTGAGAAGATGGTAATGAGCCGCCTTCTTGAAACGCTGCAGTCCGTGTGGTGAAAGTTAGGGAGGGAGGGAGGGAGTTCCAAGGTTTTGACCCAGCGACGATGAAGGAACGGCAATATATTTCCAAGTCAGGATATTGTGTGACTTGCAGGAGAACTTGGAGGTGGTGGTGTTCCCATGCGCCTGCTGCCCTTGTCCTTCTAGGTGGTAGAGGCCGTGGGTTTGGGAGGTTTTGTTGAAGAAGCCTTGGTGAGTTGCTGCAGTGCATCTTGTAGGTGGCTCACCACCACCTTCTCAAGGGCAACTAGGGATGGGTAACAAATGCTGGCCTTGCCGGCGACGCCCACATCCCATAAAAAAAAGATGTAAGAAGTCACACAACACCAGGTTATAGTCCAACAGCTTTATTTGAAATCACAAGCTTTCGGAGCGCTGCTCCTTCATCAGGTGAAGTGAAGAGTTGCACATAAGCACAGCATATATAGTCAGAGAGTACTGCCAGATGATTACAGGTAATCTTTCTAACTGCCCTTTATCACACCTCGGCAGAGAGATAATCACAGCAATCACAGGTGTGAATGGTGTCCAAACAGGTCAGTCGGAAAACATTACATCAAAGAACAATGAGGTGGGGTCACAAGGGGTCAAATGTTGCAGATGCTGGGGTCTGTATGAAAAACAAAAAACAAACAAAAAACTATTTTTTTGCTGGAAATCACAGCAGGTCCGGCCGCATCTGTGTAGAGAGAACAAGCCAACAATGACTCTACGTCAGGTGGGGTTACATGTAGCATGACATGAACCCAAGATCCCGGTTGAGGCCGTCCTCATGAGTGCGGAACTTGGCTATTCGTTTCTGCTCGACGATTTTGCGTTGTCGTGTGTCTCGAAGGCCACCTTGGAGAATGCTTACCCGAAGATCGGAGGCTGAATGTTCTTGACTGCTGAAGACACCAGATACATCGACGACATTTTCTTCCTATGGACCCACGGCGAAGAATCACTGAAAAGACTACACGATAACATCAACAGGTTCCATCCCACCATCAAACTCACCATGGACTACTCCTCAGAATCGGTTTCATTCTTGGACACACGAATCTCCATCAAAGATGGACACCTCAGCACTTCACTCTACCGCAAGCCCACGGACAACCTCACGATGCTCCACTTCTCCAGCTTCCACCCTAATCACGTTGAAGAAGCCATCCCCTATGGACAAGCCCTGCGAATACACAGGATCTGCTCAGACGAGGAGGAATGCGATGGACACCTGCAGACGCTGAAAGACGCTCTCGTAAGAACGGGATATGACGGTCGACTCATCGATCGACAGTTCCGACGGGCCACAGCGAAAAATCGCATAGACCTCCTCGGAAGACAAACACGGGACACAACCAACAGAGTACCCTTCGTCGTCCAGTACTTCCCTGGAGCGGGGAAACTACGCCATGTTCTTCGCAGCCTTCAACATGTCATCGATGACGACGAACACCTCGCTAAGGCCATCCCCGCGCCTCCACTACTCGCCTTCAAACAGCCGCCTAACCTCAAACAGGCCATCGTTCGCAGCAAATGACCCAGCTTTCAGGAGAACAGCGACCACGACACCACACAACCCTGCCACGGCAACCTCTGCAAGACATGCCAGATCATCAACACAGATACCATCATCACACGTGAGGACACCACCCACCAGGTACATGGTACATACTCATGTGACTCGGCCAACGTTGTCTACCTCATATGTTGCAGGAAAGGATGCCCCGGAGCATGGTACATCGGCGAAACCATGCAGACACTGCAACAACAGATGAACGGACACCGCACAACAATCGCCAGGCAGGAGTGTTCCCTCCCAGTCGGGGAACACTTCAGCAGTCAAGGACATTCAGCCTCCGATCTTCGGGTAAGCATTCTCCAAGGCGGCCTTCGAGACACACAACGCAAAATCGTCGAGCAGAAACTGATAGCCAAGTTCCGCACTCATGAGGACGGCCTCAACCGGGATCTTGGGTTCATGTCACGCTACATGTAACCCCACCTGACGTAGAGTCATCCAGACTTGAGTCGTCGTTGGCTTGTTCTCTCTACACAGATGCGGCCGGACCTGCTGTGATTTCCAGCAAAAAAATAGTTTTTTGTTTGTTTTTTGTTTTTCATACAGACCCCAGCATCTGCAACATTTGACCCCTTGTGACCCCACCTCATTGTTCTTTGATGTAATGTTTTCCGACTGACCTGTTTGGACACCATTCACACCTGTGACTGCTGTGATTATCTCTCTGCCGAGGTGTGATAAAGGGCAGTTAGAAAGATTACCTGTAATCATCTGGCAGTACTCTCTGACTATATATGCTGTGCTTATGTGCAACTCTTCACTTCACCTGACGAAGGAGCAGCGCTCCGAAAGCTTGTGATTTCAAATAAAGCTGTTGGACTATAACCTGGTGTTGTGTGACTTCTTACATTTGTCCACCCCAGTCCAACACCGGCATCTCCACATCAAAAAAAAGATGGTACACACTGCAGACATGGTGCGCCAGTGATGGAGGGAGTGAATGTTTAAGGTGATGGATGGGGTGCCAATCAAGCGGGCTGCTTTGTCCTGGATGGTGTTGAGCTTCTTGAGTGTTGTTGGAGCTGCACTTGTCCAGGCAACTGGAGAGTATTCCATCACACTCCTGACTTGTGCCTTGTAGATGGTGGAAAGGTAGCTGTTAGAATTTCTCTTGTTGGAGATCGTCATTGCCTGGCACTGGTGTGGCGCAAATGTTACTTGCCACGCATCAGCCCAATCCTCAATGTTGTCCAGGTCTTGCTTCATGTGGGCACGAACTGCATCATTATCTGAGGAGTTGCGAAAGGAACTGAACACTGTGCAATCATCAGCGAACATCCCCACTTCTGACCTTATGATGGAAGGAAGGTCATTGATGAAGCAGCTGAAGATGGTTGAGAAACTCCTGCTGCAATGTCCTGGGGCTGAGATAATATACAGTACAGAACAGGCCATACGGCCCAACTAGTTTGTGTTGGTGTTTATACTCCTCCCCGTCTACCTACCTTATCTCAGTCTTTCAGCATATCTCAATCTTTCTATTCCTTTTTCTCTCGTCTAGTTTCCCTTTGAAAGCATCTAAGCTATTTGCCTCAACCACTTCCTGTGGTAGCGAGTTCCACATTCTAACCACTCTGAGTAAAGACATTTCTCCTAATTTCCCCATTGGATTTATTAGAAACTGTCTTGTATTTATGGCCCCTAGTTTCGGATTCTCCCACAAGTGCAAGTATTCTCTTTACATCTACCAACTCATAATCTATCAGGCCACCACTAAGTCTTCTCTTTTCTAAAGATGGCTGGAGGCTCTTTTTCCTGCCTCATAAAACATACTAGGCCAATCAGAGAGAAGTGTCAGTCTTCACATTTTTGATCTTTATCAACCACAATGACCACTATCCTTTCAGTGGCTATCATCCCTTTAAAGAGTAGCTAAGGCCCTTTAAAGCTGCAGCTTTGCAAATACCGTGTTCCCCTCTTTGGTAAGTTATGGATGGATTGCCCATTCCAGGCTGGGAACTTGCCCTACAGCAACAACAACAGTAACTTGCATTTATATAGCGCCTTTAAGGCAGCACAACATCCCATGGCGATTCATATATAGTTCGGGCCAGCCTCAAAATATTAAAATGGGTCAGCCACCTTGTGTTACGTGAGCACACACTTCACCAGTCCCACAGCCCAAACTCTGGGACTGGAAAATCTACCACTATATCTCAAACCTGTCAAACCACTGGAGTAAAGTATCAGGATGGTAAATATCAGGACCTGTTTCTCCTGTTAAACTGAGTTGGCCCAACTGATCTACAACCTGTGTGGTATCACAGAATCTTAGAATGATACAATGCAGAAGGAGTTCCTTCGGCCCATCGTGCCTGTGCCAGCTCTTTGAAAGTGCTCTCCAATTAGTCCCGCCCCCCCTCCCCCGCTCTTTCCCCATAGCCCTGTAAATCTTTTCCCTTCAAGTATTTATCCAATTCCCTTTTGAAAGTTACTATTGCATCTGCTTCCACCTCCCTTTCAGCCAGCGCATTCCAGATCACAAATAATAATAATAATAATAATCAATTTTATTGTCATTGTTAGTGCACAAGTGCAGTACAACGAAATGTAGGCTTGCGGCTCCCGAGAGTGTACATTTAGATTAAGACATTTAAACATTCAGCATACATTTGGCTTGTAATACATTAACATAAACATAACCATAATAAAGTGCATTGGCAGATGTGCAGGCTTTAGAGTTTATTTGTGGAGTTCAGTAGGATGACAGCCCTGGGAAAGAAGCTGTTCCTAAATCTGGTCGTACGGGTGCGAATGCATCTGTAGCGTCTCCCAGATGGCAGGAGGGCGAACAGACTGTGGCTGGGGTGAGTAGGGTCTTTGATGATGGACCGTGACCTCCGTAAACAGCGTTTCTGGTATATGTGCTCTATGGTCGGTAGCCGGGTGCCGGTAATGCGTTGGGCAGTTTTGACTACCCGCTGCAGGGCTTTCCGGTCATAGTAGCTACAGCTGCTATACCATACTGTGATACAGTTCGTCAGGATGCTCTCTATTGTGCAGCGGTAAAAGTTAGAGAGGATCAGGGGTGACAGGTTACATCCCTTCAGCCTCCTTAGGGCCTTCTTCACCAGAGAGGAGGTATTGAGGGACCAGGAGAGGTCTTCCGTGATGTGGACTCCGAGGAACTTAAAGCTGTCCACCCTTTCCACCACAGCCACATTGATGTGGATGGGGGTGTGACTTCTGCCTTTAGACTTCCTGAAGTCCACAATGATTTAATGGTTTTCTTGATGTTAAGGGCCAGGTTGTTATCGGCGCACCACTTCACGAGACAAAAAGTCGCTGCGTAAAAAAAAATCCTCATGTCGCCTCTGGCTCTTTTGCTAATCGCCTTAAATCTGCGTCCTGTGGTTGCTGACTCTTCTGCCAGTGGAAACAATTTCTTCTTATTCACTCTATCAAAACGGTTCATGATTTTGAACACCTCCATCAAATCTCCCCTTAACCTTAATCTCCTCTAAGGAGAACCAACACTAGGAGCTAAGGAGAACTGTAGTTCTAGCTTGGAGCATTCTGAGCCCAAACACGGTGATGTAATCCCATCCAAAATGCAACGGGGGGGGGGGGTGTTGGTGGGGGAAAGGAACCGAGGAGGTTTCAATTTGGCAATGATCAAAACATAAATATTCGAATGCAAGCCAGACTGCTGCAGCAATGAGCTGCAATTGGTTCAGAACATTTAGCAGAGGATGTCTAAGTTGTGCTATTTGCTAAATAGGGGCCAGTTTTCCATGTAAGAGGATTGTACAGAAAATATGCCGCTGTGGGAAAATTAATTTATTTGGTGAACTGCTAGTGTATGATGATATTAATTGGCCAGATAACAGCAGATTAAAAGGATTTAGAAACCTACTATGTACACCATTTAGATACTGGTACTTAGTGACTAATGAAATGCTAAATTGTATCTGTTCAGATGAAGTTGGCAACTGTTTAAAATGGAGAATTGGTGCCATTAATCTGCTGCTCAAGGATGGATTATGCGCATTTACTGAAAAGCACTAAATCTGCTGATCTAATATGTCTGCCTGTCTGAAAATGGCCACTTTAAATGATGTTTAAACTCTACTCATTGGAGTTCAGAAGAATGAGAGGCGATCTTATTGAAACATATAAGATTGTGAAGGGGTTGGATCAGGTGGATGCGGGGAGGATGTTCCCGATGATGGGTGAAACTAGAACTAGGGGGCATAGTCTTAGAATAAGGGGCTGCTCTTTCAAAACTGAGATGAGGAGGAACTACTTCACTCAGAGGGTGGTAGGTCCATGGAATATGCTGCCCCAAAAAGCTGTAGAAGCTACATCATTACATAAATTTAAAACAGAAATAGACAGTTTCCTAGAAGTAAAGGGAATTAAGGGTTACGGGGAGCGGGCAGGAATTTGGACATGAGTCTAGGTTCGGATCGGTCATGGCCCTGTGGGTAGCGGAGCGGGCCCAGGGGCCGTGTAGCCTGATCCTGCTCCTATTTTGTGTGTCTAATTCTGTTAGATTCAGGAGATGGTTCTGTGATAGTGGATTGGCGGTTAGGATCAGATCAGCCATGATCTTATTGAATGGCGGAGCAGGCTCGAGGGGCCGATTGGCCTACTCCTGCTCCTATTTCTTATGTTCTTATGTTTCCATATATGGGTTGTGAAGGGCTCAAGATGCTCTCCTTTGCTTTCCAGTCATTTTTTTTTAGTGAGATCGGTTAATGTCACCTGGTGTTGCCCATGCACAAAACTTCAAACAAAATAATTTTGTCTCTCTCTTCCTGGGTAACTGTCTCTCCTTCTCAGGCTAATCTCTAATTCTTTCGGTCTCCCTCTTGCTCACTGCATGCCTCACGCGCGCTTCATTCTCATGCTTGTTTCTGTATTTTTCTGCAGATTCTGCACACTCTCCGTATTCTTGTCACACAAACTTCACTGGGTATGTTTGTCTCACTCTTTCATGATGCCATTGTACTCTCTCTTTCCTTGGTGACTGCCTTTAAAAATAGCCTTAAAAGTATAAAATACAGAAGCATAGTTACGTAAACGTAGAACATAAGTACGTTAAGTAAGCACAGAACTAGGTTAGACGTTAGGAGTTACTTCTTTTTCCTCTTGACCTTTGAGGCAAGTTGCCAGCTCGGACAGTGAGTGAGAATTCGATGCAACGGTTAAAATGTAGCTGAATGGGCTCATAAGAACGTAAGAATTAGGAGCAGGAGTAGGCCATTCGGCCCCTCGAGCCTATTCCACCCTTCAATAAGATCAGAGCTGATCATCGACCTCAACTCCACTTTCCCGTCCGATCCCCATATCCCTTGATTCCCCTAGAGTCCCAAAATCTATCGATCTCTGTCTTGAATATACTCAACAATTCAGCATCCACAGCCCTCTGGGGTAGAGAATTCCAAAGATTCACAACCCTCTAAGTGAAGAAATTCCTCCTCACCTCGGTCTTAAGTGGCCGACCCCTTATTCTGAGACTATGCCCCCTAGTTCTAGACACTCCAGCCAGGGGAAACAACCTCTCAGCATCTACCCTGTCAATCCCCCTCAGGATCTTATATGTTTCAATGAGATCACCTCTCATTCTTCTAAACTCCAGAGAGTATAGGCCCATTCTACTCAACCTCGCCTCATAGGACAGCCCTCTCATCCCAGGGATCAGTCTAGTGAACATTCATTGCACCGTTCTGATAGGAAACATAAAAGATAGGAGCAGGAGTAGGCCATTCGGCCCCTCGAGCCTGCTCCGCTATTCAATGAGATCATGGCTGATCATCCAAATTCAGTACCCTGTCCCTGCCTTCTCCCCATATTATGATTCTGGTTCCTGAGTGTGGTCAACATAACTGAATATAGAAGGTAGATGAGGTATTGGAGGAATGTGTCACCTAATCACTGTGATCTCCTAGAACTTTCTTGATCACCTTCGGGGGTTGGAGAGGAATTTCCCAGAGTTTTATGGCTGCATATAGTGACGCCACCAGTGCTGGCCTGAATGGAGATGATTGGGTAATTCCCCTGTCAATCACGCCTGGAGACCGCGCTGCTGTCAGTGACTGGGATTGATCTTTACGCACAGAATTCGTATCATGTAGGATGAGGAGAAACTTCTTCACTCAGAGGGTAGTAGGTTTGTGGAATTTGCTGTCCCAGAAAGCTGTGGAAGCTACATCATTAAATAAATTTAAAACAGAAATAGATAGTTTCCTAGAAGTAAAGGGAATTAAGGGTTACGGGGAGCGGGCAGGAAATTGGACATGAGTCTAGGTTCGGAATGGTGATGGCCCTGTGGGTAGTGGAGTGGGCCCAGGGGCCGTGTAGCCTGGTTCTGCTCCTACTGTGTTCTAGTTCTGTGTTAGATTTCAGGAGATGGTTTTATTCCTGTTCCTGGCTGGGGTGGAGATCGCCTTTACAGAAGGTAAGTACTGTAGAAAATATAGGGACAGAGTGATCTCCTGGAAGAATTTCGATCGCCTAGATGGGTCGGAGAGGAATTTCCCAGATTTATTTCTCCCAAATTGGCCATTGGGTCTTTTATCTGGTTTTTCGCCTCTCCCGGGAGATCACATGGGTTCGGGTGGATGGAGAGTGATAGAAGATTTGAGGTTAGGATCAGATCAGCCATGATCTTATTGAATGGTGGAGCAGGCTCGAGGGGCCGATTGGCCTACTCCTGCTCCTATTTCTTATGTTCTTATGTAGCTATCCTCCACTCACTGCTGGAGAAAGCAGCTTGCTTTTATCTGCAGAGGTTGCTGCAGTTTCGGTAATGCTTGAGTTCCCGTTGCTGCTGCAGTTCATAGAGACTCTTTTCAAATAGACACTGTAAATAAACTTTGTTTGCTCGGCTGTTTTGCTCTGTTGGATGTAAAATAGACAGCTGTGAGTCCTGCCGTAAGTCCTGTCCCGCCTCCAACTCACTAGTTGCCACAGTGCGACTCATTGATTGACACAGTGCAACTTATTGATTGACACAGTGCGACTCCTTGATGGACACAGTATGACTCATTGGCTGACACAGGCTGGAATTTTACCGGCGTTCAGAGTGCGGGTTTGGAGGTGGGTCCGCTGTCAAAATCACGAAGATCGACAGCGGGTCGGTATCCCGCTGTAAACCCGCCTCCTTGCCAGTTTCCCAAGCGTCGGGTCTGTCATCCCTGAAAAGACCCAACACCAAGCGGCAGGTCTTCCCAGTTAGATAGTTAAAAGCTTATTAAGAGGTAGTTGAGAGCCATTTTCCCATGTACTTACTATTTTACCAGGTTTTCAACGAGGTTCCCGAAGAACGGCTATCACGTCAGGTAAGTGTGTTGGGTTCTCAATGACTGTGGATTGCTGTGAATAGGTGAAAGCTGCAAAAGTGGCCTAAAACCTACCATTACACAGCTGTTCACTTCCCAATCTTAGAAACTGGAGCATTAATGATTTGGAAGCCACTTTTGAGCTTTATGCACTCTTGAAGTATTTGGAGTATCTCTCTATCCACTGTCACCTCCTTGAAACAACCTATCTCAACCATGACAGATTACTTCTGTCATCTCAACCTCACCTGCCATCTATTCCATCAGCATCAGTGTCCCTGAAGAAATCTCACTTTGGTCCGCAGAATCCCAACACGATCAGCCCCAACACCAGCATCACCGGGCACATCAGCAGCACCAACATCCACACCAACCTTCTCCGCAATCAACTGATGCTGCACTGGACACAGGGCATCATCACCCATGCACATTGTTGCCCGGGAGGCCAGGGATGGCCCCACCATGTCCAGATTTGCTTCACTTAACACTGTACACCCTGGCTGCCGCATGATGCACCAGGTTGGCACCACCCCACACCAGCATCGTAAAGCATCCCTACAATGTCCAAGCCATTCCTTTCACACTCATCACCATGGGGGGGAGGGGGGGGGAACGTTATGTCTCACCACTCACTGGATCTCACTAAGACACTTCCAAAGGTGCACACAAATCTGTCCAAGAAGGCAAAGTGGTGACAATAAGGATTTCAAAGCTTGACAACACATTAACAGAAACTTCACATGAACATTGGCTAAAACACCCAAGTGCCTACCCTTGTGTGTTGTTAGTTGGTATGATTGGACTAGGATGAGGGTGAGTATGAGGGGCGGCTAGTGAGATGGGGAAGTGATAATATAGGTAGAGAGGGGTGGGTGGAGGTGCAAGGTAAGTTGGTGTGAGTAAGGATGTGCAGGAGGAGGGTAGGGAAGGCAGAGTGATGAGGATGTGATAAGTGGCACAGGAGGATGAGGTTGAGTGTGGCTTTGCAGTAACGTTTCGTGATCTACTTCTTCTTATCGTGTCCACGGACAGTCTATACATAGCCCAGCCAGAACTGGGCACATTTTTGCGCCTTGTTGTTGAATTCGGCAAGATCTGCAACAGTGCAGGGTTCCTCTAACGATGGGCATTGCAGGAGATGTTGCATAGTCTGTGCCTCAGTTCCACATTCACAAGTTGTCGGGCTGGTTGAATATCCCCATTTGCTTAGTGACACCTTTGAGCAACCTACACCGGTCCTAAGCCTGTTAAGGCACTTCCAGGTTGTCCAGTTGCAATTAGCTCCTGGGGGAAGGCTTTCATCAAGTAAAATTTCCATCGCTGGGGGTTGTTCAAGACTGGCGAGCCGGTCTTTCCACAAGGCGATGCGGGCTTCAGATGAGGTTGATTGTAATGGAACAACACTGTTTATGAAGCTCTTTCTTGACTTTAGGCGGCTGGGTGTAGGTGTGTGACAATGCAGAGGGTGTCTCTCATCTGATGTTTGACGGAGTCACTCTTTCTTGCTGGCTACCATTCTTCTTATATCAGGGGGAGCGATACCCGCCAGGATATATAGGCTGTTGGTGTTTGTTGGTTTTAAGCAACCTGTGATAAATCGGCAGCTTGCATTCAGAACGGCATCCATCTTCTTGGCATGAGTAGACCTTTCCCATGCAGGGCAGGCGTATTCAGCAGTGGAATAGCAAAGAGCAAGTGCACTGGTTCGCAATGTTTTTGGGCTTGTTCCCCATCTTGTGTTAGTGAGCTTATTCAGGATGTTGTTTTGTACGCTCACTTTTGCCTTTGTCCTCTCGATGTGGTTCTTGAAGGTGAGGCATCGGTCAAGGGTGACTCCTAAGTAGATAGGGTGCTCGCAATGCGTCAGTGTTGCTCCACACCAGGTTACTTTCAGCTGGCGTTTGGCTTCACGGTTTCGGAGGTGGAATGCACAAACTTGCGTCTTTGATGGGTTTGCGCGAAGGTGGTTTTCTTCATAGTAGGATTTTAGTCCCTCCAAGGCCTCAGAAAGCGTTTTCTCCACGATGTTAAAATCAATGCTTTGGGCAGTGACACAATAGTCATCAGCATATATAAAACGGCGTGTAGCACCATCTATAGGTTGGTCATTCGTGTAGATGTTGTACAGCAGCAGTGCAAGCATGCTTCCCTGAGGAAGACCATTCTTCTGAATACGCCACCTGCTGCGCTTCCCACCTAGTTCAACATAGAACCGGCGATTCTGAAGCATGCTTTCTAACAGCTCTGTTCAGTGAATGTCTTTTGTCATCTCTAGAATCTTGCAGAGGAGACGTCGATGGTTCAATGTATCGTATGCTGCTGACAGCTCTACAAAAACAGCACCTGTTACCATCCCTTGCTCAAAACCACCTTCGATGTGTTGTGTGAGGTTGAGCAGTTGGCTTGTTGTTGATTTGCCGGGGCGGAAACCTGCTTGCTCTGGAATGATCTACTGAGATCATTGAAAGGTTTGCACCACTGCAGCCTGGTCCTCCTGATGACATCCCTGCTTGTGCTCTCCTGTGCAATGTGCAACCAGGCTGCGTTGATCTCCTGGGGAGGTCTTTACCACCCATCGGAATGGAAGAAAACCTCCCTGCCTGCTGTGACTCCCTCCATAAGCAGATGGAGGGAGTCATGGGAGAGCCTGGATGCAGCCGTGCACCTTTGTGCAGTGTTTGTCGGTGTTTGCAGCCCCTCAATGCTGTAGAACACTGACAGCACCACTGTCAAAATGAATGTGGACATGGGCCCTTTACGGAAACCGGCTGATGACGCGTCATCAGATGACATCATCAGACCCGCTTCCTTTTAATTGGCCGGGAACCTCGCAGGGCGGGCTTAACAAGCCCAATGAGGGGGAAAATCACTCGGAGGAGGCGGGATGAAGACGGGTGCGGAGTTTGAGGCCGCAGTCTACTCCGGCCGCATTGGACTCACCACGGCTGGCGAAATCGCGGCTACAGTGGTGTCAATAGACACGCTGGAGTTTCTTATCCTTAATTGGCCAAGGACTTTTTTTCTGTTTTTGTTTTCACTCTCCCAGGAGATTGAGTGGCTGGTGGGTGGTCTTCGGGTTCGGGTGATGGTGTGTAGAAGTTACACCATGGGATGAGTTTATACGTTTTTAAATGGCCAAGACACCCAAATTACAAGAAGAAAGAAAGACTTGCATTTCTATAGCGCCTTTCACAACCTCAGGACGTTCCAAAGCGCTTTACAGCCAACTAAGTACTTTTGAAGTGTAGTCACTGTGGTAATGTGGGAAACGTGGCAACCAATTTGCGCACAAGGTCCCACAAACAGCAATGTGACAATGACCAGATCATCTGTCTTAGTGATGTTGATTGAGGGATAAATATTGATTAAAAAAAACCGTGGAGAACTCCCCTGCTCTTCTTCGAAATAGTGGCTATGGGATCTTTTACGTCCGCCTGAGAGAGCAGAGGGGGTCTCGGTTTAACGTCTCATCCAAAAGACGGCACCTCCAACAGTGCAGCACTCCCTCGGCATTGCACTGGAGTGTCAGCCTCGATTTTTGTGCTCAAGTCTCTGGAGTGGGACTATGAACCTACAGTGCAAAAACAGATGTTATACAGGCAAGAAAAAGCTGAAGCTTTTTTTTTTAAAGATAAATAAAATAGCAAAGCTACTAATCCATTGAACAGATGCCTGTTTTTTGAAAGATAATTACAAATAAAATATGCCCGCAAGACCGGGTGGCTGAACTTCCCACTCAGTGGTTGTTTTTACAAAGATAAATAAAAATTACTAGAACAAAGCTAGGGGCCATCGGTATAAGACAGTCACCAAGAAATCAAATAGGGAATTCAGAAGAAACCTCTTTACCCATAGAGTGGTGGAACTCGCTACCACAGAGAGTAGTTGAGATGAATAGTATAGATCCATTTAAGGGGAAAATAAGGGGTCGCCCATTTAAGACAGAGATGAGGAGACATTTTTTCTCACAGAGGGTCATGAGTCTTTGAGACTCTCTCCCTCAAAGGACGATGGAAGCAGAGTCTTTGAACATTGTTAAGGCAGAGGTAGTTAGATTCTCGATAAGCAAGGGGGTGAAAGGTTACCGGGGGTAGACGGGAATGTGGAGCAATCAGATCAGCCATGATCTTATTGAATGGCAGAGCAGGCTCGAAGGGCCGAGTGGCCTACTCCTGCTCCTAATTCGTATGTTCGTAAGCTAGATAAGCATATGAGGGAGAAGGGAATAGAGGGTTATGCTGATAGATTTAGATGAGGAAAGACGGGAGGAGGCTCGAGTGGAGCATAAACGCCGGCATAGACTGGTTGGGCCGAATGGCCTGTTTCTGTGCCGTATATTCTATGTAACTTGTATGTAAATGAAATCTAGACGGCAGCAATGGTTGGAGCTGCATTGGGATGACCAGGGAATGGATGGCTGAACCTTTTGATCAGTGACTGTCTTTAAAACAATTAAGATAATAATGAAACATAGGCAGCAATTGGTGGATCTTGCTGTGTATGGAGAATGAAAGGAAACCATGAGAAGATTGTGCCCAATTTTGTAATAAGAGCTTCTGCCTCGCCAAGTTCTTTTCGCCAAGTGCAGGTGAGCAAAATCTACCCCAATTTGCTTTATCCATCATTTGCTTCTTTTGCCAAAAAAAAACTGTCCAGCTCCCTCTTGAATTTCCCTACGCTATCCTCCTCCACTGTCAAGAAGGACAAATCATTGGCGGGTTTGTCTCGGACTGCACTTTGGGTCGAAATGATCCTGACTTGCCGCAGAGCGTCACTGCTGGAAGACGTCAAGATACCTGCAGTCATCAAACACAGAAGATAGGAGCAGGAGTAGGCCATTCGGCCCCTCGAGCCTGCTCCGCCGTTCAATGAGATCATGGCTGATCATCCAAATTCAGTACCCTGTCCCTGCTTTCTCCCCATATCCCTTGATCCCTTTAGCCTTAAGAAATATATCCAACTCCTTCTTGAATATATTTAATGAATTTGCCTCTACTGCCTTCTGTGGTAGAGAATTCCACAGGTTCACCACTCTCTGGGTGAAGAAATTCCTCCTCATCTCTGTCCTAAATGGCTTACCCCTTATCCTTAGACTGTGACCCCTGGTTCTGGACTCCCCGACCATCGGGAACATCAATCCATCTGATCAGCCAGAACTTAGGTGACTATAATAAGTAGATAGAGAAGAATGTTTGTTATTTTTTTTTTAATCTATACATTATCCTGTATCCCTTTTGCACTTTTGAATATGTCCCAATAGCACACATCCCAGAGGTCAGAGGTCACAGCTACTTGGCATAGATCTGTCAGCCTGACCTGCGCTGATTCTCATCTGCTCCTAAGTAGACTGCCAGCTGGAGGGCCTTGCAGTAACAGAATATATCATCTCATGGGGATGGGAGAGCTGATGTCAACCATCGCACCTCCTGTCAGCTGATTATGGCATTCCATTGGCAGGGGCCTTGATTGGCTGCGCCCCTCCCCCCCCCCCACACTAAATGGATAAGCTTCAGGCACCAGTGTTAATGGCAGAAATCAATGCTTAATAGCAATTAAAAATAGAGCCTTGAAGACGGCAAGAAGGCTGTTGATGTATCGTTGGCCGTGTGTCACATGAGACGCAGGAGGCTTCAGACAAAGGAACTCGTCTGCAGTGGGAAGGCAAAGATGCCCGGGTCACTCAGCAGTAAAAGCAAAAAAGGGAAACGAGACAGAACAAAGAAACGAAAACGTGGAAAGATGCCAAGTGGCAAGAAGGAGGTCATAATAAGAATGTGGAACTTGCTACCACGTGGAGTAGTTAAGACAAATAGACGCATTTAAGGGGAAGCTAAATAAGCACATGAGGGAGAAAGGAGTTGAAGGTTGTGCTGGTAAGGTGAGATGATGTAGGGTGGGAGGAGGCTCGTATGGAGCATAAACACCGGCACAGAGATACGTGCATAGACGAGGTGCTTGTATTTTTCGCACTTCTCAACCCATGCCTTCTCAAGCGTCATGTTGTTGTCTTCGTACCTGACCGTGACATTAGTTCATCGTGAATTCTGGTTGCAGATTGTTTCCGCCTCTTCAATAAATGTTGGTGTAAAGCAAGGTGATTTTCCAAAACAATGTGACCGAGAACTTTACAGGGTCAACAGTACGCCTTTAAACGCTGTTTAACAAGGGCAGAATAAAGATTGTGCCGTCAGCAAAACCTCCTAATCTCGCGTGTAAAATAAAATAAACACAAGGGCAGTTTCTCAACGGCAAGAATGTAATACTAGGTGGGAGAATGAGCTCTCGCAGGCACACAAAGAGAAGGGGTTAAATCCTACAAATGCTGGCAATACACAGAACAGCTGCTGTTCTTATCCATGAGTCTGTATTTTTCCTGGATGTGTCAGACATACCAGGCCTGAGTGATGGTGTCTTAAGATAATAATCTCTTTTTGTGTAGCCTGGAAAGTTAAAACCATGGGGGTCAAACTGTTGGGTGATGGTTGCCAACTAAATCCTTGAAAACATGTGGTTATTTCCTAACAACTGTTAATTGTTAACTGATCTATAGTCAGCGATATACATCCTGACGTTTAAAAGTAGGCATGAGATTGATAATACTATTCAATTGTGTTTCATGCTGTATGATTCTGTTTGCCATTTTAAGTACATTACCTGAATACAGTTAATTTTTAAACAGGAACCCAGCTATCAGTACTGAAGCAGTTACACAGTTATGACTAACCTTAAAGTAACTTTTCCACTGCCTACTTTGCATTGAATGTTTTGCCATTTGTGCAGCCATATTCCCCAAATACTGGGCATCCTCTACTGCCTCTGATTCAGTTACAAAGGCCTTTTTACATAGAATTACATTGGATTTACAGCACAGAAACAGGCCATTCGGCCCAACTGGTCCATGTCGGTGTTTATGCTCCACCTGAGCCTCCTCCCACCCCTCTTCATCTCGCCCTATATCAGCATTACCTTCTATTTCTTTCTCCCTCATCTAGCTTCCCCTTAAATGTATCTGTGCTATTTGCCTCAACTACTCCATGTGGTAACAAGTTCCACATTCTAGCCACCATCTGGGTAAAGATGTTTCTCCTGAACTCCTTATTGGATGTATCAATGACTATGTGGTGGAGCCACCAAAGGACTCAGAGCGGTTGTACATAATTCCTTTAACAGCAATGTAGTTACTGTCAGTGCCTGTACCTTTAATTATTTTTTTAAATTTTATTTAATTTAATTTAATTTAATTTAATTTTAATTTTTGAAGAAGGGTCAAACCCGAAACGTCAACTCAAATTTCTCTCCACGGATGTTGCCTGACTTGCTGAGTTTTTCCAGCATTTTCTGTTGTTATTCCTTTAATTACACTGTTTGACTGTACAATCCGACCTCGGGCGACTGTCTGTGTGGAGTTTGCACATTCTCCCCGTGTTTGCGTGGGTTTCCTCCGGGTGCTCCGGTTTCCTCCCACAGTCCAAAGATGTGCGGGTTAGGTTGATTGGCTATGATAAATTGACCCTTAGTGTTAGGGGGATTAAATACATGGGGTTACGGGGATAGGGTGGGATATGTGTTGGTGTAGGGGTTACGGGGATCGGGTGGGATATGCGTCGGTGCAGGCTCGATGGGCCGAAATGGCCTCTATCTGCACTGTGGGGTTTCTGTGATTCTGTGAATGCCTAGTTACCTTTACAGCGCGGATTCAACGTGATGACGTCATGCCGTTAGTCACGTGATGCCCCAATGGCGGGAAGAACGTGATGACGTCATGACGTCAGTCTCCTGACCAGAGGATCAGTCCTCGTGGAGCCCTCAAGGAGAGTAGACCTATTATTGATGTGTTCTTGCAGTTTCCAGTAAACTCGTTTGGTTTCATTAAAGTTCATTAATTTAATTACCTGAGTCGAACTCAGTCTTTTTGATAGGAACCTCCGTTCCTACATTGGTGACCCCGACTTCTACGAACGATTTTCGTGGAAGATTCGACATGGACACGAACGCCGTCACGCTGACACTGCCACAGTTCTGGGAGCAACAACCAGACGCCTGGTTCATCCAGGCTGAAGCCCAGTTCGCCATTCGGAACATCATCGCGGATCAGACCCGTTACTATTACGTGGTCTCCGCCCTCGACAGCGCAACTGCATCCCGGATCATCAGCCTCATCGGTAGTCCTCCTACTGACAGCAAGTATGATGCAATTAAGGCGCGGTTGCTTCAGGTTTTTGGGCTATCAAAGTCGGAGCGTGCTCACCGGCTCATCACGCTGCCTGGCCTCGGGGACTCCAAACCGTCCGAGCTCATGAGCCAAATGCTCACGCTCTTGGGTGCTGAACCGGAATGTTTCATCTTCCGGGAGCTTTTCCTCTATCAACTGCCTGAACAGGTTCAGGCTGCCCTGGCCAGCTCCGACATTACTGACTGCGCCAAGCTTGCGGCCGAAGCCGATAAGATTTTCACGGTTACCCAGCAGTGCTGCGCAGCCACGAGGCACCCACCCCCCACAGACGCGGTCCCGGCTTCTCCTACAGCGGGCTGGTGCTCATACCACACCCGTTTTGGCGCGAAAGCACGATGCTACCGTTCCCCCTGCAGTTTTTCGCCCAAAAAAAACCAAGAAGGCGCAGGCGGCGTACCTGGCGAAGGATGACCAAGTCTAACGGGCATTCCGCGGTGGCGATGGCTGTCGGTTCTACGGGGAAACTCCTCTATATCACCGATTCCCTCTCGGGCCGCCGTTTCCTTTGTGACACCGGGGCGCAGTGCAGCATTCTACCTGCGTCGAAGCTCGACATGCAGACTGGGAACCTCGGTTTTTCCCTCGTAGCGGCTAATGGCGCAGCTATTCGAACGCTCCGAAAGCGGCAGGTCGAAGTCTGTTTCGGCGGTCAGCGCTTCTTTTGGGAATTCGTCACGGCTACAGTCTCACAGGCTATCCTAGGGGCAGATTTTCTGTGTGCCAACAGCCTACTAGTCGATGTCTGGCACCACTAGCTGATCAACGCGGCCACCTTCCACTCGATTCCGTGCTTCCACGGTACCTCAGTGGTGCGCTCCATTGCCTGTGCTTTCCCTCCTCCAGATGACTTCACGCGGCTCCTCGGGGAGTTTCCAGAGCTGACAAGGCCCACCTTCTCCTCTTCGTTGAACATCACATCACCACTACTGGCTCCCTGGTTTATGCGCGGGCTAGAAGGCTCGAACCCGGCAAGCTTGCAGCTGCGAAGGCGGAGTTCGCCACAATGGAGCGGCTCGGGATCATTAGGCGATCGAAGAGTCCCTGGTCCTCGCCTCTCCACATCGTGCCGAAACCAGGCGGCGGCTGGCGGCCATGCGGTGACTATCGACGCCTCAATGATGCCACCACTCCGGATCGGTACCCGATTCCGCATATCCAGGACTTCTCGGCCCACTTGGCGGGAAATTCTATCTTCTCTAAAGTCGACCTCGTCCGTGGATATCACCAGGTTCCAGTGCACCCCCAAGACATCCCGAAAACCGCTGTCACCCCTTTTGGCCTCTTTGAGTTCTTGCGGATGCCGTTTGGCTTAAAGAACGCAGCACAGGCGTTCCAGCGTTTAATGGACTCTGTTCTTTGAGACCTGCGTTTCCTTTTCGTCTACCTGGACATACTCATCGCCAGTGCCAGCAAGGAGGAGCACATCTCCCATTTGCGTTCCCTCTTTACACGCCTCAGCCAACACGGTTTAATCATCAACCCGGCCAAGTGCCAGTTCGGCCTGCAACAAATCGACTTCCTCGGACATCACATAACATCGGACGGCGCCATCCCTTTGTCGACGAAGGTGGAGGCGGTTACTTCTTTCCCACGGCCGTTGACAGTCAAGGCCTTGCAGGAGTTCCTGGGGATGGTCAACTTCTACCGCCGTTTCATCCCCAAGGCGGCTCAACTCATGCAACCCTTGTTCGGGGCCCTCAAGGGCAAGTCCAGTAAAGATCCAATCAGCTGGACAGCCGAGATGGTCCAGGCGTTCGACGACACCAAGAACGCTTTGGCCAATGCAACCATGCTGGCGCACCCACTTCCAGGTGCTACTATCGCCCTTACCACCGACGCGTCAGACTACGCCATCGGTGCAGTGCAAGAACAGTGGGTCAACGGCACGTGGCAACCGCTGGCGTTTTTCAGCCGTCAATTAAGAAAGAATGAAAAAAAGTACAGCACCTTTGATAGGGAACTACTGGCCCTTTTCCTCGCCGTTCGCCATTTCCGGTTTTTATTGGAGGGGCGCCCCTTCATGGCTTTTGTCGGCCACAAACCCCTTACGGTCGCCATGGCCAAGACCGCCGAACCGTGGTCCGCTCGTCAACAACGCCACTTGACGTTCATTTCCGAGTTTACCACGGACATTCAACATGTGTCTGGTAAGGACAACCTGGTGGCAGATTGCCTCTCCCGTGCGACGGTCCACGCGGTGCACCTGGGAATCGACTACGCCCTCATGGCGGCAGATCAGGTTTCGGACTCGGAGGTCCAATCATATAGAACATTTCCCTCTAGCTTCCAAGCGACCGACGTCGTCTTCCAGGCCACAGGTGCCACGCTCCTTTGCGACGTTTCCATGGGAGTTCCTCATCCCATCGTGCCAGTCGCATGGCGCCGGAAGGTTTTTGATGCCATACACGGGTTGTCACACCCAGGGATGAAGGCTTTGCAGCGGCTTATGTCGGCCAAGTTCGTCTGGAAAGGTATGCACATCGATGTCCGTGACTGGGCTAATACCTGCGTCGTATGCCAGAAGGCCAAAGTCCAGCGTCATGTCAAGGCTCCAGTGGCTGCGTTCACTGTCCCGGAGCGTCGTTTCGACCACGTGCATGTGGACCTCGTAGGGTTGCTTCCGCCTTCTCAGGGTTATACTCATCTCCTCACCATAGTGGACTGCACCACTAGGTGGCCAGAGGCAATTCCTTTGGTTTCCACCACGTCGGCAGACGTCGCTAGAGCTTTCATCTCCTGTTGGGTTGCCCGTTTCGGGGTACCGGCAGGCATCTCTTCTGACCGCGGGCCACAATTTTCCTCGGATCTTTGGAACGCTGTGGCTCAGGGGCTCGGTACCAAACCTCATCGCACCACCGCCTATCATCCGCAGGCAAACGGCCTTTGCGAGCGATTCCACAGGTCGCTTAAAGCCTCTCTTCGGGCCAGTCTTCAAGGCGCAGGATGGGTGGACAGACTCCCATGGGTCCTGTTGGGTCTCCGTACGGCACCCAAAGATGATCTACAATCGTCTTCGGCTGAACTCGTCTATGGCCAGCCACTCCGTGTACCAGGAGATTTCCTCCCTTCTCCCACAGAGCCATGGTCAGCCTCCCGGCAACTCGTTCGCCACCAAGAAGCGGCCAGATGCTTTGCTCCGATACCTACGTCCAATCACGGTTTGCAGACCTCCTACGTGCCACCAGGACTGAAAAATGCGGAGTATGTCTTCATCTGCCACGACGCTCACCGGGATCCGCTCAAGCCCCCTTACACTGGTCCTTTCCGCGTCATCGAACCAGGAGACAAATCCTTTTCGGTCGACGTCGGAGGGAAGCCGGATCACATCTCGGTGGACCGCTTGAAGCCGGCTCACCTGGACCTGGACCACCCTGTCGTAGTCGCTCAACCACCCAAACGTGGCCGACCGCCCGTTGCCGCTGCACCAGATCAACCAAAGCCGCCTGACAACCGCGCTCGCCGCGCCTGCTCAGCCGCAACTGACTGCCAACTCGACCACCGGTCGTCAGCTTCCTCTACCAGGGTATTGAAGTCGATCGGACAGGCTCATCAGGCCTCCTCCTCGCCTCACCTTTTCTGTTAAAGACAATTCTGGGGGGGCGCATGTGGCGGTGCCACCAAAGGACTCAGAGCGGTTGTACATAATTCCTTTAACAGCAATGTAGTTACTGTCGGTGCCTGTACCTTTAATTACACTGTTTGACTGTACAATGCCTGGTTACCTTTACAGCACGGATTCAACGTGATGACGTCATGCCGTTAGTCACGTGATGCCCCAATGGCGGGAAGAACGTGATGACGTCATGACGTCAGTCTTCTGACCAGGGGATCAGTCCTCGTGGAGCCCTCAAGGAGAGTAGACCTGTTATTGATGTGTTCTTGCAGTTTCCAGTAAACTCGTTTGGTTTCATTAAAGTTCATTAATTTAATTACCTGAGTCGAACTCAGTCTTTTTGATAGGAACCTCCGTTCCTACAACTACCTTATATTCATGACCCCTAGTTTTGGACACCCCACAAGTGGAGACATTGGCCCCGATATTGTCAGTGGCGGGGTTGGTAAGCGGAGGTGGGGGGGGGGAGGGGGTGGAATGGAGTTTCAGTCTGGAAACTGGTTTCCCCACGTGTTGTAGAGATTTAACTCCACAATGTGCAACCTTTTCTTAAACAGGATCCCCGCCCAGAAGTCAGCCTGATTGACAGGCTTGGCTTCCAGTCGGGCGGGAAGCATTCTGGAGCAGGCCGCAGCTGCAGGTAAGGAGTCCGGGGGTCCAATCACCGAGCGCAGAAGGAGGCCATTCAGCCTGCCAGCCTGTGCTGGCTCTCTGAAAGAGTTACCAATTAATCCCACTCCCCTGCTCATAGAAACATAGAAACATAGGAGCAGGAGTCGGCCATTCGGCCCTTCGAGCCTGCTCCGCCATTCAATATGATCATGGCTGATCCTCTATCTCAATACCATATTCCCGTTCTCTCCCCATACCCCTTGATGCCTTTTGTGTCTAGAAATCTACCTATCTCCTTCTTAAGTTTTGGTCGCCTTATCTGAGGAAGGATGTTCTTGCCATGGAGGGGGTGCAGCGAAGATTCACCAGGCTGATACCTGGGATGGCAGGAATGACATATGAGGAGAGATTGGGTCGATTGGGCCTATACTCGCTGGAGTTTAGAAGATTGAGAGGGGATCTCATTGAAACTTATAAAATTCTAACAGGACTGGACAGACTGGATGCAGGAAGGATGTTCCCGATGGCCGGGGAATCCAGAACCAGGGGTCACAGTCTAAAGATAAGGGATAAGCCATTTAGGACAGAGATGAGGAGGAATTTCTTCACCCAGAGAGTGGTGAACCTGTGGAATTCTCTACCACAGAAGGCAGCTGAGGCCAATTCATTAAATATATTCAAGAAGGAGTTAGATATATTTCTTAAGGCTAAAGGGATCAAGGGATATGGGGAGAAGGCAGGGACAGGGTACTGAATTTGAATGATCAGCCATGATCTCATTGAATGGCGGAGCAGGCTCGAGGGGCCGAATGGCCTACTCTTGCTCCTATCTTCTATGTTTCTATGTTTCTATGTTAAATATATTCAGTGACTTGGCCTCCACAGCCTTCTGTGGTAGAGAATTCCACAGGTTCACCACCCTCTGAGTGAAGAAATTTCTCTTCCCCATGGGCCTTCAAATATCTCCTCTTTAATATTTATCCAATTCCCTTTTGAAAGTTCCTCTTGAATCTGCTTCCACCGCCCTTTCAGGCAGTGCATTGCAGATCATAACAACTCACTGAGTCAAAAAAAAATTCCTGTTTTTTTTTTGCCAATTATCTTAAATCTGTGTCCTCTGGTTACCGACCCTCCTGCCAGTGGAAACAATTTCTCCCTATCTACCCATATCAAAACCCCTTATAATTGTAAACTCCACTATTAAATCTCCCCGTAACCTTCTGTATTGATTTCTTTGTGGGTTCAATGACGAGACATTTATGAAAGAGAATGTCTTTTAATCTAAAGCTTGTTCAACTCTTTATAACAGCATTTACAGGAGACATCATGTTAGAAATCCATCTAAAACGAAACTGAAACTAAACTCCTCTGCTTGTCTCTCACATGACCTCTGCTGGTCAGGCATAAGTAATCAATACATGCAAACATGCTGGTAAGACATGATAATCAAACAGGCAAATAACATCACTATTTGCTGATATCATTACATCTCCTTTTCTTAAAACAAAAGTATTTTACTTTTAACTAACAACATGTTTTCTTTGTATTAATCTGCATTTTAACTGTAACACTTAATGAACTTACATTATCATTATCATGATCAAGGTTTTTTAACCTTGCTTTGTGTTCACATGAAATATGTCAATACACTAGAACTTGAAGGAAGAATAAGATAACATTACTTCCTTCAATAACAATAGTCCTTAAATTTGCTCAATGAGTCTCTCAGGAGGCTTCACGTGTCTTGAGGATTTTCTGATTGATTGTCCTTGAATCTGAGTTGTTGCCTCAGATGATTGGTTCTCAGCTGTGTGATCAGGTTGTTCAACAGTATCAGTCTCTTGACCTGCTGTGGCTGCTCCCATGAGAAGATCTCGACGATTTCTTCTCAGAACAGCACCCTCATCTGTCTGAATGGTGTATGATCTTGGTTGAACTTCACTCAGGACAGTTCCCTTCTGAGTCCATGTGTTTGTTTTGTCTTTGAACCTTACTTGGTCACCAGTGTGGAGTTCAGGTAGGTTTTGTGTTCCTCTGTCATAGTAGTACTTTTGCTTTTCTTTCTGTTGTTCTTTGAACTTCCTCACTTTCTCCCCCTCTTTTGTTTTCAGGAGGTTCTCCGGGATGGGTAGGTTTGACCTTAGCCGACGTCCCATCAGGAGTTGGGCTGGTGACTTACCACACTCGAGCGGCGTTGTGCGGTATACAAGCATGCTTTGGTAGAAGTCAGTTCCACTGTCTTTTGCCTTGTACCTCAGTCTTTTCACTGTGTTTGCGGGCTCTCCTGGGTCAACAGCTCTGGACAACGTGTCTGCTGTATACATCAGCTTACCCGGTGTGTACGCAACATTCAGTTCATCATAGACTGTCTCTCCTTCACTTTCCACAACGAGGACTCTCTTTACCAGGTTCAGTCTCTCACAGGCTTTTAAACCTAGTATGGCTTGCACATCCTTTGGCACCACGATTAATGCTAGCGTGTGCTCTCTGTCCTTGTGTGTTACTTTGACAATGCATCTTCCTGTCACTGGTATATCAGTACCTGAGTATCCTGTCACTTTCACTTTTATTCCATGTATTTTTGGTCTGGGTCTAATTTTCTTAAAATCAGTCTCTGATATCACATTAACTTGTGCTCCAGTATCCAATTTAAATGGAATGTGTATGTCATTCACTTTTAGTGTCAACATCCAGTCTCTTTCTTCTTTTTTGTTTTCAGACACAACATCTACATTGAACTCCTCTATGTTGCTTTCATCTACTGCATGGACCTTGCTTTGTTGCACTTGGTTCTTGCAGCAACGGGCATAATGGTTGTTTTTGTTGCAACTATTGCATGTTTTCCCATATGCTGGACACTTTTTTGGTGGATTCTGTGTACCGCATCGACTACATGACTTTCGATTGTCCCTTTCATTTTTGTTCGCTGGCCACGCCTCTTTTTTCACATTGGCACTCTTTTTGTTAAACGGTTTGTATCCGTTCTTTCTCACTGCATCCACGTTGCAGCTACTGTCACTGAACAGCTCCTTTGCCTGCAACTTCACAGTCTCTGTAGCCCTACACAATGCTATGGCTTTTCCCAGGTCTAGATCTTGCTCTCTTAGCAGTCTTTCCCTTAGACCATTATCTGGAATACCACACACCAGTCTGTCTTTTATCAGCGAGTCTGTCAGTCCCCCAAATTCACACGATTTGCTTTTGTTTCTCAGTTCAGTCACATACTGATCAATAGTATCACCCATTTTCTGTACACATGTGAAAAATCTGTGCCTCTCAAACGTCACGTTACGTTTAGGTATGCAGTAGGCCTCAAACTGTTCCATTATTTTATCTAGCTTCATTTCGTCTCCATCAGCAGCGAATGTGAAGTTATTATACACCTCCAGCGCTTCATCACCCACGACATGTAAGAACAGTGACGCTTTCATTTTATCACCTTTCTCATCAGCTCCGATTGCCGCTAAATACAACTCTACACGTTGTTTGAATCTCCTCCAATTTTCAGCCACATTACCTGTCAACTGAAGCGTCGCCGGTGGGTGTAAACCTTCCATTTTTTCACTTTGTTAGCTATTCTCCAATGGTAAGCAACAATGTTCTCTTTTGGCTTGCTAATTTGTGGAGAGCTGATTTAAGTTCAGATTTTTCTCTTCATCTCTTTCAATCACTTCTGACACCATGTATTGATTTCTTTGTGGGTTCAATGACGAGACATTTATGAAAGAGAATGTCTTTTAATCTAAAGCTTGTTCAACTCTTTATAACAGCATTTACAGGAGACATCATGTTAGAAATCCATCTAAAACAAAACTGAAACTAAACTCCTCTGCTTGTCTCTCACATGCCCTCTGCTGGTCAGGCATAAGTAATCAATACATGCAAACATGCTGGTAAGACATGATAATCAAACAGGCAAATAACATCACTATTTGCTGATATCATTACACCTTCCTTGCATCTAAGGGGAACAATCCCAGCTTCTCTAGTCTCTCCACACAACTGAAATCCATCATCCCTGACACCCTCTCCAAGGCCTTGACAGCCTTTCTAAAGTGTCGTGCCCAGAATTGGATGCAATGCTCTAACTGAGGTCAAAAACAGTGCACGATTTGCAAGATGTGCTTATGTATCAAATTCCTGGTTAACAGTAATTCAATCCACTATGCAGGTTATTGGTCCTGACTTAAGGTTTGGATCACAATCTTCTCTGACTCTGATTGTTTGGCTGCAATGCAGTCAGCTCCTTGTGAAAGCTGACCTGTCTACTCTGTCCTTCATTCTGCCAGCGCAATTCACACTTCATCCAAAGCCATCCTTTGTTCCTTAACCTGCCCCATTACCACCTCCTCTTGCCTTGAATATCTCTTAATGTCTCTTAATCTCTCCGGCTTTCTATCCTATCACTGACCTTCCCTTTTGTTCATTCATCCCCTCCCCCTTTTCCCAGCCCCTAAACTTGCTTTCCATTTACTGCTTTTTTCCAGTTCTGACGAAAGGGTTTCGACCTGAAGCGTTGACTCTGTTTCTCTCTCCACGGATGCTGCCTGGCCTGCTGAGTGTTTCCAGCGTTTTCTGTTGTTATTTCGGATTTCCAGCATCCGCAGTATTTTGCCATTGCCTACTCTGTATATGGGTTTACTAGAAATTGAGGGATGCCATCCAACCTGGCTCGGCCAACTAACGACTAAAAGTTCTGCTGGCGCATGCTGCAAAGTACACTCCAAACCAAAGGCACGGGTGAAAGCTGATTGGAGGGAGTTTGGCAACTGAGTCAATTCAGTCATTCTGAAACCTAAATGTGGGCCCAGAACGGAGAGAAACAAAGCTGGAAGTGCAAGTTAGAAAAGTAGTCAGCAAAACTAGTAGGGAGAAGAAACAAAGGCCAACATTAAAGAGGGTCAAAGTGCAGAAAAATATTAACGAGGGTCAATTTGAAGGCACTTTATCTAAATGCACGTAGCATTTGCAACAAGGTGGATGAATTAATGGCACTAATAGAAGTAAATGGGTATGATGTAATTGCCATTACAGAGACATGGTTGCAGGGTAACCAAAGCTGGGAACTGAATGTTCCAGGGTACTCAACATTTAGGAAGGACAAACAAAAAGGAAAAGGAGGTGGCGTAGCGCTGTTAATAAAGGATGAGATCGGTATGGTAGAGATAAAAGATTCCTAAATGGTGAAAGATTGGGGAATGCAGATGTTGAAAGGGACCTGGGTGTCCTTGTACATGAGTCACTGAAAGTGAATGTGCAGGTGCAGCAAGCCATTAGGAAGGTAAATGGTATGCTAGCTTCATTACAAGAGGATTTGAGTACAGGAGTAAAGAAAACATAGAAACATAGAAACATAGAAGATCGGGGCAGGAGTAGGCCATTCGGCCCTTCGAGCCTGCTCCGCCATTCAATGAGATCATGGCTGATCATCCAAATTCAGTACCCTGTCCCTGCCTTCTCTCCATATCCCTTGATCCCTTTAGCCTTAAGAAATATATCCAACTCTTTCTTGAATATATTTAATGAACTGGCCTCCACCGCCCTCTGTGGCAGAGAATTCCACAGGTTCACCACTCTCTGGGTGAAGAAATTCCTCCTCATTTCAGTCCTAAATGGCTTACCCCTTATCCTTAGACTATGACCCCTGGTTCTGGACTCCCCGGCCATCAGAAACATCCTTCCTGCATCTAGTCTGTCCAGGCCTGACAGAATTTTATAGGTTTCGATGAGATCCCCTCTCAATCTTCTAAACTCCAGTGAGTATAAGCCCAATCGACACAATCTCTCCTCATACGTCATTCCTGCCATCCCAGGTATCAGCCTGGTGAATCTTCGCTGCACTCCTTCCATGGCAAGAACGTCCTTCCTCAGGTAAGGCGACCAAAACTGCACACAATACTCAAGGTGCGGTCTCACCAAGGCCCTGTACAACTGTAGCAAGACATCCTTGTTCTTGTACTCGAACCCTCTTGCTACGAAGGCCAACATACCATTTGCCTTCTTAACCGCCTGCTGCACCTGCATGCTTACCTTCAGCGACTGGTGCACAAGAACACCCAGGTCTCTTTGCACTTCCCCTTCTTCCAATCTATTGCTATTCAAATAATAATCTGCCTTCCTGTTTTTGCCACCAAAGTGGATAACCTCACATTTATCCACATTATAGTGCATTTGCCATGTTTCTGCCCAATCACCCAACCTGTCCAAATCGTACTGGAGTTTCACGACATCCTCCTCACTGCATACCCTCCCACCCAGCTTTGTGTCGTCTGCAAATTTGGAGCTATTGCATCCAATTCCCTCGTCCAGATCATTAATATATATTGTGAACAGCTGGGGTCCTAGGACCGATCCTTGCGGTACCCCACTAGTCACTGCCTGCCACTCGGAAAACGACCCGTTTATTCCAACTCTTTGCTTTCTGTCCGCCAACCAGTTCTCTATTCAAGTCAATACCTTGCCCCCAATCCCATGTGCCTTAATTTTGCACGCTAATCTCTTATGTGGGACCTTATCGAAAGCCTTCTGAAAGTCCAAATACACCACATCCACTGGTTCTCCCTTATCTATTTTACCAGTTACATCCTCAAAAAATTCCAGTAGATTAGTCAAGCACGATTTACCTTTTGTAAATCCATGTTGACTTTGTCCGATCCTGTCACTGTTTTCCAAGTGCTCTGCTATTACATCTTTTATAATGGACTCTAGGAATTTCCCCACTACCGATGTCAGGCTTACCGGTCTATAATTCCCCACTTTTTCTCTACCACCTTTTTTGAACAGTGGGGTAAAGTTAGCTACCCTCCAATCCATGGGTACTGTTCCAGAGTCTATCGAGTTCTGAAAGATGACCAGCAATGCATCTACTATTTCTAGTAAGTAAGTAAGAGGCGCTCAAATCACCTCCAGGGGCGATAGAAGCCAAGTTTGCAGTTGTGGCGATAATTAGCGGCAGGCACTAAACATTGCGCCCGGCCGATAATTGCGCCCCAAACGGGGCGATACCGAATTTCTCCCCCACTCTTCATTACAACTGTGCGAAACTAACTGCCCTGTAAAAAGTCTACTTGAGCAGGTCAGGCCCCTGTGCTCCTTTTTCACATGGGAGAGGTTCCGCTCGAAGTCTGGAAATGCATTGTGATTTTCCAGGATGAATACAACGTAAAAAAAGGGCATATCAACTGGCAAAAAAAAGCACCAGACCGGAAGATTGGGGGCAGTACAGGATACAGCAAAAGAGGACAAAGGGATTAATCAGGAAGGGGAAAATAGAATACGAAAGTAAACTTGCAGCAAACATAAAGACAGACTGCAAAAGCTTTTATCGGTATATCAGGAGGAAAAGACTGGTAAAATCCCAAGTCGGTCCCTTGCAGTCCGATTCGGGAGAATATATAATGGAGAATAAGGAAATGACAGACCAGTTAAACTCATACTTTGGTTCTGTATTCACAAAGGAGGACACAAATAACCTCCCAGGAATATCGACAAACATAGGGACTAATGAGAGGGAGGAGCTGACAGAAATTAGTATCTCTAGGGATATGGTGTTGGGTAAGTTGAGGGGACTGAAGGCCGACAAATCCCCGGGGCCTGATAAACTACATCCTAGGGTACTTAAGGAGGTGGCCCTGGAGATAGCAGATGCTCTAAGGATCATCTTCCGGAACTCCATTGACTCGGGAACAGTACCCGTGGATTGGAGGGTAGCTAATGTTACCCCAATATTTAAAAAGGGGGGTAGAGAGAAAGCAGGGAATTATAGACCAGTAAGCCTTACATCGGTTGTGGGCAAAATGCTAGAGTCCATTATTAAGGATAAAATAGCGGAGCACTTGACAAATGGGGAAAGGATCGGACAGAGTCAACATGGATTTACAAAGGGTAAATCGTGTTTGACTAATCTGCTGGAATTTTTTGAGGAAGTAACTGGTAAAATAGATGGGGGAGAGCCAGTGGATGTGGTGTACCTTGACTTCCAGAAAGCCTTCGATAAGGTTCCACACAAAAGATTATCATGCAAAATTAAGGCTCATGGGATTGGGGGCAAAGTATTAACGTGGATAGAGAACTGGCTGGCGGATAGAAAACAGAGAGTTGGAATAAACGGCTCGTTTTCGGAGTGGCAGGCAGTGACCAGCGGGGTGCCGCAAGGATCTGTCCTGGGACCCCAGCTGTTCACAATATATATAAATGATCTGGATCAGGGAATTGGATGCAATATTTCCAAATTCGCTGACGACACTAAACTAGGAGGAGGGGTGGGCTCTGATGAGGATGTCAGGAGGCTACAGTGCGATTTGGACAGGTTGGGGGAATGGGCGGATACATGGCAGATGCACTATAATGTGGATAAATGCGAGGTCATCCACTTTGGGGGTAAAAACAGGAGGGTGGATTATTATCTAAATGGCAATAGATTGGGAGATGGGGAAGTGCAGAGGGACCTGGGTGTTCTTGTGCACCAGTCACTGAAGGAGAGCATGCAGGTGCAACAGGCGATTAAGAAGGCAAATGGTATGTTGGCCTTCATATCAAGGGGGTTCGAGTATAGGAATAGGGATACCTTACTACAGCTGTACAAGGTGCTGGTGAGACCGCATCTGGAGTATTGTGTACAGTTTTGGTCGCCCCATCTGCGGAAGGATGTTCTTGCCATGGAAAGAGTGCAGCGGCGATTCACCAGGCTGATACCTGGAATGGCGGGAATGACCTACGAGGAGAGATTGAATAGTTTGGGCTTGTACTCACTGGAGTTTAGAAGATTGAGAGGGGATCTCATCGAAACATATAAAATTATGGCAGGCCTGGACAGGCTGAATTCAGAGAGAATGTTTCCAATGGCCGGGGAGCACAGAACCAGGGGCCACAGTCTAAAAATAGCGGGCAAATCATTTAAAACAGAGATGAGGAAGAATTTCTTCACTCAAAGAGTGGTGAGCCTGTGGAATTCCCTGCCACAGAGGGCTGTGAAGGCTAATTCAATAAATATTTTCAAGAGAGAATTGGATATATTTCTGAAGGCTAAGGGGATTAAGGGTTACGGAGAAAAGGCGGGGACGGGGTACTGAACTGGTAAGATCAGCTATGATCTCAGACGAAGATCAGCCATGATCTCATTGAATGGCGGAGCAGGCTCGAAGGGCCGAATGGCCTACTCCTGTTCCTATCTCTATGTTTCTATGTAATCTGGGTCGCAACGGCCAGCAGGAAGGCTCGCTTGTTCCGCGCAGTGTTGCCCCTCACAGATCGGGCATGCCACAAATCAGGCAAAAGGAAGACTTGTATTTATACAGCGCCTTACACAACCTCAGGACGTCCCAAAGAGCTTGACAGCCAATGACGTACTTCCGTTTGACGTGTAGTCACTGTTGTGATGTAGGGAACATGCGCGGTCAGGGACCTGATTTTTCAGCGGAGCAGCACGGCTTTTGTCCCATAGCAGTCACCATAAGAGAAACAAACGCAAACAACTATGCAGAGATTCAACAGGAGTATTTCGATCCATGTTGGGTAAAGCAACCACATGTTGAGAGCGTCTTAGCTGTTCCTCTTTATAAAACAAAACATTCCTACATTAAATCTGAAGCATGTGGTTTTCATTGCAAAACGCACTGGTATTTGATAAGAAAACAATGTTGGAAGGCAGTTTCTTCCAAGTTGTTTTAGCTGAGTTACATTATTACATTTTGAAGCTTCATTTCAAATGTGAACTTCCTAACAGGATGGTGTGCATGCTGCCCAGAACTGCTGGTGTGTTGATTGGGCTGATTCTGATGTGACTAGATGCTCTTTGAGTTCACCAAATTGACTTCAATATTCCCCCATTCCCTATCCAAGCCGTGCCTAGTTTCTTACATTCGCTAATGCGCTAACAAGACCTTGTATAGTTTGGCTGCTATATAGTGATGGACCTCGCCAGAGGAATCCAAAGAATCAAAATGTTTGACAATGGCTTACGTACCTTTCCATACCTTGTTACTTTGGAGCTTTGGCTAGTGTTGATGGACATCATAGAGTGGTCAAGAGTCATGCTTTGGGGGAAAAATTCAGTTGGTTGCGCCACCTGTTAGCGCCTTAAGAGGGCGCTAAGTGGGGCGCAAACCAACTAGCGCCCGGACGCGGCACTGCCCACGCCTCCCGCAAAATTCAGCGGGAGGCTAGTGGTGGCGCTAACCGTTAGCGCTGCGCCGCTGGCGATGATGTCATCGGTGTGCGTAGTGCTCCGCTCACGCCCCGGCTGCGATCTTCGGGAGCGCCCCCTGACTTACCGCCGGATGCTATGTCCGACAGGGTCAGGGGGGTGTACCTGCGGCCGGGGAGGCGCAAATTAAAGGCGAGGTGTGGGGCGGCCATTTTTGTTGTTGGCCGCCTGCCAGCACCTGCCTGCGCTCCCGTCCCCGGCCTCCAAAACCCCCCCCCCCGCCTGCGGAGAGCCGGCTGCGCTCCAAGAGCCCGGCACTTCTCTTCAGTGCTGGGCTCTTTTGCCTGCACTCCTGATCCCCGGGGGCCCAGCTGGGCCCCAGATCACGCTGCACAAGGCCCCTCCCCTTTAAGAAGGGGAGGAAGGCCTGCAATACCGCAGTGCGACGTGCCGCAGCGTGTGGCACTGCGGCACGTAGCACCACGATATTCACTCGCAGCACCCCAAGGGGGAGGCGGGGCGCCTCCAGTAGCGCCCCGCTTCCCTTTGGGGCGCAACCGACCAATTTCTGGCGCGGGGGCGCTAATTTTTCCGGGGCGCTATTTTTGCGCTCCGGCGAAGTTAGCGCCCCAAACAAGGCTATACTGAATTTCTCCCCCTTTGAGTCTATATCCAATGTCTCCCGGACACATTTGATCAATGGGTTCAAATAGCCAGGGAGCAAGAGACTGGCTCAGAGTAATGGAGTCATGTGTAGATCCCCCAGTATTTTGTAGTCTTCTGGATGAGCAATGTGCGTACCACCTGTATCATGAGTAATGAAAAATATGTGCCACTGGATTGTTGGACAACACCCGTATGTCATTGTAAGTTAGTCAGCCTGCAAAATCCAGCACTGCTAGAACTGTATTCATATCGGAGAAACCAGACATGCCTTCAAATTCAGTCATCTCCTGTATGCAGGTGGACATAGGGGGAACAATTCAGTATCGCCCCCGTTTGGGGCGCCATTATCGGCCGTGCGCAAAGTTTAGCGCCTGGCGCTAATTATCGCCTCCGACAGCAAACTTGGCTTTTATCGCCCCTGGAGGTGATTGGAGCGCTAAATCAGGTGCTTCACACCTGTCTTAAGGCACAAAGTCCGAGGAGCGAGGCGTTACGTCAGAGCGCTGGCGAAGCAAGGAAGGGCAAATCAAAAGGAACCTGCAAAGTGCTGCTCAGTACTCAAACCTCCTTCACACAGTGTTGAATCTCTCCAGAAGTCTCTCTCTCTCTCTCAGAATGCGTGGTGCAAAAATATCACCAACAAAAAAAGGCAGGAAGCGGTCGCCTTTAAATCGCGCTCCCCCAGTCCCTTTCTGACTTCAAAATGCTCCCCTCAACTTGTCGTTGCTAGTGGCAGGCGGTAAGGCAGGGGGCGCCACTCAATATCCGGTCCGGGGCGCTACCGGGGTGTTGCGCACTCGACTGACGTCACGATCTGCGGGTGCAGGAGATCGTGGCGGTAGTGTTTAGCGCCGTCGCAAAATGTCTACTTAATTTCACGAGCGGCGCAAACATCGCCGCACCCGGGCACTAGTTGCTTTGCACCCCATTAGCGCCCTCTTAAGGTGCTAACGGGAGGCGCAAACAACTGAATTTTTCCCCCATAGTGTACTACAGTGACATTCTAATCTTCCCAAATCCCTGTTCCCTGTATCAGTCAGATATATAACGATTCACAGTGGCTGTCACTTTAACGGCTACAGGCAGTGATGCCGTCTCCATGTCTGGAGTCTACATATTACAGATGTCAGTTACATACTTCCAGGATAAGACAGAGCCTTCTTTTGCAATCCTTGACAGACAAACCCAGATAACTCATCCTTTTCTTTTACTCCTTGGCATTAATGTCTCTTCTAAAGTTGTAATCTCAGCCGTGGCTGAGTGGCAGTGCTCTGAGTCAGAAGGTTGTGGGTTCAAGCTCCATTCCTGGAGACTTGTGCACAAAATCTAGGCTGACATCCAGGGCGGAGCAAGAGCTTAAAAAGAGTGAAATATGGAAGCTCGGTTGGTTAACTCAATGGAAACCTATCATTAAATATTTGGTTCAAGCGATGCTTTTAGTCAGTGGGTGGTGCAATAACCATTGGTGCAGCTCACATTAGCATTTATTTAATTTTTAATATTGAAAAACAAAACTTGCATTTTTATAGCGCCTTTCATGACCTCAGGACATACCAATGCACTTTACAGCCAATGAAGTACTTTTGAAGTGCAGTCACTGTTGTAATGTAGGAAACACGGCAGCCGACTGCACACAGCAAGCTCCCACAAACAGCAACATAATAATGACCAGATTATCTGTTTTTTTTTGTGGTGTTGATTGAGGGATAAATATTGGCCGGGACATTGGGGCGAGCTCCCCTGCTCTTCTCAAAAATTAGTGCCATGGGATCTTTTACGTCCACCTGAGAGAGCAGACGGGGCCTTGGTTTCACGTTTCATCTGAAAGACGGCACCTCCGACAGTGCAGCACTCCCTCAGCACTGCTCTGGAGGTGTCAGCCTGGATTTCTGTGCTCAAGTCTCTGGGAGTGGGACCTGAACCCAGACCTTCTGACTCAGAGGCGAGAGTGCTACCCACTGACCCACGGCTGATACACCAATAGCATATATTACACGTGAGGAATAATCCTGCATTTAACCTTCAGCGGGAAACTACCATTTTCTTCTCAGCATGTGTGGGGCGGGGCAGGGGGTTGGTGGGGAGAGAGGGGTCCGGTGAATGCAACCCCCCCCCCCTCCAACCCCGCACAAAACAGGCAAATTATTTGTAATAAAGCAACAAAGTGGGCTCCAAGAGAACATCATGGTGATTGTGCAACAAACAGTGGTTGATGGCTATTGATGAGCTTTATGTTGTTAATCTCAGTGGCATGTAAAATAGTTCATAGTCAGCCATTACCAAGTGGTTCTGGTATGTGAGATTCTGGCTGCATGGGAAAAACAGAAAACTGTTACCAACATCTGATTGAAACTTATAAAATTCTAACAGCACTAGACAGACTAGATGCAGGAAGGATGTTCCTGATGGCGGTAGAGTAACTGAACCGACCAGGGGGCAGGCAACCTTAGATCTGGTCCTGTGTAACGAGACAGGATTAATTAAAAATGTCCTAGTAAAGGATCCCCTTGGAATGAGTGACCATAACATGGTTGAATTCCATATTCAATTAGAGGGTGAGAAGGTTGGATCTCAAACAAGCGTGCTAAGCTTGAATAAAGGAGACTATGAAGGTATGAGAGCGGAATTGAGTAGAGTGGATTGGGAAAATAGATTAAAGGGTAAGACGATACATGATCAGTGGTGTACATTTAAGGAGTTATTTTACAACTTCCAAAAAGTATATATTCCACTGAGAAGAAAAGGGTGTAAAAGAAAAGACAGCCATCCGTGGCTAAGTAAAGAAATTAAGCATAGTAGTCGACTAAAAACAAGGGCATATAAGGTAGCCAAATCTAGTGGGAGGATAGAGGATTGGGAAAACTTTAAAAGACAGCAAAAAATAACAAAAAGATTGATTAAGAAAAGGAAGATAGATTATGAAAGTAAATTAGCAAAAAATATAAAAACAGACAGTAAGAGTTTTTATAGTTATATAAAAAGAAAAAGGGTGGCTAAAGTAAATGTTGGTCCCTTAGAGGATGAGACCGGGAAATTAATGGTGGGAAATATGGAGATGGCAAAAACACTGAATGAATATTTTACATCAGTCTTTACAGTAGAAGACACTAAGAATATCCCAACACTGGACAAACAGGGGGCTAAAGGGGGGGAGGAGCTAAACACGATCAAAATCACTAAGGAAGTGGTACTCGGTAAAATAATGGGACTCAAGGCGGATAAATCACCTGGACCTGATGGCTTACATCCTAGGGTCTTGAGGGAAGTGGCAGTAGGGATTGTGGATGCATTGGTAATAATTTTCCAAAACTCCCTGGACTCGGCAATGGTCCCGGCAGACTGGAAAACTGCTAATGTAACACCCTTATTTAAAAAGGGCAGTAGACAGAAGGCTGGAAACTATAGACCGGTTAGCCTAACATCTGTGGTAGGTAAAATTTTGGAGTCCATTATTAAGGAGACAGTAACAGGACATTTGGATAATCATAATTTAATAGGACAAAGTCAGCATGGTTTTATGAAGGGGAAGTCATGTTTGACAAATTTGCTAGAGTTCTTTGAGGAAGTAACATATAGGGTGGATAAAGGGGAACCAGTGGACGTAGTGTATTTAGACTTCCAAAAGGCATTTGACAAGGTGCCACACAAAAGATTATTGCTTAAGATAAAAAATCACGGGATTGGGGGTAATATTCTGGCATGGATAGAGGATTGGCTATCTAACAGAAGGCAGAGAGTTGGGATAAATGGTTCATTCTCAGACTGGCAATCAGTAACTAGTGGTGTTCCGCAGGGGTCAGTGCTGGGTCCCCAACTCTTTACAATCTATATTAACGATTTGGAGAAGGGGACCGAGTGTAACATATCAAAGTTTGCAGATGATACTAAGATGGGGGGGAAAGTAGTGAGTGAGGAGGACATAAAAAACCTTCAAGGGGACATAGACAGGCTAAGTAAGTGGGCAGAGATTTGGCAGATGGAATACAATACTGGAAAGTGTGAGGTTATGCACTTTGGCAGGAAAAATCGTAGAGCAAGTTATTATCTTAATGGCAAGAAACTGGAAAGTACTGAAGTACAAAGGGATCTGGGGGTCCTGGTGCACGAAACTCAAAAGGTTAGTATGCAGGTGCAGCAAGTGATTAAGAAGGCCAATGGAATGTTCGCTTTCATTGCTAGGGGGATAGAATATAAAAATAGGGAGGTATTGCTTCAGTTGTACAAGGTATTGGTGAGACTGCACCTGGAATACTGCGTACAGTTTTGGTGTCCATACTTAAGAAAGGACATACTTGCTCTCGAGTCAGTACAAAGAAGGTTCACTCGGTTAATCCCGGGGATGAGGGGATGGACATATGAGGAGAGGTTGAGTAGATTGGGACTCTACTCATTGGAGTTCAGAAGAATGAGAGGCGATCTTATTGAAACATATAAGATTGTGAAGGGGTTGGATCGGGTGGATGCAGGGAAGATGTTCCCGATGATGGGTGAAACTAGAACTAGGGGGCATAGTCTTAGAATAAGGGGCTGCTCTTTCAAAACTGAGATGAGGAGGAACTACTTCACTCAGAGGGTGGTAGGTCCATGGAATATGCTGCCCCAAAAAACTGTAGAAGCTACATCATTACATAAATTTAAAACAGAAATAGACAGTTTCCTAGAAGTAAAGGGAATTAAGTGTTACGGGGAGCGGGCAGGAATTTGGACATGAGTCTAGGTTCGGATCGGTCATGGCCCTGTGGGTAGCGGAGCGGGCCCAGGGGCCGTGTAGCCTGATCCTGCTCCTATTTCGTGTGTCTAATTCTGTTAGATGCAGGAGATGGTTCTGTGATAGTGGATTGGCGGTTAGGATCAGATCAGCCATGATCTTATTGAATGGCGGAGCAGGCTCGAGGGGCCGATTGGCCTACTCCTGCTCCTATTTCTTATGTTCTTATGTTCTTATGTAGTCCAGAACCAGGGGTCACAATCTAAGGATAAGGGGTAGGCCATTTAGGACTGAGATGAGGAGGAATTTCTTCACCCAGAGAGTGGTGAACCTGTGGAATTCTCTACCACAGAAGGCAGTTGAGGCCAATTCATTAAATATATTCAAGAAGGAGTTGGATATATTAAGGCTAAAGGGATCAAGGGATATGGGGAGAAAGCAGGGACAGGGTACTGAGTTTGGATGATCAGCCATGATCACATTGAATGGCGGAGCAGGCTCGAGGGGCCGAATGGCCTACTCCTGCTCCTATCTTCTATGTTTCTATGTTTCTATGATGAATGAAAGTCAGACTAGAGGCAGCTGAACCTGAACAGTCGGGGTTTATATCAAAGTTGTCGGAAAGGTACAAAAAATTCAGACGAAATATGAATAGTCCAAATTTAGATTGCTTCTGACAATCAGAATTTGGAGATTAGGAAAGAGTACAAATTAGAATTTAGGATTAAAATTTGAACCATCAACCTACCATCAAAATCTGAATGCCCAAAGCTTATCCCTACTTAACAGGTATAAATAGACTCATCTCAACATAAGAGTAGACTATTTCATTCATAACTGACATACAGCCCTAATGCAGTACTGACTCTACAACAGTATTTGAGCAATTATTTAAAATAAATTAATTATTTATACACAACATCCTTCCTTGCTCACAGAAATTGTTACACCAGCAATACTCTGGAACAAAAAAATTATAATTGCCGCCTGCGTTCTTTTATCTTATTTTCTGCTTATTTTTGGATTTGTTTTTATTTCTCCAATTTTCCACTTTCTTTTCACCTCATACCCTTCCTCTTCTGATATGTGTCACACCATGGCATGGCTTCATAGGCATCACAACCTGATTCTCTTCTCATCTCAAAATCTCTGCAATGTCGCCTCTGAGTCAGGAGGGTTGTGCGTTCAAAGCCCACTCCAGGGACTTTAGCACAGAAATCCAGGCTGACTCTCCAGTGCAATACTGAGGGAGTGCTGCACTGTCGGAGGTTGCCGTCTTTCGGAAGAGATTTTTAAATCGAGGCCCCGTCTGCTCCCTCGTGGCACTGTTTGAAGAAGTGCAGGGTGTTGTGTATGTACCTTTAAGAGAATAACTGGTCTCAGACTGCAGTACCGGCAGTGACCACCCCTGTATAAAAGGCGCTAGTGAGCCTCTGTAGTTTCAGTTTCCCGATTGACTCCATTCAGTAAAGACTTGTTTTGTTCAACTCCTGCTCTCCGTGTCTCAATCATACACGGACATAATACTGGCGACGAGCAGATACGAACTTACCTACAGTCTGCGCCACCTCCTGGGATCCATTCCTGAAGCGAAGTGAGCAGAGGTCGAGGCCAGAAGGAAGAAAGAAGCAGTAGAAACGGGAGTCGACCGTGGGCATCCGCCCCTGAGTTAGCGGAGTTGAAGATTGCTGGAGAAGCTGTCGAAAGCGGGGCCTGGTTCCTGTCGACGGTGCTTCAGCTAATCGGGCTGGTGGCAGGTAGTACACTGATCCTTCCTGGGCTGCGGCGGTCGCGAACTCGAGCGGGTGGCTTGCAACGGGGCCGAGCAGCGTTGTCGGGAAGAGGAGAGAGAGAGGGTGGAGAACACAGGGCGCGGCCGGTGCTACGAAGCCGGGCTGCGTACAGACCCGAGAAGAGGGAGGCAAGAGTCCCACAGGGTTGTTCCACGACAGGAAAATAATAAAAAAAGAAATATTAAACGCGCAGGAAACCGCGAGGAGCTGCAGGTTACAACGGAAACCGCGGAAAGCAGCGCTAGCAACAGCGGGGAAGAAGGCAAAGCGCGGGAGGCACCATCTTAATCAGCGGGGAAGAAGGCAAAGCGTGGGAGGCGCCATTTTGTTAAATCAGGGAAGAAGGCAAAGCGTGGGAGGCGCCATTTTAGATTTTCAAGACTGGCTGTATCACTGCCTTTGATAATACAATAGAGGACTGGACCACGTATGTGGAAAGAGTCGAGGTATATTGCGAGGCAAACTGTAGTGTATGTACCCGTTTACCTTTAAGAGAACTATTGAATGTAACCGTTCGCCTTTAAGAGCACTATTTTAGGTGTGGCACTATTTGTTGGCTCATGTATACTGTAATACCGATAGTGACCAAACCAGTATATAAGGGTTGTGATACATTAACTAGGGCAGATTCGCCCGAACCTCTGAATAGTAAAGACCTGTTTTATTTGTTAATCTTGGAGTCTGTGTATTATTTTCAATACAACCCACAGACTTAACAATGGCGACGAGGACGATCGTACCCTGCGGCAACAGTACTTCCTAAGCTACTAAGGAGCGTCGAAGTGAGGCAACCGCCTTCGTCGTGCTGCTGGAAGAACACACGAGGCTGCAGCAACAGACAGGAAGCAGACTAGCAACGAAAGTTCATCAGCAACAGGCACAACTACCCTTTTACCACGGTGCGGAGTGCGTCGATCAACTAACAAAAGAAAGCAACCGGCGACCGCAACGACTGTGAGTAGGGGAAAGTGTGGAAAATATCCGGAGGATAAGGGCAGTGACCACCACGGTCGAGGGGGTGAAAGAGGCCGGACAGCGACCGGGAGCACAAGGCGCGGTGGCGATAAATAAATAAATAACTAAATAACCCGCGAAGAATCAGCCGCAGCCGGGGAGGAAAGGGCCGGACTGTGGGAGGTCGGGGAGAGGCGTTTGAATCCACTGAGCGAGAGCCCGAGAGGGAGCGAGCAAGAGCCGCGCGAGCGGGTGAGCCAGAGCCCGAGAGGGAGCGAGCAAGAGCCGCTTCGAGCGGGAGGCGCTTCGCAAGCCAGCAATCGCACCAGCGATAAGGGCCGGGCCGCTTTGAAGTGAGGGGCGCAGCCGGGCCATCGATCACAATCCCTGATAAGGGCCGCACTCGGGCTGGTAGGGCAGAGTCGGCAGACACTGAAGGCGCGAGAGCCGCGGTGAACAGCGCGGGCCATCGATCGCGGCGGAGATAAGGGCCGCACTCGGGCTGAAAGACAGCGTCGGGTGAAGACCGCCAAGCGCGGGAAAACCGCCATTGAAGTGGGCGGGGAGAGCGAGAAGCGCGGGAAAGCCGCCATTTTTCGCGGGGAAACCGCTGGGGAAGAAGACAGAAGCGGGAAATCGCCATCTTAGAAAATTAATAAGAATTTTCAGAAATGCTGGTGTGTTCTCAAGAAGAGAGGAAAAATAAGAATAAGTAAAGCAATACTTGTGTTGTTCTCAAGAAGAGAAGAAAATTAATAATAAGTAAAGAAATATTTGTGCTGTTCTCGAAAAGAGAAGAAGATGCCTAAGCGAGGAAATATTAATGATTTTAATGCTGAAATAGAAGACTGGGCCACGTATGTGGAACGCATAGAAATATATTGCGTAGCCAACGAAATTGAGGATGACGACAAGGCAATAACTTTGTTAAATTCGATGGGAGCAAAAACATACGGGCTTTTGAAACATCTAATAGCACCAGTTAAACCAGTGGACCAGACCTTCGAAGAGATCGTAACAGTGTTGAAGGATCACTTGAACCCCACACCGTTGATGCTGGCTGAACGATTTAAATTTTATGCCAGAACCCAGAGGCAAGATGAAAGCAATGCGGAATACTTAGTCGAATTGCGTAAGCTAGCGAAATACTGCCAGTTTGGAGGGAATTTGACAGAGGCGCTGCGGGACAAGTTCGTATGCGGCTTGGCCAAAGAAGGAACGCAGAAGCGACTTCTGGAAGAAAACGACCTCACACTGGACAGGGCTGTCCTCATAGCTTCATCGCACGAAGCCGCAGCGAAAGGAACGGCGGAAATGCAGCTAAAGGCGGCGGCACTCGGGGTGGACCAAATTACTGCAAGCACTTCCAAATGCTACCGTTGTGGAAAGACAACGCACGACCAGAATCAGTGCTGGTTTAAGAACCAAGAGTGCAGGAAATGTGGCAAACTGGGTCACATCGCGAGGGTATGCAGGTCCGGAAAGAAGACCAACAAGCAAAGGAAGCCACCACCACAAGAAAAGTACAACAAGGTACATCAGGTGGCTGAAAAGAGTTCAGACGAACAAAATTCGGACTCAGACCCAAACAGCTAGGAGCTGGATAGTCTGAGAATCCACAATGTGGGTAAAGTAACTGATCTACAGACGATCTGGGTCACACTAAAAATAGCTGGAGTCCAAGTACGAATGGAGCTGGACACGGGATCAGCTGTATCAGTCATCAACCAAAAGGACTACCACCGACTATTCTCTCACATACCCTTAAGAAATACCAAGTTCGTATTACAGACATACACGGGGCATAACGTATACCCCATGGGGAAAATAAGAGTCAAGGTGAGAGATAGGGGTAAAGTACACCCAAGAATGAATTTGTACATACTACCTGAGGGAGGACCACCACTTCTAGGACGGGAGTGGATCAGGAAAATAGACATGGAATGGCACTACCTACAAGCAATGACGAGTGAGGACTCGGTGCAGACAAGCAGCTCAGACTCCGAGCCGGAAGACGATAAGTCCAGCTTACGTATGAAAAACAAGGTTAACATGAACTCACGGACTAAGGTTGGAAAATCGATGGCGTGCATAAAGACAGAGAATTCTGAGTCTGTTCAAGTTACAGACATATGCATTACGGAGGAACACCGGGCTCGAACTCAACGTTATTTCAAAGTACGACAACAATTAGAACAATTAAGTTACCGCCTCGTACAAGAGATGAAAACAATGAAAAAGTTCTATGACACTGAATGGGAGAGTCTGGAAAGACAACAGAACCTACTGGCTCAAGCAGAGAGCGACCGTAGAGCCATCGTGACCAATTACCGATCACATCTCCCTTATGATGTTCAGGAGTTAGAATATTTGCATGATCTAGAGATACAGCAGAAGGGCAAACCACGCTACACTGAGGATTTTGTTCTGCAATTGGAGACGGAGCTAGTGCAGGCAAGGTTAAGAGAAGTTGAATCGCAGTGTGCTCTTAAGGAGATGCAGAAACAAATCTTGGACATGGAAAAGAGAAACGCTTCTTTACCTGATGTGAATAATGTGGACATGTTGCGAGAGGGGACTATTGAGGCGAAACTGAAAGAAGCTAAGCAAAGGATGTTGGAACTTGAAACACAGAACCAAATCAGCAGAAATCAGCTATGTCGAGCAGAGAAGGAGTGCTATGGTCTACATGAGAAGGTGCAATATCTCTCAGCCCAGAATAAGGGGCTACTCACTCAGTTAAATGAGAGTAAACGGGAAATGGCTGAGATAGACTGCAAGAATAAAGAAGAATTGATGGCAGTGAGACTTCGAGAGGCAGACAGCATAGCAGCCTTGGCTGAACTCCAACAGGAAATTGCAAAAAAACCAATTGCAGAGGAATCTTCAGGAAGCCAGGATTTTATTCCAGTCCTTCTCTACGACTCCTTACAAGCAGAGTGTGAGAAGTTGAAAGAACAGTATGGACAGACCCAGGCTACAATTCTGGAGGGAATTAACTCGGCAACCCCCGAAAAGCTAGTTTCAGTAGAAGCATATGAACAACTAAAGGTTGAACATGAGCAAGAAGTCCAAAGGCTGCAGGAAATGTTTGATGAGCTCCAGGCCAAGGCTGCCTCATCGGTAAAGATTCCATCCATAGATGAAACATTAGTGGTGGAAGAGGAGAGGGGTTTGGAGCTCTCAAAAGTTATTGAAATAGCTGAGGTTGCAACACAGACTGAGAAGATGGCAGCAGAGCAACCCTTGGATACCAAAAGTACGCTGACTCACGTCAATGTAGAACAACAGACCGCTGAAACAGCTGCTCCGGTAGAGGGATTGAATAGTCCGATCAATCAATCTCCAAAGGAAGTTGAAGTATTAAAATCACAAATGAGGTCATTAGTAAACGACTTGCTGAAAGCCCAGAAAAAGCTGGATGAAGAGGTACACATGAAGAAGTCTCTTCAGGAAAGATGTCTGGATTTGGAACAAGAGCTGGCTAACGTCCAGCTGGGTATGGAGGAAATAGACGACCCTCTCGCTGGCCTAGCTCAGGACGACACCGAATATTACCATGACCTGGTGGACTACACCGAATATTACGATGTTCTGTCCTGCCCAGCTTGTAACTTCGACTCCCAAAGTGCAGAAATCATGGAGGAGCACCAAAAGTCTACGGAACATCGGGAGAAGGTGGCTCTACGACGGAAAAAGGAGGAAGAGAAGGAGGAACTGCGCATGCAGCTGGCAGCTGACAGTGGAGCCCAGAGAGTCTCCAAGAAGCAGAAAAGGAAAAGTCGAAACAGAAGATGACCCATCTGAACCATTATCACCTCTACCAGATCACACACGTGGTCCCTCCGAACGGAGCCAAATCAGTTCGGAAGTTCAAACTGTTAAATCCATGGAAGGACTATTGAATGAGTCACTCCAGCAATGTGAACCGACTACACCCAGAGACTGAATCTGTGAACTGTTTTCCGCAGAGACTGAATCTGTGATCTGTTTTGACATGAAGTTATATATGTTATTATGTTATGTTAAACATGAAGTTATATGACGTTGACTCCATCGAGAGTATATCTGTAAATTGTTATATGACGTTGACTCCATCGAGAGTATATCTGCAAACTGTTTATATAAAGTTGAAGATTGTATGTTTAACGGGATTCTGTAAGTAAAAAGCTAAAAAGGGAGGATTGTAGTGTATGTACCCGTTTACCTTTAAGGGAACTATTGAATGTAACCGTTCGCCTTTAAGAGCACTATTTTAGGTGTGGCACTATTTGTTGGCTCATGTATACTGTAATACCGATAGTGACCACACCAGTATATAAGGGTTGTGATACGTTAACTAGGGCAGATTCGCCCGAACCTCTGAATAGTAAAGACCTGTTTTATTTGTTAATCTTGGAGTCTGTGTATTATTTGCAATACAACCCACAGACTTAACACAAACGAAATAGCCGATGAGAAAAAGGCATCGGTATTGCTAAACTTAATGGGCGCTAGAACGTACGGCCTATTGCGGGACCTGATTACTCCAGCCAAACCGAAGGCGAAGAGTTTTAACGAAATTGTTGCTATCCTACAGGAACACCTAAATCCTACACCGCTGCTGATAGCAGAAAGATTTAAATTCCACAGGAGAAATCAGCATAAAAATTAGATCAATGCTGATTACCTTACGGAACTACGCAAGCTATCAAAGCACTGCCAGTTCGGAGCAGGGCTGGCAGATACCTTACGGGAATTGGGGCGGTAATGTCACATAAATTCCTTGATGGTTTAGAGAGGCCGATAGCTTTTGCATCACGCTCGTTAACTTCTGCCGAGCGTAACTACGCCCAGATTGACAGAGAGGCCCTCAGCCTAGTGTGGGGGGTGAAGAAGTTCAATCGCTACCTGCACGGTCAAAAATTTACTCTACTAACCGATCATCAACCTCTTGTCTCCATTTTCAACCCTCAGAAGGGCGTACCGATAATGACAGCGCAACGGCTGCAGAGGTGGTCCCTTTTCCTAAGGGCACACCAATATGACATCGAGTACAAAGGAACTAAACAGCATGGGAATGCTGATGGATTGTCGCGCCTACCGTTGCCGACGGTGGAAGAAGACCTTGCAGTGTATCCAATGGAGATATTCCACTCGACCATAGTCGAATGCCTCCCTGTGACGAATGCAAACATAGAAAAGGAAACACGAAATGACCCGACACTATCCCGGGTCTATGATTTAACGGTGAAGGGATGGCCAGCACATGGCGAACCACTGCTGCCAGCATTCTCGCCGAGAAGAGAACAACTGTCAGTGTGCAGAGGAACCTTGATGTGTGGATCCAGAGTAGTAATTCCACATAAGTTGACGGATAGAGTGCTCAATGAGCTTCATGAGGGTCATCTGGGTGGGGTAAAAATGAAGAACTTAGCCAGAGCGTTTGTGTGGTGGCCGGGAATCGATAGAGAAATCGAAGAGATGACCAAGAGCTGTGCAGGATGCCAGAAGGTCCAAAACGCCCCACCACAAGCTCCTCTACATCCATGGGAGTGGCCCTCATCTCCATGGCAAAGGGTGCACATTGATTTTGCTGGTCCCTTCACGGACTTGATGTTTTTAATTGCGGTGGATGCACACTCAAAGTGGCCAGAGGTAATAAAAATGTCCTCAACCACCACAGAAAAAACTATCACAGTTTTACGAACCATATTCGCCAGGAATGGGCTGCCTGAACAGATTTGCTCTGACAATGGACCACAGTTTGTGTCTGAAGAGTTCCGGAGGTTCTTAAAGAACAATGGTGTTAAGCATTACACATCTGCCCCATATCATCCAGCCACTAATGGATTGGCCGAGAGGTTTGTTCAAACATTCAAGAAGGCTATCAAGGCAATGTGTAATGAAGATATACCCCTACAACACAAGGTGGACAACTTCTTGTTTGCCTACCGGAATGCGACACATGCGGTTACCAACCAAACTCCAGCCATGATGTTCTTCAATCAAAGACTACGATGCCGCTTGGATTTGGTTAAGCCAAACGTCCGAAGAGATGTGGAGAACAGGCAGTTTCAGAATATGAATGAAAGGCCGACCAGGAGTTTTAAGATAGGTCAACCAGTTTTGGCCCGGGACTACCGCACTGAGAAATGGCAGCCAGGAACGATTTGTACACGGCAAGGACCTCTCATGTATACCGTGGACGTTGGAGAGAGCATTGTAAGATGCCATGCTGACCAGATTCTAGAGTCACTGGAAAACGTCAACTCCACACCACGATCTGATACACCTGGCAATGAAATCGACGTACCAATTGCAGCTACCGCAGAATCGGTGATATTGGAAGCAGATGAACCAAACAACGACATTGATCCCGACTCAACCTTACCAGAAGAACCTGATACCCCAAAGAGACGTTATCCAGACAGAATCAGGAAGCCTCCTCAAAGACTGAACTTATAATTGCTTAAACTCAACCAATGTATCTAGCAACTGTAATTGTGATTGTAATTAGTTATCATTTAGTTGTTAAATGAATGTTATGTACTGTTTATCTAAAAGGGGAGGAATTGTTGTGTATGTACCTTTAAGAGAATAACTGGTCTCAGACTGCAGTACCGGCAGTGACCACCCCTGTATAAAAGGCGCTAGCAAGCCTCTGTAGTTTCAGTTTCCCGATTGACTCCATTCAGTAAAGACTTGTTTTGTTCAACTCCTGCTGTCCGTGTCTCAATCATACACGGACATAATACAGGGGAGTTATCCCCGGTGTCCTGGGCAGCATTTATCCTTCAACCAACATCACTAAAACAGAATGGCCCAGAAATTCGGGTCGGAGGCTTCCCGCGGGTGCAAGCCTCTGACCTGCGCTTATCTAGCGCGCCGGCCGTTGAGCTGTGGGCCCGCATGGGATTCCAATCCTGGGCCTCCTCCAACTGCCGACGCGCAGTGCTTGCGTATCCCAGGGGCGCAGTTAGTTCGATGCGTCCCCTGGGATCACATGGGCCATGGAGAGCCAATGGTAGCAGGGAAATGCCCATTCATAAAATTGACAGGAAGAGCTGTCAAAACTATAAATACTATAAGCCCCAAAACATCACTAAAACTTCAAATAATTTTTTTTTTAAATCACATTTTTAAAATAACTATAAATTACATAAAATAACTATTTTAAACAATAATTTAAATTTTTGAAAAAATTAATTACATTTTCTAACGGGGCTAAAAATAAACTTACCTTTCTTTAAAGTATTTAAAAATAATAAACCAGTGGAAAAAATGTTTTAATTTTAATTAGTTCACCACTTACCTTGTTAAAAGCAGGCCTTGCGACTGCTTTTTACATGTGTAACTCCTGGAGACTTACACTCCCGGAGAAACCTGCAAAAAAAACATAAGTTCCAGACACACGCGCTGCCTCTCTGGCGCACGCGTTCGACCTCTGAATCCCTTCCTTTAAGGGAACAGAAGTTCCGGTTTCCCGCGCATGCGCAGTGCATGCACAAAACCGGCACTTCCATTGGGCCTACGGGTGAGTACCCCGTGCATACTCACCCGTGGAGACCCGAATTTCTGGGCCATAATCTCGCCATTATCTCATTGCTGTTTGCAGGAGCTTGCTGTGCGCATATTGGTTGCTGCATTTCCTACATTACAACAGTGACTGCACTTCAAAAGCAACTCATTGGCTGGAAAGTGCTTTGGGACGTTCTGAGGTTGTGAAAGGCGATATAGAAATGTAAATTCTGTCTTTCTTTTACACATGTCACTTCCAGCCGGTGTCATTGAATGACAATGAGGAGTGGGAAAAGCGGGCCCTAGTTATGACATTTCCTCTTTGTTTATCTAACCAACATTCTCCCTACCCCTCCTTCTCCTGAAGGCGTTGCCTTTTGCATAGATAATTATCCCATAAACAAACAGAATTCCAAAATGAATTGAACCAAAAGAGAGAAATAGATCAAAAAATGTTAACGTTGTAGGAATTAACGAATTCCTACGAATAACGGCGATCGACACAAGAGAACAATCAAACAGGTCTTTACTCAACGGTGATGCCACGAGGACTGCCTGGGCAGTCACGTGGTTTGCGACGTGACGTCATCGCGTTTGCCCGCGTTTATCCCGCGCTCTTAAAGGGGCCACACCCCGTACGTGCAAACTCTATCTACAAAACACAGTAATGCCTAACACAATGGTACAGGCTTAGGCTGGTGTTAGAACATCGTTAAAAAGAATTATATACAGTTAGCCAGAGTCATTCAGTGGTTCTGCCACATGCGCCCCCCCAGAATTCGCTTTAACGGACAAAGTCAAACAGTGAGGGGGTCTGACGAGCTGGTCAGAACGACTCCTGTACTCTGGAGGCGGAGGCTGTTGGGCGGCTGGCGGTCTGGCGGGCGGTCGCACTTGGTCTGCCGTAACGACGATGGGTGGCCGACCCCGTCTCGGCGGTTGTGCTGTCTCGACGGGGCGGTCGAGGTCCAAATGTGCTGCCTTTAAGCGATCGACCGAAATGTGGTCCGGTTTACCACCGACATCTACCATGAAGGTTTTGTCCCCTGCTTCCAACACGCGGAAGAGACCGGTATATGGGGCCTTGAGCGGATCCCTATGTGCGTCATGGTGAATAAAAACGTATTCAGCCTTGTGAAGCTCCGTGGGAACGTGTGACCTCTGCAGCCCGTGGTGCGAAGTGGGCACCGGTGCGAAACATCTGGCTGCCTCTTGGTGACTAGCAAGCTGGGCAGGCGCGGACCATGGCTCCGTTGATATTGGTAGGAAGTCCCCTGGGACTCGCAGCGGCTGACCATACACGAGTTCCGCTGATGAAGAGTGAAGGTCTTCTTTGGGGGCCGTGCGAAGGCCCAACAGGACCCACGGTAGCTTGTCTGCCCATCCAGCATCCTGGAGGCTGGCCCTCAGGGCGGCTTTCATTGAGCGGTGGAAGCGTTTGCAGAGGCCATTTGCCTGTGGGTGGTAGGCTGTGATGCCATGTAATTTGACACCGAGTCCTTGGGCCACTGCATTCCAGTGTTCGGAGGAAAACTGCGGTCCCCTGTCCGACGAAATATCTGCGGGCACTCCGAAACGGGCGATCCAGGAGGAAATGAACGCGCTGGCCACGTCCGCCGAAGTAGTGGATGACAGGGGAACCGCCTCTGGCCATCTGGTGGTGCGGTCAACCATGGTCAGGATGTGTGAAAAACCATGGGAGGGTGGGAGTGGTCCTACCAGGTCCACGTTGACATGGTCAAAACGTCACTCCGGAACTGTGAAGGCGGCCAACGGAGCTTTGATGTGGCGCTGTACCTTTGCCTTTTGGCAGACCACGCAGGTGTTGGCCCAGTCGCGGACATCTTTATGCATGCCATGCCATACAAATTTCGCGGACATCGGTTTCTGAGAGGCCTTCATTCAAGGGTGTGACAACCCATGTATGGCGTCAAATACTTTGCGGCGCCAGACGACCGGCACGACAGGGCGAGGATCCTGTACAGAGACGTCACACAACAGCGTGGTACCTGCCGAATGGAACTGGACGTCGGCCAACTGGAGGCCGGTGATGGCCGTTCTGTAAGCTTGGACTTCCGGGTCTGAGGCTTGGTCCGCTGCCATGAGGGCGTAGTCGATGCCCAAATGAACCGTATTGATGACTGCGCGGGAGAGGCAGTCTGCCACCAGGTTGTCCTTACCGGCCACGTGCCGTACATCTGTGGTGAATTCGGATATGTAGGTCAGTTGACGCTGCTGTCGGGCTGACCACGGTTCGGCGGTCTTGGACATTGCAAAGGTCAGCAGCTTATGGTCCACAAAGGTGGTGAAAGGACGTCCTTCCAGAAGGAACCGAAAATGGCGGATGGCCAGAAAAAGGGCAAGCAACTCCCGGTCGAACGTGCTGTATGCTCTCTCGTTCTGCCGTAGTTGACGGCTGAAGAATGCCAATGGCTGCCACGTCTCGTTCACCCACTGCTGTTGCACGTCACCGACTGCGTAGTCCAACGCGTCGGTGGTGAGGGCGATGGTGGCTCCTGGCAGCGGGTGCGCCAGCATAGTCGCGTTGGCTAAGGCGCTTTTGGTGTCGGCGAACGCTCGGGCCATGTCATCCGTCCAGTCTACCAGATTCTTGCCAGTCTTGCCCTTGAGGGCCTCATACAGGGACCGCATGAGTAGTGTCGCCTTAGGCACGAAACGGTGGTAAAAGTTTACCATGCCTAGGAATTCCTGCAGGGCCTTATTGTTCTGTGGGCGTGGAAAGGATGTCACCGCCTCTACCTTCGAAGGTAGAGGAACCGCTCCCTCTGAGCTGATGCGATGCCCCAGGAAGTCAATTTGGTGCAGGCCAAACTGACACTTGGCCGGGTTGATAATCAGGCCATGTTGGCTGAGGCGTCGAAAAAGGATGCGTAGGTGACAGGTATGTTCTTCCTTGGTAGGACTGGCAATTAGAATATTGTCCAGGTAGACGAAGAGGAACTTGAGGTCCCACAGCACGGAGTCCATCAGGCGTTGGAAAGCCTGGGCGGCGTTCTTTAACCCAAACGGCATCCGTAAAAACTTGAAGAGGCCGAACAGGGTGATGACTGCGGTCTTCTGGACGTCCTGTGGATGAACTGGGACCTGGTGGTAGCCTCGGACGAGGTCGACTTTTGAGAAAACGATGTTCCCTGCCAAATGGGCAGAGAAATCCTGGATATGGGGGATCGGGTACCGATCAGGCGTGGTGGCGTCGTTTAGTCGCCGCATGGCCGCCATCCGCCGCCAGGCTTCGGGACGATATGGAGGGGTGAAGACCAGGGACTATTCGACCGGCGAATAATCCCTAACCGTTCCATGGTGGCGAACTCCGCCTTTGCGACCGCCAGCTTGCCAGGTTCCAGGCGCCGGGCCCGCGCGTAGACCGGGGGGCCGTTGGTGGTGATGTGGTGTTCCACACCATGTTTCGTGGCTGTGGAGGAGAACGTGGGTCTTGTCAGGTCGGGGAATTTGCTGAGCAGGCGAGCGAACTCATCAGGAGTCGGGAACGCACAGGAGACGGTGCGTGACGTAGTGTTACTGCGATAACACGGAAGAGAATTAAAAGTTGCTGCGTTGATCAGCCGTCGGTTCCAAACGTCGACCAGGAGGCTGTTGGCGCACAGGAAATCCGCGCCGAGAAGGGGCTGGGAAACTTTGGCCGTAACAAACTCCCAGTGAAAACGTTGCCCCCCGAGGCACAACTCCACTCGCCATCTGCCGAAGGTCCGAATTGTGCCGCCATTGGCCGCTTCGAGGGCGGGGCCGTGATTCCCCGTCTGCACATCGAGGGTGGACGCGGGTAAAATGCTGCACTGCGCTCCGGTGTCGCACAGAAAACGACGACCGGAGAGGGTATCGGTGATGAACAGCAATTTTCCCACGTTGCCGATCACCATCGCGGCCACGGGGTGCCCATTAGACCTGTTCCTCGATGGTCGCAGTGTCAGTTGTTGGGGTTTTTTTTGGTGAAAACTGCAGGGAGGGCGGCAACGCTTTGCCTTCGCGCCGAACTGCGCGTGGTAGAAACACAGCCCAGCAGGCTGACGAGCTGGGGCGGCGTCTGCGGGGGATGGGTGCCTCGTGGCGGAGCAGTACTGCCGAGTTACAGCGAAAATTTTGTCAGCCGCCGCAGCGAGTGTTGCGCAGTCTTCAGTTTCAGATCTGGCCAGGGCAGCTTGTACCTGTTCAGGCAGTTGGCTGAGGAAAATCTCGCAGAATAGGAAACATTCCCGTTCTGAGCCCAGGAGTGTGAGCATTTGGCTCATCAACTCTGAAGGCTTGGAGTCCCCGAGCCCGGGCATAACGAGTAATCGACAGGCGCGCTCCGATTTTGTGAGCCCGAAAATCTGCAGTAACCGCGCTTTGAGGGTTTCATACTTGCGCTCCGTTGGGAGGTTTTCGAGGAGGCTGACGATCCGAGAGGCGGTAGAGCTGTCGAGTGCGGAGACCACGTAAAGATACTTGGTCTGATCCGCATCGATGTTCCTCAGGGCAAACTGGGCCTCGACCTGAATAAACCACGAGGGCGCTTGCTGCTCCCAGAACTGCGGTAGCTTTAGCGAAATGGCATTTGCTTCCATGCTGTGCTCTTCTTTTGTGAAAACGTTCACAAAAACGGGGTCACCAATGTAGGAATTAACGAATTCCTACGAATAACGGAGATCGACACAAGAGAACAATCAAACAGGTCTTTACTCAACGGTGATGCCACGAGGACTGCCTGGGCAGTCACGTGGTTTGCGACATGACGTCATTGCGTTTGCCCGCGTTTTCCCGCGCTCTTAAAGGGGCCACGCCCCGTACATGCAAACTCTATATACAAAACACAGTAATGCCTAACACAATGGTACAGGCTCAGGCTGGTGTTAGAACATCGTTAAAGAGAATTATATACAGTTAGCCAGAGTCATTCAGTGGTTCTGCCACAACGTTAAAGATAATTCTTAATAACATATGGTTTTTATGAGGAGATCATGTTTTTTTTTTATTTCATTGGATGTGGGCTTTGCTGGCAAGGGCAGCATTTATCGCCCATCCCTAATTGCCCTTGAATAAGGTGGGGGTGAGGTACCATTATACAGCTGAGGCTAGGCCGTTTCAGAGGGCAGTTAACAATCAACCACAGTGCTGTGGGTCTGGAGTCACATATAGGCCAGACTGGGTAAGGGCGGCAGATTACCTTCCCTAAAAGACATTAGTGAACCAGATGAATTTTTACAATTCTCCAGCTGTCATGGTGGGATTTGAACTCACGTCACACAGATCATTAGTCCAGGCCTCGTGGATTACTAATCTAGTAACATAACCACTATGCTAACGTAACACGAGACTCCCTCTTTAAAGTGATCAGCATCACTTTAGAGAACAAAAGAGCACTGAGCGATGATGTCAGGCACTAACAATTTTTTTTAAATTCAAGTTATGTCATTGCAGTGTGAAATATGCCACCATATTGCACAGTGCTCAGTGCCATTCACAACTCCTCAGATAATGAAGCAGTCCATGCCCGCATGCAACAAGACCTGGATGAGGTCAGGCTTGGGCTGATAAGTGGCAGGTAACATTCGCGCCACAGAAGTGCCAGGCAATGACTATCTCCAACAAGCGAGAGTCTAACCACCTCCCCTTGACATTCAACGGCATTACCATCGCTGAATCCCCCACCATCAACATCCTGGGGGTCACCATTGACCAGAAACTTAACTGGACCAGGCACATAAATACTGTGGCAACAAGTGCAGGTCAGAGGCTATGTATTCTGCAGTGAGTGTCTCACCTCCTGACTCCCCAAAGCCTTTCCACCATCTACAAGGCACAAGTAAGGAGTGTGATGGAATACTCTCCACTTGCCTGGATGAGTGCAGCTCCAACAACACTCAAGAAGCTCGACACCATCCAGGACAAAGCAGCTCATTTGATTGGCACCCCATCCACCACCTTAAACATTCACTCCCTCCACCACCGGCGTACTGTGGCTGCAGTGTGTACACCATCTGCAAGATGCACTGCAGCAACTCGCTAAGGCTTCTTCGGCAGCACCTCCCAAACCCGCGACCTGTTCCACCTAGAAGGACAAGGGCAGCAGGCGCGTGGGAACACCACCACCTCCAAGTTCCCCTCCAAGGCACACACCATCCTGACTTGGAAGTATATCGGCCGATCCTTCATCGTCGCTGGGTCAAAATCCTGGAAATCCCTACCTAACCGCACTGTGGGAGTACCTTCGCTACACGGACTGCAGCGGTTCAAGAAGGCGGCTCAGCACCACCTTCTCAAGGGCAACTAGGGATGGGCAATAAATGCTGGGCTTGCCAGCGACATCCTGATCCCATAAACAATTTTTTAAAAATCACTGTTTATAAAACAGAGGGGAAGAAAGTCAGCTAAAAACCTCGTGGAGCCAATTTTAGCACCTTTACTGTCACCCTGGCTAAGATCAGTTAATATCGGCAGATTAAACCTGGGCCCTTCCTGAACTGTGTGGCTTAGCTGTTTGCTGAATAAACGCGTTGAGCTATTGAGCAAACTGTGACAGTCCTTTTTAAGTGGGATCAGTGGTAAAAGCCCCAGAAATGGTGGTCTTTTTGATTGCCTGCAGCCACACTGAAAGAATTTATTGCACTCATACCTCTCGGTCTTTGCCTTCAAAAGCCCATTGTAGACCCAGTACAATCTGCAGTGCGTGACCAAATCGTGGAGCACGTGCTCTTATAATACGTGGGAAAGTAGTGTGTGCGAAATAAAGCTTCTGTTTTTGCCAGAGACCAGCACCAAAAGATAATAGAAGGAATGAAAACAAGAAAGCAAACAACATTTTAAGTTCACTTATAAGATGATTAGGATTTAACGTTGGAAAACAAAATGTTGGGGGTGAATGGGTGGTGCGGGGGGGGCGGGTGGAGGGGTGCGGAATCAGCTGGTGAGGACAATGGGGGAGATCCAATGTCATCACGTGAAGGAACAGAGTGAGATTCCTGTCCAGAATGTAAAACACTGCACAAGATGGGCAGAGATGTCAATTGGTCAAACCATTAACTCTAATATTCTAAATCAAGCATAAACAATTTTGGCCTGTTTAATTGCTTTATGAGATGCACAGCTGTCTACTGTCTGCCGACTATTCAAAGACAGAGAACTGACGAGTCCTAATATGAAAAAGCAAGGCGAGATTATCTGGTCTGAAATCTGCCTGTGATATGGTGGTGTGCTTGCTGTGGAATTTCAAAATTCCTTTGCTAATTCGTGTGAGTTGTCAGTTCATAATGTGAGCATTTTCTGTTTTTTAAAAAAAAAATACCCTTTGGTTGCACTAATCATCACAAATCTTTACTTGACTGCTAATGTAGGTTCCAGGCACCAAGCCATTTAAGCTTTGAAGAATGATGTCATGGGTTTAATTACTTCAAAGCACTCATATTCTTCAGCGCACTTTTCAATCTTTTAGCTTCGATGTGAAGACTGCACTCATAAATTAGAAGAATGAGTCAAATAATGGCACGTCTACCAATGTGTGGGATGGTACAGACTATTAATGGTGTCTTTCATCAACCCAACGGAATATATACTTGAGCGATTCGGTAAGATAGTCGCCCACCGCCCGCCCCCACCACCCCCCGCTATTTTTCTTCAGTTCCTCAAGTTGATGGCTCTGAGATGAGCAAACCAACCTCTTTGCGAAAAGTCTCAGTGCAGCTTTAAGTCAAAACTGGGATCTGAGCTAGAGTTCCCCATCCGATGATCCGATTGTACAGTGCTGTCACTTCCAAACCATCCACTTTGTTAATAAAGTTTTGTCATAATGCCAGACACAAAGAGCTGATGACAGAGAATCTAGGCTCACATAGCACAAATAAATTGGTTGACTGTCTTAACTGCAAAAACTCACACTTTGCCTTCTGTCTTCTAATTTCCAGTATCATAGCGATTACCAAAGGTATCTTTGGTACTAGAAAGACAGAAACAAACAAACAAACAAGCTTACTTGCATTTATGTAGCGCCTTTCACAACCTCAGGACATCCTAAAGCGCTTTACAACCAATGGAGTACTTTTTGTAGTGTAGCCACTGCTGTAATGTAGGACACGCGGCAGCCAATTTGTGTTCAGCAAGCTCCCACAAACAGCAATGAGATAAATGATTGATAATCTGTTGGCTGAGGGATAAACATTGGCCAGGACACCGGGGAGAACTCCCCTGCTCCTCTTCGAAATAGTGCCAGAGGATCTTTTACGTCCACCTCAGAGGGCAGGCAGGGCCTCACTTTCAACATCTCATCTGAAAGACGGCACCTCCGACAGCGTAGTGGCGCTTCCTCAGTACTGCTCTGAAGCTCAAGGTCAATTAGGATGTACTTTCTCAACCCGGTGGATGTTTTTTGAAACCATTAGGAAATGACTGGTTTCCTTTCTTTTTTTATATATGCAATGATTTGTTTTCAGCACAGACGGATATGTTCCAATAACTCTGTTCGGGAACAGACAGATAGGTTTGGTTCTAGTGGATTTCTCATGCTATTGTTCACAGTAAGTCAGAGATTATGCTGTTTTATAAGGACAGAAGCATTATATCATATTATGCACAATGTCTTATTCTCCTGTTATGTATCCTGTCATGTGTCTTTTAGGCCACAAGTTTTTATTGCTATGAATAAGCACATCCTAAGGTCAATTAGGATGTATTTTCTCAACCCTGTGGACATTTTTTGAAACCATCAACAATAACAACTTATATTTATATAGCTGCTTTAATGTAGTAAAATGTCCCAAGGCGCTTCACAGGAGCGATTATCAAACAAAATTTGACACCGAGCCGCTTAAGGAGTTATTATGGCAGACGACCAAAAGCTTGGTCAAAGAGGCAAGTTTTATGAAGCCTACCTAAGGAGGAGAGAAAGGTTTGGGAAGGAATTCCAGCGCTTAGGGCCTTGGCAGCTGAAGGCACGACCGCCTATGGTGGAGTGATTAAAATCAGGGATGCGCAAGAGGCCAGAATTGGAAGAGCGCAGAGATCTCGGAGGGTTGTAGGGCTGGAGGAGGTTACAGAAATAGGGAGGGGGCGAGGCCATGGAGGGATCTGAACACAAGGATGAGAATTTTAAAATCGAGGCGTTGCTTAACCGGGAGCCAGTGTAGGTCAGCGAGCACGTCAGGAAATGACTGGTTCTCTTTAGCTGTTATTTTAATGTGCGACACAGAAATTTGCACGTCTGACAAATAGTGACAGCTGAAGTGCGACAGATGTATCTCAAAACTTTTGATGTAGACGCGAATTTCCTTTCGCTGTTATTTTTCTTCTTTATAACTATCCCTCCCCGCCACCCACCTTTAATCTGACTGGCCTAAGAAGCGTTGTCATTTCAAGGAGACAGCTTGCACCAAGACTATCCCCAATGGGGTAGTGGGAAAGAGCCTTCGATTGTTTCAGTTTACTACAACATTTATATAAGTGCCTTTTAATGTAGTAAAACGTCCCAAGGCGCTCCACAGGAGCGTTATCAGACAGAATTTGACACTGAGCCTTATAAAGAGATATTAGGACAGGTGACCAAAAGCTTGGTCAAAGAGATAAGTTATTAAGGAGCGACTTAAAGGAGGAAAGAGAGGCGGAGAGGTTTATGGAGGGAATTCCGGAATAGGCAGTTGAAGGCACGGCCGCCAATGGTGCAGCGATTAAAATCGGGGTGCGCAAGAGGCCAGAATTGGAGGAATGCAGATCTGTCGGAGGGTTGTAGGGCTGGTGTAGGTTTACATAGGATTACATAGGATATACGGCACAGAAACAAGCCATTCGGCCCAGCCAGTCTATGCTGGTGTTTATGCTCCACTCGAGCCTCCTCCCGTCTTTCCTCATCTAACCCTATTAGCATAAACCTCTATTCCCATCTCCCTCATATGCTTATCTAATCACCCCTTAAATGCATCTATACTATTCACTTCAACCACTCCCTGTGGTAGCGAGTTCCACATTCTCACCACTCTTTGGGTAAAGAAGTTTCTTCTGAATTCCCTATTTGATTTTTTGGTGACTATCGTATATTGATGGCCTTTAGCTTTGCTCTTCCCCACAAGTGGAAACACTCTCACTGTATCCACTCTATCAAAACCTTTAAAGACCTCTATTGGGTCACCCCCTCAGTCTTTTCTTTTCAAGGAGAAGAGACCCAGCCTGTTCATCCTTTCCTGATAGGTGTACCCTCGCATTTCTGGTATCATCCTTGTAAATCTTCTCTGCACCCTCTTCAGTGCCTCTATATCCTTTCTATAATATGGTGACCAGAATTGCACACAGTACTCCAAGTGTGGTCCAACCAAGGTTCGATACAAATTTAGCATAACTTCACTACTTTTCAATTCTATCTCTCTAGAAAGAAACCCTAGTGCAGGAAACTTTGTGTTATCCGGAGGCTAAATGTCCGGCAAGCTCGAGCCACCGGCAAAAATCAGGAGCCGTTTTGTTAGTTTTTTTTTCTTCTCGTGACTTTTTTTTCAACAGTCAGGCTCTGCAAAGTCTCTGTAGCTTAGCAACAGCTTCAGAGAGACGCTTCCAAGGTACGGGCCGGCTGTTTAGAAGCTGTTGCTAAGCAACAGTGTTTGTTGTCAGATACGGAGATGAAAAGCTCCGTATGCTTCAACATTAACGCTGGTGTGTCCGGCAGTTTTGAGGGAACGGCAACAGCTCGGTCCCGTCGGTGCCGGATATAACAAAGTTTCCTGTGCCTGGTTTGCTTTTTTATGGCCTTGTTAACCTGTGTTGATACTTTTAGTGATTTGTGTACTTGTACTCCTAGATCCCTTTGTTCCTCTATCCGATTTAAATTCTTATTTTCGAAGTAATATGTGACCTCCGTATTTTTCTTACCAAAATGTAATACCTCACATTTATCTGTGTTGAATTTCACTTGCCAATTATATGCCCATTCTGAAAGTTTATTAATGTCCTGTAATTTGTTGCAGTCCTCCTCTGTATTGACTGTCCCCCCCAATTTGGTGTCGTCCGCAAATTTAGAAATTGTGTTTTTGATTCCAAAGTCTAAATCGTTAATATAAATTGTGAACAACAGTGGTCCCAGCACTGATCCTTGTGGAACACCACTTCCCGCCTTCTGCCACTCTGAATAGCTACCCTTTGCTCCTACTCTCTGCTTTCTGTCTTGGAGCCAGCTAGCAATCCATTCTGCTGCTTGTCCCCTTACTCCGCATTCTCTGACCTTATTCATCAGTCTATTATGTGGTACCTTATCGAAGGCCTTTTGAAAATCTAGATAAATTACATCTACTGCATTACCCTTGTCTACTCTCTCTGTTACCTCTTCAAAAAATTCAATTAGGTTGGTCAAGTAAGACTTTCCCTTTTGAAATCCATGCTGACTATTTATTATTATATTTTTCATTTCTAGATGTTCTTCTATTTTCTCCTTAATAGGGATTCCATTATTTTTCCTACCACCGATGTTAAGCTGACTGGTCTATAATTCCCTAGGCATGTCTATCTCCCTTCTTAAATATAGGTATTTTGTTAGCTATCCGCCAGTCCTCTGGCACTACACCTTTTCTAACAAATTACTAAATATGTGTAGTAATGCCTCTACATTCATAAGGCGAATAAGAAAGCATATGGGATACTTGTTTTTGTAAATAGGGGGACTGAATACAGAAACAAGAAAGTCATCTTTACAAATCACCAGTTAGGCCTCAGCTGGAGTATTGTGTCCAATTCTGGGCACCGCGCTCCAGGAAGGATGTCAAGGCCTTGGGAGTGGGTACAGAGTGGGTCCAGCAGGACAACAACATAAGAACATAAGAAATAGGAGCAGGAGTAGGCCAATCGGCCCCTCGAGCCTGCTCCACCATTCAATAAGATCATGGCTGATCTGATCCTAACCCCAAATCTTCTATCACTCTCCATCCACCCGAACCCATGTGATCTCCCGGGAGAGGCGAAAAACCAGATAAAAAACCCAATGGCCAATTTCGGAGAAAAAAATCTGGGAAATTCCTCTCCGACCCATCTAGGCGATCGAAACTCGTCCAGGAGATCACTCTGTCCCTATATTTTCTACAGTACTTACCTTCTGTAAAGGCGATCTCCACCCCAGCCAGGGATACCAGGGATAAGGGACTTCAGTTATGTGGCGAGCTTGGAGAAGCTAGGATTGCTCTCCTTAGGGTAGGGTAGGTTAAAGGGAGACTGAATAGAGGTAGTCAAAATTATATGGGGTTTTGACAGGGCAAGTAGGGAGAAACTATTTCCTCTGGCAAGTGGGTCCCTAACAAAAGGTCATAGATTTAAAATAATTGGCAAAAAAAACTAGAGGAGAAATGAGGAGATATTTTCTTCCTCACACAGAGGGTTAAGATCTGGAACGCACTATCTGAAAGGGTGGTGGAAGCAGATTCCATCAGAAGTTTCAAAAGGCAACTGGGCAAGTACTTGAAGAGGATTAATTTGCAGGGTCATGGGGAAAACGCTGGGGTGTGGGGCTAAATTGGACAGTTCTTTCAAAGAGCCGTCCCATGCATGACAGGACGAATGGCCTCCTTCTGTGTGGGCTATGACTCTATATAACGTAACCCAGAGCTGTGACAATAGGACACCCTTGTAATCTGTGAACTGGATATTCACCTCTTTCGGACAAGCCCCCATGTGTGCCTCTCCAATCTTTCAATGGGTTGTCTTACTTGACTTCAACAAAGTTCCAACTATGCTCCTGCATTCTAAGCTTTGGAATCTGTCAAAAGCCCGCCCTAGCAGTTTTCTATTTAAAAACCTGACCAGGGGTGTGCTTTTGTCCCTACTGTTATTTCCCTGTGCTCACAACTAGCGGGGAGGGCCTATGTCAGACAACCCGACCTAGGACCAGAGACTTCCCAACACAACAGGCGCGAGGTGTTCCTCTATTACTGAGATACGCTATCAAATTAAATATTGCTTGAAATCTTTTAGGGAAATAATTTCAATGCCTAGCTCATTCACTTTTAAACCAATTTTCATCTCTGTGCTTTTTTCTAAATGAAACTTAATGCGCATATACTTTGTTTTAAAACTCCAACATTTTTTGAAATCCTCGCTGAGGAAAAAAATAATCAAAGATCCTGAAATGTAAAGGGTGGGGAGAGGCCATGGTGGGATTTGAACACAAGGATGAGAACTAAATGAAGAGAAAATGTGGAAAACACAAGCGTTACAGCAGGCACTGAAAATCATGGCAATAGACTATTTTGTTAATGCTTTCTCACAATGGCCATTGAATCATGCTTTGGTTTTACTAGGGGGAGGGATTCAAATTCCTGGGACAGTGGAACCGGTTCTGGGGGAGATGGGACGAGTACAAACTAAACGGTTTACACCTGGGCGGGACTGGAACCTATGTCCTAGGAGGAGTGTTTGCTAGTGCTGTGGGGGAGGGTTTAAACTAAAATGGCAGGGGGTTGGGAACCTGTGCAGGGAGATAGAGGAAAGGGAAGCAAGGATAGAAACAAAAGACAGGAAGGAGAAAAGCAAAAGTGGAAGGCAGAGAAATTAAGGGTGTAAATCAAACAGGGTCACAGTAAATAATAATTCTAAAAGGACTAAGAATGTTAAAAAATCAAGCCTGAAGGCTTTGTGTTTTAATGCGAGGAGCATTCGTAATAAGGTGGATGAATTAGCTGTGCAAATAGATGTAAACGGATATGATATAATTGGGATTACGGAGACATGGCTCCAGGATGACCAAGTCTGGGAATTCAACATCCAGGGGTATTCAATATTCAGGAAGGACAGGAAAAAAGGAAAAGGAGGTGGGGTAGCATTGCTGGTTAAAGAGGAGATTAACACAATAGTAAGGAAGGATATTAGCTCTGATGATGTGGAATTTGTATGGGTAGAGCTGAGAAATACCAAGGGGCAGAAAACATTAGTGGGAGTTGTATACCGACCCCCAAACAGTAATGCTGAGGTTGGGGGTGGCATTAAATGGGAAATTAGAGATACATAGATACATAGATACATAGAGATAGGAACAGGAGTAGGCCATTCGGCCCTTCGAGCCTGCTCCGCCATTCAATGAGATCATGGCTGATCTTCGTCTGAGATCATAGTTGATCTTACCAGTTCAGTACCCCGTCCCCGCCTTTTCTCCGTAACCCTTAATCCCCTTAGCCTTCAGAAATATATCCAATTCTCTCTTGAAAATATTTATTGAATTAGCCTTCACAGCCCTCTGTGGCAGGGAATTCCACAGGCTCACCACTCTTTGAGTGAAGAAATTCTTCCTCATCTCTGTTTTAAATGATTTGCCCGCTATTTTTAGACTGTGGCCCCTGGTTCTGTGCTCCCCGGCCATTGGAAACATTCTCTCTGAATTCAGCCTGTCCAGGCCTGCCATAATTTTATATGTTTCGATGAGATCCCCTCTCAATCTTCTAAACTCCAGTGAGTACAAGCCCAAACTATTTAATCTCTCTTCGTAGGTCATTCCCGCCATTCCAGGTATCAGCCTGGTGAATCGCCGTTGCACTCTTTCCATGGCAAGAACATCCTTCCGCAGATGGGGCGACCAAAACTGTACACAATACTCCAGATGCGGTCTCACCAGCACCTTGTACAGCTGTAGTAAGGTATCCCTATTCCTATACTCGAACCCCCTTGATATGAAGGCCAACATACCATTTGCCTTCTTAATCGCCTGTTGCACCTGCATGCTCTCCTTCAGTGACTGGTGCACAAGAACACCCAGGTCCCTCTGCACTTCCCCATCTCCCAATCTATTGCCATTTAGATAATAATCTACCCTCCTGTTTTTACCCCCAAAGTGGATAACCTCGCATTTATCCACATTATAGTGCATCTGCCACGTATCCGCCCATTCCCCCAACCTGTCCAAATCGCACTGTAGCCTCCTGACATCCTCATCAGAGCCCACCCCTCCTCCTAGTTTAGTGTCGTCAGCGAATTTGGAAATATTGCATCCAATTCCCTGATCCAGATCATTTATATATATTGTGAACAGCTGGGGTCCCAGGACAGATCCTTGCGGCACCCCGCTGGTCACTGCCTGCCACTCCGAAAACGAGCCGTTTATTCCTTTATTCCAACTCTCTGTTTTCTATCCGCCAGCCAGTTCTCTATCCACGTTAATACTTTGCCCCCAATCCCATGAGCCTTAATTTTGCATGATAATCTTTTGTGTGGAACCTTATCGAAGGCTTTCTGGAAGTCAAGGTACACCACATCCACTGGCTCTCCCCCATCTATTCTACCAGTTACCTCCTCAAAAAATTCCAGCAGATTAGTCAAACACGATTTACCCTTTGTAAATCCATGTTGACTCTGTCCGATCCTTTCCCCATTTGTCAAGTGCTCCGCTATTTTATCCTTAATAATGGACTCTAGCATTTTGCCCACAACCGATGTAAGGCTTACTGGTCTATAATTCCCTGCTTTCTCTCTACCCCCCTTTTTAAATATTGGGGTAACATTAGCTACCCTCCAATCCACGGGTACTGTTCCCGAGTCAATGGAGTTCCGGAAGATGATCCTTAGAGCATCTGCTATCTCCAGGGCCACCTCCTTAAGTACCCTAGGATGTAGTTTATCAGGCCCCGGGGATTTGTCGGCCTTCAGTCCCCTCAACTTACCCAACACCATATCCCTAGAGATACTAATTTCTGTCAGCTCCTCCCTCTCATTAGTCCCTATGTTTGCCGATATTCCTGGGAGGTTATTTGTGTCCTCCTTTGTGAATACAGAACCAAAGTATGAGTTTAATTGGTCTGCCATTTCCTTATTCTCCATTATATATTCTCCCGAATCGGACTGCAAGGGACCGACTTGGGATTTTACCAGTCTTTTCCTCCTGATATACCGATAAAAGCTTTTGCAGTCTGTCTTTATGTTTGCTGCAAGTTTACTTTCGTATTCTATTTTCCCCTTCCTGATTAATCCCTTTGTCCTCTTTTGCTGTATCCTGTACTGCCCCCAATCTTCCGGTCTGGTGCTTTTTTTTGCCAGTTGATATGCCCTTTTTTTTGATTTTATGCTGTCCCTAATTTCCCTCGTTATCCACGGTTGAGTCACCTTTTTAGGTTTATTTTTATGCCAAACCGGTATAAACATGTTCTGGAATTCTTCCATTCTATCTTTTAATGCTTGCCATTGTCTATCCACTGTCAATCCCCCCAGAAACACCACCCAATCAATCTTACCCAATTCCCGTCTCATACCCTCGTAATTCCCTTTATTTAAGTTCTGGACCTTAGTCTCTGATTCAATTTCCTCACTCTCCATCTCGACTGAGAGCTCGATCATATTATGATCGCTCTGACCCAAGGGGCCTCGTACAAGAAGATTGCTGATAAGTCCCTTCTCATTGCACAATACCCAGTCTAAAATGGCCTGATCTCGAGTCGGCTCCTCGACATATTGGTCCAGATAACCGTCCCGAAAACATTCCAGGAATTCCTCCTCCTCAGAATTTTTACTAATTTGGGTAGTCCAATCAATATGTAAATTAAAGTCACCCATGATGACAGCTGTGCTCTTATCGCACGCTTCTCTAATTTCCCTTTTTATGCCTTCCCTCACCTCCATATTACTATTTGGAGGCCTATATATCACACCCACTAACGTTTTCCTCCCCTTGCTATTTCTCATTTCTACCCATACAGATTCCGTTTCATCCGAGTTAATATCCTTCCTTTCCATTGCATTAATCCCCTCCTTTACCAGCAATGCTACCCCACCTCCCCTACCTTTTTGCCGATCCTTCCTAAATATTGTATATCCCTGGATGTTAAGTTCCCAGCCTTGCCCACCCTGCAGCCACGTTTCTGTAATCCCAATCAAATCATACTTGTTTACCTCTATTTCCACAACTAATTCATCCACCTTGTTCCTAATGCTTCTAGCATTAAGATACAAAGCCTTCAGGCTTGCTTTTTTCACACTCTCATTATGAATTAGTTTGGCCCTTTGTGTTTCTCTCCTTTGCTTATTGCTTCTCACCTTTCTACCATCTATTTCTGACTTCATATGACTTCCCTCTTTTCCACTACCTAGGTTCCCATCCCCCTGCCAAATTAGTTTAAATCCTCCCGAACCGCCCTAGAAAATATTACCCCGAGGACATCGGCTCCCTCACAGTTCAGGTGTAGACCGTCCCCTTGGTACAGGTCACTCCTCCCCAAGAACTGGTTCCAATGCCTCAGGAATTTAAATCCCTCTCCCTTGCACCACTGCTCAAGCCACGTATTTAGCTTATCTATCTTACTCTCTCTAAACTTATTAGCTCGTGGCACTGGTAGCAATCCAGAGATTACTACCTTTGAGGTCCTACTTTTCAATTTAGCTCCTAACTCCCTAAATTCAGCTTGTAGGACCTCCTCCCTCTTTTTACCTACATCGTTGGTACCTACATGTACCACGACAACTGGCTGATCCCCCTCCCCCTTCAGAATGCTCTGCACCCGCTCCGAGACATCCTTGACCCTTGCACCAGGGAGGCAACATACCATCTTGGAGTCTCGGTCTCAGAAACTCCTATCTATCCCCCTTACAATTGAATCCCCTATCACTATAGCCCTATCCCTCTTTTTTCCGCCCTTCTGTGCAGCAGAGCCAGTCATGGTGCCCTGAACCTGGCTGCTGGTGCCTTCCCCTGATAAGTCATCTCCCCCAACAGTACCCAAAACGGTAAACCTGTTTTGGAGGGAGATGACCGCAGGCGACTCCTGCACTACCTTCCTGCCTTTACCCTGCCTTTTGGTCACCCATTTACTGTCTGAGCTAGCCTTTACCTGCGGTGTGACCAACTCACTGAATGTGCTATCCACAAGATCCTCAGATGCGTGCAATAAGGGCACAGCAGTTATCATGGGTGACTTTAATCTACATATAGATTGGGCTAACCAAATTAGTAACAATACTGTGGAGGAGGAATTCCTGGAGTGTATACGGGATGGTTTCCTGGGCCAATATGTTGAGGAACCAACTAGCCCTCTTAGCCATCTTAGACTGGGTATTACATAATGAGAAAGGATTAATTAGCAATCTTGTTGTGTGAGGCCCCTTGGGGAGGAGCGATCATAATATGATAGAATTCTTCATTAAAATGGAGAGTGAAGTCGTTGACTCAGGGACCAGGGTCCTGAATTTAACTAAAGGAAACTACGATGGTAAGAGGCACGAGTTGGCTAGGATGGATTGTGGAATGTTACTTAAAGGGTTGATGGTGGATAGGCAATGGCAAACATTTAAAGGTTGCATGAATGAACTACAGAATTTGTTCATCCCAGTTTAGCATAAAAATAAAACAAAAAAGGTGACTCAACCGTGGCTAACAAGGGAAATTAGGGATAGCATAAGATCCCAGGAGAGGACATATAATTTGGCCAGAAGAAGCAGCAAACCTGAGGATTGGGAGCAGTTTAGGATTCAGCAAAGGAGGACAAAGGGATTAATTAAGAGGGGGAAAATAGATTATGAGAGTAAGCTTGCAGGGAACATAAAAACTGACTGTAAAAGCTTCTATAGATATGTGAAGAGAAAAAGATTGGTGAAGTCAAATGTAGGTCCCTTGCAGTCAGAATCAGGGGAATTTATAATGGGGAACAAAGAAATGGCTGACCAATTAAATACATACTTTGGTTCTGTCTTCACAAAGGAGGACACAAATAACCTCCTAGAGATGTCGGGGAACATAGGGTCTAATGAGAGAGAGGAACTGAATGAAATCAGTATTTGTAGGGAAATGATGTTAGGGAAATTCACGGCATTGAAGGCTGATAAATCCCCAGGGCTTGATAATCTACATCCTAGGGTACTTAAGGAAGTGGCCCTAGAAATAGTAGATGCATTGCTGGTCATCTTCCAAAATTCTATAGACTCTGGAATAGTTCCCATGGATTGGAGGGTAGGTAATGTAACCCCACTATTTTAAAAAGGTGGTAGAGAGAAAACGGGGAATTATAGACCGGTAAGCCTGACATCGGTAGTGGGGAAAATGCTTGAGTCCATTATAAAAGATGTAATAGCAGAGCACTTGGAAAACAGTGACAGGATCGGACAAAGTCAACATGGATTTACAAAAGGTAAATCATGCTTGACTAATCTACTGGAATTTTTTGAGGATGTAACTGGTAGAATAGATAAGGGAGAACCAGTGGATGTGGTGTATTTGGACTTTCAGAAGGCTTTCAATAAGGTCCCGCATAAGAGATTAGCGTGCAAAGTTAAAGCACACGGGATTGGGGGTAAGGTACTGTCTTGGATAGAGAACTGGTTGGCAGACAGGAAGCAAAGAGTTGGAATAAACGGGTCTTTTTCCGAGTGGCAGGCAGTGACTAGTGGGGTACCGCAGGGATCGGTGCTAGGACCCCAGCTATTCACAATATATATTAATGATCTAGACGAGGGAACTAGATGTAATATCTCCAAGTTTGCAGACGACACAAAGCTGGGTGGGCATGTGCGCTGTGAGGAGGATGCAAAGAAACTCCAGTACGATTTGGACAGGTTGGGTGATTGGGCAGAAGCATGGCAAATGCAGTATAATATGGATAAATGCGAGGTTATCCACTTCGGTGCCAAAAACAGGAAGACAGATTATTATCTGAACGGCAATAGATTGGGAAAAGGGGAAGTGCAACAAGACCTGGGTGTCCTTTTGCACCAGTCACTGAAGGTAAGCATGCAGGTGCAGCAGGCGGTTAAGAAGGCAAATGGTATGTTGGCCTTCATAGAGAGAGGATTCGAGTACAGGAGCAAGGATGTCTTGCTGCAGTTGTACAGGGCCTTGGTGAGACCACACCTTGAGTATTGTGTGCAGTTTTGGTCACCTTATCTGAGGAAGGATATTCTTGCCATGGAGAGCGTGCAGCAAAGATTCACCAGACTGATACCTGGCATGGCAGGAATGATGTATGAGGAGAGATTGGGTCAATTAGGCTTATATTCGCTAGAATTTAGAAGAATGAGAGGGGATCTCATTGAAACTTATAAAATTCTAACAGGACTAGACAGACTAGATGTAGGAAGGATGTTCCTGATGGCGGGGGAGTCCAGAACCAGGGGTCACAGTCTAAGGATAAGGGGTAAGCCATTTAGGACTGAGATGAGGAGGAATTTCTTCACCCAGAGAGTGGTGAACCTATGGAATTCTCTGCCACACAAGGCAGTTGAGGCCAATTCATTGAATATATTCAAGAAGGAGTTAGATATATTTCTTAAGGCTAAAGGGATCAAGAGATATGGAGAGAAAGCAGGGACAGGGTACTGAATTTGGATGATCAGCCATGATCTCATTAAATGGTGGAACAGGCTCGAGGGGCCGAATGGCCTACTCCTGCTCCTGTCTTCTATGTTTCTATGTTGTTACACAATTTCAAAAATCCAGGCCCACACTATGTCTAAACAAATATTTAAAAGTGGATTAGTAACAGAGAGAAGGATGGTAGAAATTGAGCTGTTCCCTATTACGGCTAACCTTTTTCTGTGATTATTTTTATCGTGAGGTTGTCACACCTTATGCAAGTATACATACAATGAAAAGAAATACCTGGATTTATATACTGGCTGATCACATCGCTCAGAAGCAGCTCAAAGCATTTAGGACAATGAATTATCTTGAAGTGGTGCGATGGTTGTCAAAATAAAGCATATGGGATCCTGGGCTTTATAAATAGAGGCATTGAGTACAAAAGGCAGGAAGTGATGCTAAAGCTATATAAAACACTAGTTCGAACCATCTGGAGTATTGTGTCCCAATTCTGGGCACCACACTTTAGGACGGATTTGAAGGCTTTGTAGAGGGTACAGAAGAGATTTACTAGAATGGTTCCGGGGATGAGGGATTACAGTTACGTGGATAGACTAGAGAATCTGGGGGTTGTTTTCGTTGGGGCGGAGAAGGCTAAGAGGAGATTTGATAGAGGTGTTTAAAATGCTGAAGGGTTTAGACAGAGTAAATAAAGAGAAACTGTTTCCAAGGGCTGAAGGACCGATAACACAAGGGCACAGATTTAAGATGATTGGCAAAAGAACCAGAGGTGACATGAGGAAAAACATTTTTATGCAAGGAAATGGTCAGGATTTGGAACGCGCTGCCTGATAGGGTGGTGGTAACAGATTCACTAGGAGCCTTCAAAAGGGAATTGGGTAAATACTTGAAGGAGAAAAAATTGCAGGGATATGGGGAAAGAGCGGGGGAAGTGGGACTAACTGGATTGCTCTTCGAAAGAGCCGGCACAGACTCGATGGGCCGAATGGCCTCTTTCCGTACTATTCCATGATTCTATGAAAATAAATTATACACACGCGCGCATTATTAGATTATATTTCCCTCATGTGAGGTTGAACGACTGCTGTGAACAGGTAAACAACTGATATCATCTCCACAGTTCAAAACATGTTTCCAGCCAAAGATCTGCACACCTGGAATAACAACAGAAAACGCTGGAAAAACTCAGCAGGCCAGGCAACATCCGTGGAGAGAGAAACAGAGTCAACGTTTCAGGTCGAAGACCCTTCGTCAGAACTGAGAAAAAAGCAGGAAAGGAAACAGATTAAAAAGCAAGTTTGGGGGCTGGGAAATGGGGGCGGGGATGAAAGAACAAAAGGGAAGGTCTGAGAGGTGAAGAGACATTAAGAGATATTCAAGGCGAGACGAGATGGTAATAGGACAGGTAAAGAAACAAACAATGGCTCTAGATGAAGTGTGAAATACGCTGGCAGAGTGAGAGACAGTTGCCATGTGGGAGAGAGAGAAAAAAAGGAAAAGGCACAAACCAAAGGTGTGGATAAAAAATATAAAAATATAATGGGGGCCGAGGTTATGATCTGAAATTGTTGAACTCGATATTGAGTCCGGAAGGCTGTAAAGTGCCTAATCGGAAGATGAGGTGCTGTTCCTCGAGCTTACTCTGCACACCTGGACCTGGTTAGCTATATCTGCGAGTCACTCAGGAACATCTCCCAGAAAGGAATCAAACTCTGGATGCAAAGTCCTGCCAAAAGGCACTAGTTGGCAAACAGATGTGTCTTCTCATTGAATGTATGTTTTTATAACGCTGTTTGCGGTTACATTTTTGTACTTCCAATTGTTTGAAAGGGATTGATTTATCTTTGTTGGGTAGTGGAAATCTGGGACTCTCTCCCCCGCCCCCTCCCCCCCCCCAAAAAAAAAGCTGTTGAGGCTAGGTCAATTGAAAATTTCAAAACTGAGATAGATAGATGATGTGCCTTCAATAACCACAAAACTAGAAGTTATAGACTTTAACAAGTTGGCTTTTAATCACTAAGATCAGAGTTAACATCTCAACACACCAACTGGCTCGCAGGAATGAGTCATACAGATCCTGGGATCTTTAAGTAAGAGAAGTCAGGGGCGGAGCCAAGAGCCAAGACCTGGAACCTTCCAGGTTAGTCAGGAAAGAGGAAATGAAACTATACACCGTGTGGGGGAGGGTAATATACATGAGTGCAAAACTAATACAGGCAAGACAAACAGATTTCATTACAATAGATTTTTTACAAAAGCGAAATACCGCGGACACAGGGAATCTGAAATAAAAAACAGAAAATGCTGGAAATACTCAGCAGGTCAGGTAGCATCTGTGGAGAGAGAAACAGAGTTAACGTTTCAAGTCGATTACCCTTCGTCAGATAGATTTTTGTTAAGTAAGGGTATCAAGGGATATGGAGCAGAGGCGGGTAAATAGAGTTAAGATACAGATCATTCATGATCTAATTGGATGGCGGAACAAGCTCGAGGGGCTGAATGGGCTATTCCTGTTCCTATGTAAATCTGAAGGGCCGCCTATCGTTTATGTCAAAAGTGTCCTTGCAATGCAAAGGTGCAATTTGACACGAAAGGGCTGATTTTACGGGTTTGTGCAGCTGATGCATACCTACTTTACAACAGTGACTACACTTCAACCTTCTCTTCTCTTCTTCTTAGGCAGTCCCTCGGAACCGAGGATGACTTGCTTCCACATTAAAAATGAGTTCTCAGGTGACTGATGAGTCCAATGCGGGACCTACAGTCTCTGTCACAGGTGGGGCGGACGGTGGTTGAAGGGGCGGGTGGGTGGGGTGCTTGGGTTGACGTGCACTCCTTGCGCTGCCTGCGCTTGGCTTCCGCTTGCTCCCGGCGAAGAGACTCGAGGTGTTCGGCGCCTTCCCGAATGCTTCTCCTCCATTTTGTGCGGTCTTGGGCCAGGGATTCCCAGGTGTCGGTGGGGATATTACATTTTTCAAGGAAGCTTTGAGGGTGTCCTTGAAGCATTTCCTCTGCCCACCTGGGCTCTCTTGCCATGTCGGAACTCCCAGTAGAGCGCTTGTTTTGGGAGTCTCGTATCGGGCATGCGGATGATGTGACCCGTCCATCGGAGCTGATCGAGCGTGGTCAAAGCTTCGATGCTGGGGATGTTGGCCTGAGCGAGAACACTGACTTTGGTGTGCCTATCCTGCCAATGGATTTGCAGGATCTTGCGGAGGCAACATTGATGGCACCTCTCCAGTGCTTTGAGGTGCCTGCTCTACATGGCCCATGTCTCTGAGGCATACAGCAGGGCGGGTATCACTGCTGCTCTGTAAACCATGGGCTTAGTGCCAGGTTTGAGGTCCTGGTCTTCAAAAGTACTTCATTGACTGTAAAGCGCTTTGGGACGTCCGGAGGTCCTGAAAGGTGCTGTATGAACGCAAGTCTTTCTTTTCTCTTTTTGTCTTTTGGTGGGGAGCCGCACCCACCATCCATGCGCATCAGGAAATGGTGGTGCGCTGCACTTGGACAGAAACCAACGAGCAGCACACCAATGATTTCCCGGACTGTGCGATCATCAGGCGAGGCTCCCCAGCAGCAGCACAAACCTGGGAAACCCACCCTAAGTTGTGAGAGAGAGAGAGAAAGAAAGAAAGAAAGAAAGAAAGAAAGAAAGAAAGAAAAAGAAAAAGAATTTTTTTATTATCATGCGTATATATGTCGGATTGAAAAGCAGAAACGCAAGGGGAAACTTAGTGCTTTGGAGATCCTGATATGTCAGGAAGTTGCACATTCCTAGTCGTGATTTTGCATCCGCTAATTTTAAAGGATGTAAAGTCACGGGGCTGGTGGGGGGGGGGTGCAATTTCCTGATGTACGTTCTTGACATGCACTGGGACGGCTAAAACGGAAAATCTCCCAATTCATTTAACAGGAGGTCAAGAACAAAGGAGCAAACAGGAAATGTGAGTGACTGTATTCTTCTGAGAAAATGTAAATGGACTGTGTGTGTCGCTGTAAAGAAGTGACCACAGTTATACTTATTTAAATGGATTGCAATCTCTGTCAATCTTTCTCCTACAAAAAATTTAAATTTCTTTGTGCACTATTAGCATGTGAATGCTTAATATGTCCGTATGAAATCCCTTCATTATTTATTTTAACAAAGGTGCTAATGTGTTTAAAATATATGGGTTAAGCCCCACTCCAGAGACTTGAGCACATAATCTAGGCTGACACTCCCAGTACAGTACTGAGGGAGTGCTGCACTGTCGGAGGTGCCATCATTTGGATGAGACAGTTAAAACGAGGCCCCGTCTGCCCTCTCAGGTGGACGTAAAAGATCCCATGGCACTATTTCAAAGAAGAGCAGGGGAGTTCTTCCCGATGTCCTGGCCAACTTTTCTCCCTCAGTCAACATCACAAAAACAGATGCTTTGTCATTTATTTTGTGGTGCGCAAATTGGCTGCCGTGTTTCCTACATTACAACAGTGGCTACACTTCAAAAGTACTTCATTGGTTGTAAAGCACTTTGAGATGTCCTATATAAATGCAACTTCTTCCTTCCTTTAAGATAACAGTCAAAGGAATTCCATACACACTCATTAAGCATCTGTACGCTGTTATCACACAGCGCAATTGTTTCGAAGGATCTGACACTGGCAGTAATGGGAAAATGCTGAATTTTGTGCTGAGCCTTGTCACCGCCAGCAGTAATATGGCTTTGAGCTCTTGTCGTGTTTTGCTTTTGTTAAAGGAGGACTGTCGAGATTACAGTTTAGTAGCCAAAGCTTTCTTTTTCGTGACACGGGTGTGTAATGTAATTACGTATGTTGTGTCAAAGATACCTTGGGATCTCTATATTTCACGTTGTATTCTTCATCTCTTGTAATATCCTCCCTTTGTGCAATGGCAACGCACTGCTTCCAGGAGGCTCCACGCCACTCTGTGTAGCAGTCAAACTAAGACCCAATGCACAGTGACTGGAGGCTCAAAGTCTCAGCCGCAGCTGTGATTTTGAAAGTACAAGCACAGATGTATAAAGAAAATGTCCAAACCACTTAAGTTACTTGGAAACCCAACAATAATGATCTTACATTTAATCCACTTCCTGTGGAAATCAGAAGAAATCAATGCCTTTCTGTCTCTCTGGTTCAAATGGGCATCAAACATCCTGGCACCGAAAATCTGTGCCTCTGGCAGTGCGGTCCTGGCACATGTCTGCCAGGTGTGTAACAGGAGGAGCAGGAAATTGGCCAGGACCATCCTGCCAGTGGTGGTATTGCAGCATTACTACTGGCAGGAAGATGTAATTACAGCGTGACAAGTTTACATAGGTAGTTTCCATTATAAATGTTGACATAGGAATTTAGAATGGAAATATAAAAATAAGGATAGAATGAAGGTCTCTAAAATAGGGACTGAGTTACATCTACATGCTCCAGTCAAATTATCCTCTCACCTCTTACCCTGCTTCACTTGAAGGCTATACTTGCTCTTGCCTTCCTATGTACAATGCCACAGGAGCTCAATTATAAATGTAAAATAAATTTCAAGATTAAAATTTTCAATAGGAAACACGATGGCCCAAGGAAGGGAGAAAAACAAATTTAAATAAATCTTACCTGCAGCACCATCTAGAGGAACGGACCTGGCAGATGGACAACAACAACAACTTGTATTTATATAGTACCTTTAACGTAGTACAACGTCGTAAGGTGTTTCACAGGAGCGATATCAAAAAATTTGACACTGAGCCACATAAGAAGATATTAGGGCAGATGACCAAAAGGCTTGGTCAAAGAGGTAGGCTTTAAGGTAGGAAAGAGAGGTTGGGGGGGGGGGGGGAGAGGTTATGGGAGGGAATTCCAGAGCTTAGGGCCTAGGCAGCTGAAGGCACGGCCACCAATAGTGGAGCGATTAAAATCAGGGTTGCTCCAGAGGCAGGAACTAGAGGACAGCAGATATCTCAGAGGGTTGTGGGGCTGGAGGAGGTTACAGAGATAGGGAGGGGCAGAGGCCATGGAGCGATTTGAAAACAAGGATGAGAATTTTAAAATCGGGGCGTTGCTTAAGAGGGACCTCAGAGAACCGACAGTGACACCTAGCATTGAAAGCTCTAATAGGTCAGTATAATGATAATGATACATACCTTACAGTTTATACATTTTAAAAGTTAGGCCCAGGCGTGGCCGCCCAGACTTGATGGAATAGCATGACAAACAAATGATGACACAGGAAGAAAGCGAGACAAACATGAAGTGTGTGCAAGACTCAAGACTTTTAATACATAGATAGAAGATTTTCACCTGGCCTGTCACATTGGCACAACATCACTTATTTTGCAGTGCATCGCATAGAAGGAAATGGAGACTGAGGTCATCTAAGTGCCTTGAGACGTTTTACTACGTTAAAGGCGCTATATAAATGAAAGTTGTTGTTGCTACATAGAATTTACGGCACAGAAACAAGGCGTTGGGCCCAACCAGGCCGTGCCGGCGTTTATGCTGCACTCGCGCCTCCTCCCATCTTTCCTCATCTAACTATATCAGCATAACCCTCAATTCCCGATATTCCCTTCTCCCTCATATACCTCCCTTATCTAGGCTCCGCTAAAATGCATCTATACTATTCCACTCAACCACTCCCTGTGGTAATAAGTTCCACATTCTCACCACTCTCTGGGTAAAGAGGTTTCTTCTGAATTCCCGATTTGATTTTTTGGTGACTGTCTTATATCGATGGCCTCCAGTTTTGCTCTTCCCCACAAGTGGAAATATTATCTCTGTATCCACTCTATCAAAATCTTTGATAATTTTAAAGACCTCTATTAGGTCACCCCTCAGCCTTCTTTTTTCAAGAGAAAAGAGACCCAGCCTGCTCATCCTTTGCTGAGATGTATAACCTCGCATTTCTGGTATCATCCTTGTAAATCTTTTTTTCACCCTCTCAAGTGCCTCCATATCCTTTTTATAATATGATAACCAGAACTGTACACCGTACCCCAAGTGTGGTCTAACCAAGGTTTGATACAAGTTTAGCCGGTGTTTATGCTCCACACGAGTCTCCCCCCACCTTACTTCAGCTCACCTGTGTCAGCTGTGGCTCAGTGGGCAGCACACTCGCCTCTGAGTCAGAAGGTCGTGGGTTCACAGTCCCACTCCAGGAACTTGAGCACATAAAGCTAGGCTGACACTCCAGTGCAGTGCTGAGGGACTGCTGCACTGTCAGAGGTGCCGTCTTTCGGATGAGATGTTAAACTGAGGCCCCGTCTGCTCTCTCAGGTGGACATAAAAGATCCCATGGCACTATTTCGAAGAAGAGCATCTTGACGAACTGTATCACAGTATGGTATGGCAGCTGTAGCTACTATGACCGGAAAGCCCTGCAGCGGGTAGTCAAAACTGCCCAACGCATTACCGGCACCCGGCTACCGACCATAGAGCACATATACCAGAAACGCTGTTTACGGAGGTCACGGACCATTGTCAAAGACCCTACCCACCCCAGCTACAGTCTGTTCGCCCTCCCGCCATCTGGGAGACGCTACAGGTGCATTCGCACCCGTACGACCAGATTTAGGAACAGCTTCTTTCCCAGGGCTGTCATCCTACTGAACTCCACAAATAAACTCTAAAGCCTGCACATCTGCCAATGCACTTTATTATGGTTATGTTTATGTTAATGTATTACAAGCCAAATGAATGTTGAATGTTTAAATGTCTTAATCTAAATGTACACTCTCGGGAGCCGCAAGCCTACATTTCGTTGTACTGCACTTGTGCACTAACAATGACAATAAAGTTGATTATGATTATGATTATGGAAGTTATCCCTGGTGTGCTGGCCAATATTTATCCCTCAATCAACATCACTAAAACAGATTATCTGGTCATTAGCACATTGCTGTTTGTGGGACCTTGCTGTGCACAAATTGGCTGCCACGTTTCCCACATTACAACAGTAACTACACTTCAAAAGTATTTCATTGGCTGTAAAGCGCTTTGAGATGTCCGGTGGTTGTGAAAGTATTTATTTTCTTTCACCCCATCAACATAGCCTTCTATTCCTTCCTCCCTCGTGTACTTAAAGGCATCTCCGTTGTTTGCTCCAACCACTCCCTGTGGTAGCGAGTTCCACATTCTAATTACTCTCTGAGTAAAGAGTGTTGTTGCACTGATCAAAGTGCAATAAATATGTTTTATTTCATTGAAGATGTTGCAGCCTCCATGTCTTCCCTGAATGCCATGCTGCACAATATCCCACTCGCTAATGAAATATTGTTAGTGCAGTTAAAAGAGCAAGGGAAAAAGATAGAATTACCTGAAGTTTCCAAATGATTTATGTGTTTAATAAAGAAAAAGTAAAATTTTTACCCCAATGTGTAAATGGTTGCAGTATTTTTTGCTGCACTCTACAACGCCCTTCCTTCCAGAACAGCAATCTGGAATTCCATCATATTGACTCAAAAGCATGAGTAAGATTAAATTTGATTCTCAATGTTTATTCAGTGATGCCAAGTGCCACTTTGCAACATCAAAGAGAACGGCCAAGGCAATGGTTCCAGCTACCATGTGATAGAGTGTGTCACGTGCCATGCCAACACACTGCTCGGAATAATATTTAGTCCATGTCTTTCGAATGAGTCATTAAACCGACGTCTGTCCTCTCAGCTGGACGTAAAGGATCCTGTGACACTATTTTGGAGAAGAGCAGGGGAGTTCTCCCCGGTGTCCTGGTCAGTATTTATCCCTCAATCAACACCACTAAAAACAGATTATCACATTGCTGTTTATGGGAACTTGCTGTGTGCAAATTGGCTGCCATTTTATCTAAGGATAAGGGGTAGGCCATTGAGGACAGAGATGAGGAGGAATTTCTTCACCTAGAGAGTGGTGAACCTGTGGAATTCTCTACCACAGAAGGCAGTAGAGGCCATTCCATTAAATATATTCAAGAAGGAGTTGGATATATTTCTTAAGGCTAAAGGGATCAAGGGATATAGAGAGAAGGCAGGAGACAGAGTACTGAATTTGGATGATCAGCCATGATCTCATTGAATGGCGGAGCAGGCTCGAGGGGCCGAATGGCCGACTCCTGCTCCTATCTTCTATGTTTCTATGTGTTTCCTACATTACAACTTCAAAAAGTACTCCATTGGCTGTAAAGCATTTTGGGACAGCCTGAGGTTGTGAAAAGCGCTATATATATATACACAAGGTCTTCCTTTACCTATCTTCCTCGATCCTCTTTAGTCATCAAGGTAAGGCAAGATAATGCAGTGCAGAGCAAAGCAATATAGAATCATAGAATGGTTGCAGTACAGAAGGAGGCCATTTGGCCCATCGAGCCCATGCTGTCTCTCTGCAAGAGCACTTCAGCTAGTCCCACTCCCCCGCCCTTTCCCCGTAGCCCTGCAAATTTCTTCAGATACTTATCCAATTCCCTTTTGAAAGCCGCGATTGAATCTGCCTCCACCACCCTCTCAGGCAGTGCATTCCAGATCCTAACCACTCGCTGCGTAAAAAAGTTTTTCCTCATGTCGTCTTTGGTTCTTCTGCCAATCACCTTAAATCTGTGTCCTCTGGTTCTCGACCCTTCCGCCAACGGGAACAGTTCCTCTCTATCTACTCTGTCTAGACCCCTCACGATTTTGAGCACCTCTGTCAAATCTCCTCTCAACCTTCTCTGCTCCAAGGAGAACAAGCCCAGCTTCTCCGGTTTATCCACGTAGGGGGCAAGGCAGGGTAAAGTAGGATAGTGCAGAGCAAAACAAAGAGTGGAGGTGCGAGACAGGGGCGAATAGGAGAAGGAAGTGGCAGCGCATTTCAATTGTGCACTTCCCAACAGTATTAATGTCATTTTGCTCAGGCACAAGAAGGCGTATCTGTGACTGAATAAGTTGTGCAAAGTTGGTGCTGTTATGGTGGTGTATGGGGATGATTACCAAAGGAGGACTCTACTCCTCATTGAAACCCCATGATTTTGTTCAATGAATTTTCCTTCTTTCCCTATAGGAAAGCAGTAAACTCGCTCGGCACTTCCTTATCACTGGTGTCACTGGTTGCTCAGAGGGTGGGGAATCGTGAGATCCTACCATCCATCACGTGCTAGAGCTTCATCGCACCACTTCATTTTTTTCAATGCTCCACAGAGTGTCAGTGTATTGTGCAACGTGACAATCATGAAAGGCGTGCTGCCTTTAAAACATACCGTCCACAAAAAGCAGGACAAATCCAACCCGGCCAATTACTGCCCCATCAGTCTACTCTCAATCATCAGCAAAGTGATGGAAGATGTCGTCGACAGTGCTATCAAGCGACACTTACTCACCAATAACCTGCTCACTGATGCCCAGTTTGGGTTCTGCCAAGACCACTCGGCTCCCGACCTCAGTACAGCCTTAGTCCAAACATGGACAAAGGAGCTGAATTCCAGAGGAGAGGTGAGAGTGACTGCTCGTGACACCAAGGCAGCATTTGACCGAGTGTGGCATCAAGGAGCCCTAGTAAAACTGAAGTCAATGAGAATTGGGGGGGAAAACACTCCACTGGCTGGAGTCATACCTAGCACAAAGGAAGATGATTGTGGTGGTTGAAGGTCAATCATCATAGCCCCAGAACATCGCTGCAGGAGTTCCTCAGGGCAGTGCCCTAGGCCCAACCATCTTCAGCTGGTTCATCAGCCTTCCCTCCAACATAACGTCAGAAATGGGGATGTTCGCTGATGACTGCACAGTGTTCAGTGCCATTCACAACACCTCAGATAATGAAGCAGTCCATGCCCGCACGCAACAAGACCTGGACGACATTCAGGCTTGAGCTGATAAGTGGCAGGTAACATTCGCGCCACAGAAGTGCCATGCAATGACTATCTCCAACAAATGAGAGTCTAACCACTTCCCCTTGACATTCAACAGCATTACCATCACTGAATCCCCCACCATCAACATCCTAGGGGCCACCATTGATCAGAAACGTAACTGGACCAGCCACATAAATACTGTGGCAACAAGAGCAGGTCAGAGGCTGGGTATTCTGTGGCGAGTGTCTCACCTCCTAACTCCCCAAAGCCTTTCCACCATCTACAAGGCACAAGTAAGGAGTGTGATGGAATACTCTCCACTTGCCTGGATGAGTGTAGCTCCAACAACACTCAAGAAGCTCAACACCATCCAGGACAAAGCAGCCCGCTTGATTGTCACCCCATCCACCACCTTAAACATTCACTCCTACCAAGGCTTCTTCGGCAGCACCTCTCAAACCCGCGACCTCTTCCACCTAGAAGGACAAGGGCAGCAGGCGAATGGGAACACCACCACCTCCAAGTTCTCCTCCAAGTCACACCCCATCCTGAGTTAGAACTATATCGGCTGTTCCTTCATCGTCGCTGGGTCAAAATCCTGGAAATCCCTCCCTAACAGCACTGTGGGAGTACCTTCACCACACGGACTGCAGCGGTTCAAGAAGGCGGCTCACCACCACCTTCTCAAGGGCAACTAGGGATGGGCAATAAATGCTGGCCTTGCCAGCGACGCCCACTTCCCATGAACGAATAAAAAAATTAATTTAAAAAAATGAGTTGGCAGCTGTGTAGGAGGTGAAACATACGAACAAACGAACAATGACAGACAGGTAAAGACCATTTGGTCCATCGAGTCTGTCCCACACAATTGTGATGCCTTCTGTATCACATTATTTAGAATCCACCCCACCCGAAAGCATGGGGTGAAGTTGGCAGCCTGGCTTCTTGATGGTGGAAAGATGCTTGGCATGGGAGATTTTAGGAAATTGGATAAAAAACATAAAATGCTTTATAAATAACATAAAAAGTGCTGCCTGTAAACAGAACAAGAAAAGTTCTGTTTTCCAAGATACCCCCTGGACTGTAACATAACATAAGAACATAAGAAATAGGAGCAGGAGTAGGTCATTTGGCCCCTCGAGCCTGCTCCGCCATTCAATAAGATCATGGCTGATCTGATCTTGGACTCAACTCCACTTTCCCGCCCGCTCCCCATAACCTTTGACTCCCCTGGAGCTCAAATATATGTCTAATATCAGCCTTGACTATATTCAATGACTCCGCCTCCACAGCTCTCTGGGGTAGAGAATGCCACAGATTCACGACCCTCTGAGAGAAGAAATTCCTCCTCATCTCCGTTTTAAATGGGCGACCCCTTATTCTAAAACTTAGTTCTAGGTTCCCCCACGAGGGGAAACATCCTCCCTGCATTTACCCTGTCAAGCCCCCTCAGAATCTTACATGTTTTAATAAGATCACCTCTCATTCATCTACACTCCAATGAGTATAGGCCCAACCTGCTCAACCTTTTAAGTCCATTGCAATCCTTTCAATGGTTCTAGGTAGAAAATATTTAATCAGACTGTTGAAACAGCTACAGAGAGCTTGCAACGAGATACCATCATGAAGTATGACACATAACAAGTCTAGCAGCTGTGGAGCAATAACCAACAAAGCAAATTGAATACCAAGCTTTATTGTTAAATCAATAGTGGAGTACAAGTCAACAGGTTGCTCTATTAAAACTGTACAGTGCTCTGGTCAGAACACACCTTCAGTACCTTGTCAGATTTTGGTCATTGAGATTCAAAGGGATATTCAAGGTGGATCAGAGAAGAGCCACAGTGCTGATCCCTAATGTCAGAGGATTGAGGTATGAGTGAAGACTGGAAAAATATCGTTCAGTACCATTAATTGATTAGATTTTCTGACAAGGTGGTGCCATTGCACAACACACACACGCACACACATCGAAAGCAGACAGAAGACTGCAGCTCTTCGCTATTCACAAACATATTGCTCCAATTCTGTTAAAAGCAATTAAGCTAATGGTGTTTTTGAGAAGTGCAGTCAAACACTCGAACCAGCACACGCATTGTTCGTCCTAGGTTGATTTCGGAATAATTGCTGATTAGAATGAAAATGGAAACTTTGCTGATTGGTGTAATTTTGGATGAAGACCAAATCAAACCACCTGCCTGCTGATGTTTTTCACCGTGAATTAAGATTCATTTTAGACAGCATAAGAAAGGCAAACAAAAGTGACTTTTTTAATTTAGAAGATAAACCTTCAAATTGCGCAGGAGAGTTAGGCTGGGAAGTCTTTCCACACGGGCTCAGCTCCATTTTGTATCTGGAGAGCACTGGAATTGTTGAGTCTGGAGATAACAAAGGCTTGATTGAGGGTTTCAAAAACAGATGGGCCGAGGCAGGGGGCAGAGACGAATGATATTATGGGACTGGAAGCAGGCGGTCTTTGTGATGGAGAGGATGTGGTGCCAGAAGTTCGGCTCTATGTGAAATAGGACTCCAAGGTTGCACAGTCTGGTTGAATCTGAGGCAGTGGCCGGGGGTGGCAATAGAATCTTTAGCTGGGGTACTGAATTTGTGACCGAAGACAATGGCCCTGAATTTGTGGTCAGAGGCTTCCCGCGGGGAAATGCCGCCGATCCGCAAATAAAATCCGTGCCTACCTGGTGGTCCGGGAGGTACGGAGACTCGCGATCCTGGGGCTCCCCGGGTACAGGCGGGTAGAGGCACACGTATCCCAGGGACGCAGGAGGTTCGCAAGCGCCTCTGGGATCACGTGGGCCGGCCCAATGAATGACAGAAGGGAATCCCCATTCATGCTTATGGGGATTCTGTATGCACGGAAACCCCATAAGTATGAATGGGAATACCCCAAAAAATATATCTACGCTTAGAATGAGTCATGGAATGGCCGCAACACGGAATACGGCCACTCGGCCCGCCGAGCCCGCGTCGGCACCCCTGCAAGAGCACCCCAGCTAGTCCCACTCCCCCGCCCCCTCCCCGCAGCCCCGCAAATCCCCCTCCCCCAGGCACGCATCCAGCTGCCCCCCCCGAAAGCCATGATTGAGTCCGCCCCCACCCAGGCAGTGCACTCCAGATCCCAACCACTCGCTGCGCAAAAGAGCCCTTTCCCACGTCGCCTTCGGTTCCCCCGCCAACCACCCCAAAATCTGCATCCTCTGGCCCCCCGACCCCTCCGCCAGTGGAAGCAGTCTCCCTCCATCCACTCCGCCCAGAATCCCGAACATCTCCATCGAACCAACTCTCAATCTCCTCTGCTCCAAGGAGAACAGCCCCAGCATCCCCCATCCCCACCCACGCAACTGAACCACTCCCGCAAATCCCCTCTGCACCTCTCCAAGACCCCCCCACACCCCCTCCAAAGTGCGGCGCCCAGAAGCGGACACAACACTCCAGCCGAGGCTGAACCAGTGCTCCACACAGGCCCACCACACCTCCACGCTGCTGCACTGCACAGCTCCAGTCATGAAGCCCAGGGTCCCACAAGCCCCTTCAACCGCCCCCTCCAACGACCCGCACGCACACACCCCCAGGTCCCTCCACCCACCCACCATCCCCCCCCTCCCCCCCGCCAGGACCGCACCCTCCAGTCCACACCTCCTCTCCTCATTCCTCCCATCAAAATGCACCACTTCGCACCCCTCCGCGCCAAACCCCATCTGCCACGCGTCCGCCCCACTCCACCAGCCCGCCCATGCCCTCCCGAAGTTCTCCGCCATCCTCCTCACTGTTCAGCACACCCCCAAGTCCTGTGCCCTGCACACCCACATCCAAGCCATCAATATACAGCAACAAAAGCAGTGGTCCTAGAACCGACCCCCGGGGAACACCACTGTATACCTTCCTCCAGCCCGAAAAAACAACCGCCCACCACCACTCTCCGCCTCCTGCCACCCAGCCAACCCCGCACCCATGCTGCCACTGCCCCCTTCGCTCCATGGGACTCAACCTTGCCGGCAAGCCCACCATGTGGCACCTCATCAAACACCCCTCGGAAATCCATGCACACCACGCCAACCGCACCGCCCTCATCAACCCGCTCTGCCACCCCATCAAAAAACCCAATCAACTCGGTCAAACACGAACCGCCCCCAACAAATCCGTGCTGGCCCTCCTCAAGCAAACCGCACCCATCCGAGTGACTGTCAATCTTGTCCATGGTTACCATTTCCAAAAGCCTCCTGACCACCGAGGCCAAACCGACCAGCCTACAGTCACTGGGTCCATCCCCACAGCCCTCTCTGAACAAAGGTGCAACACTCACAACTCTCCGGTCCTCTGGCGCCACCCTCGCCTCCAAGGAGGACCGGAATACCACGGCCACTGAGCACCTCCGCGACCTCTGCCCTCCCCACCCCCCAGTATTCCCAGGATGCAGCCCATCCTGGCGACCCATCCACTCCAAGTACAGCCAGCCCCTCCAGCACCTCCTCTCCATCAACCTCTATCCCATCCAGCATCTCCTCCACCTCCTCCTCCACCACGTCCATGACAGCATCTACCCCCCTGGCTAAGACAGACACAAAGCACCCATCCAGCACCTCCGCCCCTCCAAGCATAGGTCCCCTCCCTCCGGTCCCCAATCAGCCCCACCCCTCCTCCCACCACCCGCCCACCATTCACATGCCCATAGAAGACTCCCGGACCACCCCCCCCACCCCCCCCATGCTAGCTGCCAGTCCACTCCGATACCCTCTCCCTGCCCCTCCCACCTTCTCCCTCACTTCTCCTCTGAACGCTCCACACTCAACCCGACTCTCAGAAGCATCCTCAACCCAACACCCGCCACACGCACTCCCCCTCCGCCTCATCCCACCCTCCACCTCCCTCATCGCCCATGGAGCTCTGACCTCAGTTGCCCCATCCCTCGCCCCAGTGAGAATGCACCTCAACTGCACCCGAACCACCTCCTCCTCGAAGGCAGCCCACCGCTCCACCGCAGTTCTGCCCGCCAACCTCCGACTCCAATCCACCCGGGCCAGATCCGCCCCCATCCCACCGAAATCCGCCCTCAAGCATCTCTACTCTAGATTAGTTCCCGTCCCCCTCCACAGCCAATCCAAACCCTATGATACCATGATCACTGGTCCCCAAAACGTTCACCCACTGACACCCGACCCACCCCATTCCACAGAACCAGATCCAGCAATGCCTCCTTCCTCTTTGGGCTGGAAACATACCAATCAAGAAAGCTCTCCCAAACAGACCCCAGAAATTCCTCCCCCTCTCTGCCCCCCACGCCATCTCTACCCAAGTCAATATTAATATAGCCGAAGTCCCCCATCATCACCACTCCACAGTTCCTGCATCTCTCAGTAATCTCCCCGCAAATCTGCCCCTCCACACCCCTCCCACCAGCTGGCACCCCACAGAATATACCCAGCAGTGCAATGGCACCTCCATCACCCCTCAACTCCAACCAAATAGGTTCCGTCCTTGACCCCTCCGGGACATCCTCTCTCTCCAGCACTGCCACACCACCCCCCATCCTTCCCTGCCCATCCTTCCTGAACACCCCACATCCAGGAACTTCCAATACCCAATCCCGCAGTTTCCCCGAGCCAGGTCTCCGCCAGTGTCACGACACCATACTCCCACGTGCCCACCCATGCCCGCAGCTCGCCAACCCCGCCCACCATGCCTCGTGCGTTCACACACACACTGCAAACCCATCCGAGAACATGCCGTACTCTCTCCCCACCCAACACCCCACCACTTCCCGCTCCCATGCCATCCGTCTCTCCCAATCCCCCGTGCCCCCTCCCTCCCCCTTCCAATGCCACATCCCGCTGCCCACTCCCCTGCCCCCCCCCCCCACCCAACTTAGCTTAAACCCTCCCCAACAACACCGGCAAACCTCCCCGTGAGGACATTGGCACCGGCTCTGCCGAGGTGCGACCCGTCCGGCCTGCACAGGTCCCACCCCGCCCAGAACCAGCCCCAATGCCCCAGGAATCTGAAGCCCTCCCTCCCGCACCATCTCTCCAGCCACACATCCATCCGCTCCACCCTCCCACCCATACACTCACCTGCGCGTGGCACCGGGAGCAATCCAGAGACCACCACCCCTGAGGCCCTGCCCTCCAATCTCCGTCCTAGCCCCCTAAAACGTGTCCGCAGGACCCCATCCCACCCCCCCAACTCACGGTGACAGCACCAACATGGACTACGACCTCTGGCCACCCACCCTCCCCCCAGAATGCTCCGCAGCCGCTCAGCGACACCCTCCGACCCTGGCACCAGGGAGGCAACACACCATCCTGAGGTCACGCCTGCAGCCGCAGAAACGCTTGTCTGCTCCCCCCAACCATCAAATCCTCCACCACTACCCTCCCCAGCTTCCTTCTCCTCCCACCGTGTTCAGCTGAGCCACCCGTGGTGCTGTGGACTTGGCTCTGCCTGCACTCCCCAGAGGAACCATCGCCCCCCCCCCACACCAGCACCCTGAACGGAATACTGGTCGGAGAGCGAGACGCACACCGGGGACCCCCGCACCACCCGCCCGGTCTTCCTCCTCTGCCTGGCGGCCAGCCACCTCCCTCCCTGCCCGTGCAATCCCCAGCTGCGGGGTGACCGTCTCCCGAAACCTGCCCATTCACGCAGCCCCCAGCCGCGCGGATACACCGCAGCGACGCCAGCCGGCGCCCAAGCGCCGAAACCCGAGCACCGCCTGCTGACGACACCCCCTGCACACTTCAAAGAAATATTTAAAATATCACATATTTGAAATGAATTAAAATGGCATTTACTTTAAAAATTTTAACAAAAATTTTATTTTTGGAAAACCCTTTTCCCGGGGATGCAGATCACCCGTCAAGAATATTTTTGACAGATCGCAAGTCACGCGTTTTAGCGCATGCGCAGCGCACGCCTAAACCCGGAACTTGCACGGCCCCCACGGGCGCGTACGCACCTCGTACACACCCCGTAGGGGCCACAAATTACGGCCCAATGGCTTCCCAATGTTTAACTGGAGGAAATTGTGGCTCATCCAGCACTGGATGCTGAGCCAGCCGCCTGACAGCACAGAGGCAACGGCGGGGTCGAGAGAGGTGGTGGGGCGGTAGAGCTGAATGTCATCAGCATAAATACAGAGCTTGACCCCGTGTTTGTGGACGATGTCACCAAGGGGCAGCATGTAGTTGAGGGATAGAAGGAGGTCAAGGATAGATCCTTAGGGGGCTCCAGAGGTAACGATGCGGATGCAGGAAGAGAAGCCATTGCTGAAGATATTCTTGCTACGACTGGATAGGCAAGAGTGGAAAAAAGCAAAGGCAGTCCCAGCAACATTAAATCAGATATCTGGACATTTATCTCAATGCTGTTTGCGGGAGCTTGCTGTGCGCAAATTGGCTGCCACGGTTTCCTACTTTACAACAGTGACTACACTTCAAAAGTATTCCATTGGCTGTGAAGCGCTTTGGGATGTCTTGAGATTGCGAAAGGCGCTATATAAATGCAAGTTCTTTCTTTCTTGAACTGTCTCTTTAGCACTTGGATACACAGCTAAGTCGAACACCAACAAGGAATTTCAACAGCAACAAAAATGACAGTAAAAAAGATCTTTTTGTTGGAGATTGCATCTTCTGTTACTGCCATGAATATTACACTTCTCACCATCAAATACCCACCACAATAGGGACTGAGTTTGTTTTGTACCTTTATTTTTCTTCGGAACAGAGACGACTGAAGGGAGACTTGATTGAGGTGTATAAAATTATGAGGGGCCTAGATAGAGCGGATAGGAAGGATCTAAATAACAACAGAAAACGCTGGAAAAACTCAACAGACCAGGCAACATCCGTGGAGAGAGAAATAGAGTCCACGTTTCAGGTCGAAACCCTTCATCAGAAGGGTTCTAATGAAGGGTTTCGACCCGAAACGTTGACTCTATTTCTCTCTCCACGGATGTTGCCTGGCCTGCTGAGTTTTTCCAGCGTTTTCTGTTGTTATTTTGGATTTCCAGCATCCGCAGTATTTTGCTATCATAGGAAGGACCTATTTCCCTTAGCAAAGAGGTCAATAACCAGGGGGCACAGATTTAAAGTAATTGGTAGAAGGATGAGAGGGGAGTTGCGGGAAAATTTCTTCACCCGGAGGGTGGTGGGGGTCTGGAACTCACTGCCTGATTGGGTGGTAGAGGCAGAAACCCTCATCGCATTTAAAAAGTACTTGGATATGCACTTGAAGTGCCGTAACCTACAGGGCTACGGACCAAGAGCTGGAAAGTGGGATTAGGCGGAATAGCTCTTTTTCGGCCGACACAGACATGATGGGCCGAATGGCCTCCTTCTGTGCCGTAAATTTCTGTGATTCTATGATTCTATTTATATCATGTGATAGAATTCCACTGGGATGTCTTACTCCTATTGTATAGAATTCCAATTCTACTCCAATCATCGAGTAATTGCCTAATTACCACATTTTAATGCTTAACGCACTAAATATGATAGATTGGCTGCTAAGCATCACTTCAAAGCAGCAGCACATTTTTAAAACGCAAAATCCCATTTGTAGAAATATGTACTGAGTGTTTTCTGTTTGCTTGGACTGAATTGCTGAATGAATTATTGGGTGGGAGAATGGCACAAAGATTTACAGATTGTTATTCGTTTTTATTCTGTAGAAATTCTGATCCAGGAACGCATTTATTGGTAAAACCTTTCCGGTGAATATTAAGATGCAATTGTATTTCTGTTACTTCACTCTGCTCTGAAAGCCTGCTCGCAGCATCTCACAATAATAAGTTGTTTGGCTACAAGTCAGTGACGTCCTCTTATTCTTGGCTGTGAGCCCCTAGCCCTGCACAAGACTGCAGTATTCCAAAATAGAATGCAAAGATCGTGGGAATCAAAATAATGGACACTGGCAAAATCCAGTGCATGAATAACAGTCTTGCAGTCTTGCATTCATCCCAAAACAAGCGCTCTATTCGGAGCTCCAGCACGGCAAGAGAGCCCCAGGTGGGCAGAGGAAACGCTTCAAGGACACCCTTCAAAGCCTCCTTGAAAAAGTGTAACATCCCCACCGACACCTGGGAATCCCTGGCCCAAGACCGCACAAAGTGGAGGAGAAGCATCCGGGAAGGCGCCGAACACCTCGAGTCTCTTCGCCGGGAGCAAGCGGAAGCCAAGCGCAAACAGCGCAAGGAGCGCACGTCAACCCAAGCACCCCACCCACTCGCCCCCTTCAACCACCGTCTGCCCCACCTGTGACAGAGACTGTAGGTCCCGCATTGGACTCATCAGTCACCTGCAAACTCATTTTTTTAATGTGGAAGCAAGTCATCCTCGGTTCCGAGGGACTGCCTAAGAAGAAGAATTCATCTGATAACCATGCAATTGATTGTAGCACAGGCCATAAGCTTTGCAAGTAGCTACCATCACTCTCGCATGCATGATGGCCGTGCAAAACACATGTTACATCTGGCTGCAACTGGAATGCATCAATTTCCCTACTTTGTTTCGTTTTTAAATATTTTTATCTTTCATAGGGGAAAGCGTCAACACTGGAGGATCTGAATTTGTTTCCAATTCGATCAGCCATTGTCAGCATCAGACATTGACAGCTCGGGTCCAAGACTGATTAGTTACACTGGCAAGTAAAAACTCACTGCGTGCTGTCCCAGTAACTTACCTCAACCAGAACCTTGAGGTTAAACTCTCCACTACGTCAGTGTGACATTTCCACTTGCTGCACTATCGAGTGAGCTTGATCATTCAATGCCATTTAGTGTTCAGTCATGGGCAGTTATGGACAAGTGACCATTAGGAACTAGATTGAGAATGCTTAAAGCTCACTTCACTCAGATATTAACAGCTGTCAGAGAAGGCACACTGATGCATTTAAGGGGAAGCTAGCTAAGTACATGAGGGAGAACGGCTCTGCTGATAGGGTGAAATGAAGTAGGGTGGGAGGAGGCTCGTGTGGAGCATAAACACCCGGCATGGACCAGTTGGGATGATTGGCCTGTTTCTGTGCTGCAAATTCTATGTAATCCTATGATTTGCGCCCCTCTCACTTCAGCGGGACTTTCGCCTCAGTCAGAGTTGAAAGGACAGTGTTCTAACGCAGTACATCAGCTTGTTTTCCTTGCTCACTCCTCTACACTAGTCTCAAGATGATGAGCGGAAGATCATCATGAGAAGTAACAAAATTCTGATAAAAAATTGCTGTAACAGACATAAGCGAACTCTGTATGCAACGGAAAGCATTCCAAGCAGAAAGAATTGCACATCATCAAGCCAAGGATATTAATCTATAAATTAGATACTAGTTCACCACAAGGAACAGCTAAATAATGATAAATGGATTTGTTAGGGTAGAGACAGAGTAATATTTAAATTAGAGCTAGGCCAATTGGGAGATACTGTATTAGGAAGCACTTTTTTCACATAGTGAAAATCGGGAAATCTCCCCCACAACCCACCACAACCCGCCACAAAAAAAAGGCTGCGGTTTGTAGGTCAATAGAAATGTTTTTGTTAGGTAAGGGTTTTGGAGCAAAGGAAGGTAAATGGAATTGAGTTACAGATCAGCCACAATCTAATTGAATGGCGGAACAGGTTAGAGTGGCTGAATGACCTACTTATATTCCTATAACTATTCAATAATAACTTTCTAAAGGAAATTGGATAAATACTTGAAGTGGAAAAATTTGCAGGGCTGTGGGGAAAGGGCAGGGGGAGTGGGACTAATTGGATGGCTCTTTCAAAGAGTTGGCACAGGCACGATGGGCCAAATGGCCTCTTTCTGTGTGATATCATTCTATGAACCATGTACTGAATCAATTAGAAAAATGTGTTCCTTGTTATATAAGGGACATAGAGGGAACAGAAAACTAAAATAAGGGGGATGTATTTACATGCCAGTGGATAAGGATTTGTGCCTACTAGTGGTCTGGAGGGGCACTTACACAAGAGTTTCCTGGTTCTGCTCATTTGCATATCTACTGGAGTATTAATTTGAGTAAATCTCATGTAAAACAGGTGCAATCTGATGGAGTGCATGAAAATTAGAGAGCAGCCTTTAAAAAGACAATTCGGACACCCAGAAAAAGATGTCACAATTTCCAACCTGCAAACTCTCCTCGAGAAAATTCAGATCAGGAGGCTCAAACTATTGGGTGTCCACCGTGGCAAACCTGCCAGAAATGTCACTCGTGTCACCCAGAGGGAGGAGGAACTGATACTCAGTGCCAACTCTCTCACCCCCAGCCCTGTAGACCAGTGCCGCGAGAGGTTCAATGACCTTACCAGGACAGGCAAGGTAACACGCCGGATACTCTCCATTATTTTTCCTTGCCCACCCTGAGAACCTGAGAACCTCACACTCTTCACCTTCTGAAAGGAACAGTAGTACAACTATCCCTTCACAATGCAGTCTGGTTAAGTCGGGGCCGGGGGGGGTGGGGCTCTAACACAGCATCTTGCACTATTTCTATCCATCTTCCCCTAACAACAGTTACTTACCTGCACAACCTTGAAGTCCCTTCCTCCACTTTATCAGACTGATAACCTCCACATCTCTTACTTCAGCTCTCCAATGGCACTTGCTCCTCAATTGCTAGCCTTCCTCTCATCTACTCCATCTTCCTGCAAGGGCCAATTGCAAACAATGCCTTTGAGAGGAAGGCTATACTCGCCTTTAAACACCTCACAGATAATGAGGAGAATGGGGAAGTTCCCTGCTCCTCAAATGCCTCAGAAGGCTGTGCTTCCGCCCTTTTTGTTAGGTGAGGGTAAATGGAGTTGAGATACAGATCAGCATTGATCTGATTGAATGGTGGAGCAGGCTCGAGGGGCTGAAAGGCCTACTCCTGTTCCTATGTTCCCTCCTCCAGCAGGCTATTGGGCAGTTATTCTAATTGCTGGCTGAAGACTTGCAATCCATTCAACGAGGAAAGCAGCATTTTCTGTGGCGGTTTAAGCATACAGGTGCAGCAGGCGACTAAGAAGGCAAATGGTATGTTGGCCTTCATAGCGAGAGGACTCGAGTACAGGAGCAAGGATGGGTAACTGTCTGTGTGGAGTTTGCACATTCTCCCCGTGTTTGCGTGGGTTTCCTCCGGGTGCTCCGGTTTCCTCCCACAGTCCAAAGATGTGCGGGTTAGGTTGATTGGCTATGATAAATTGACCCTTAGTGTTAGGGGGATTAAATACGTGGGGTTACGGGGATAGGGTGGGATATGTGTTGGTGTAGGGGTTACGGGGGATCGGGTGGGATATGTGTCGGTGCAGGCTCGATGGGCCGAAATGGCCTCTATCTGCACTGTGGGGTTTCTGTGATTCTGTGATTCTGTGATGTCTTGCTGCAGTTGTACAGTGCCTTGGTGAGACCACACCTTGAGTATTGTGTGCAGTTTTGGTCACCTTATCTGAGGAAGGATGTTCTTGCCATGGAGGGAGTTCAACCAAGATTCACCAGACTGATACCTGGGATGGCAGGAATGACGTATGAGGAGAGATTGGGTCGATTGGGCTTATATTCACTGGAGTTTAGAAGAATGAGAGGGGATCTCATTGAAACTTATAAAATTCTAACAGGACTAGACAGGCTAGATGCAGGAAGGATGTTCCCGATGGCGGGGGAGTCCAGAACCAGGGGTCATAGTCTAAGGATAAAGGGGTAAGCCATTTAGGACTGAGATGAGGAGGAATTTCTTCACCCAGAGAGTGGTGAACCTGTGGAATTCTCTACCACAAAAGGCAGTGGAGGCCAATTCATTAAATATATTCAAGAAGGAGTTAGATATACTTCTTAAGGCTAAAGGGATCAAGGGATATGGGGAGAAGGCAGGGACAGGGTACTGAATTTGGATGATCAGCCATGATCTCATTAAATGGCGGAGCAGGCTCGAGGGGCCGAATGGCCTACTCCTGCTCCTATCTTCTATGTTTCTATGTTTCTATGACCCCTGCCTTGAACTTATTTGCTGCTGGATTTTTCTAGACAGCTTCAGGGTGGCCTTTGTCACATTAGGCTCAGGCAGCAGCTCGCCACCGCAGAAAGAAGGTCAGCAGGCTCCATTCAGGTGGGCCTCACAGTTTCTAATCTTCTCAATGGAAAAAGAAAGAGAGCGAGCAGTCCAACTCAACAGACTGGCACAACTCCCCACATGTGCAGGGAGCAATTGATGCAACACATTCTGTCCACATCCAGCTAGTGTGTGTGTGATGCCAATCACTTTGTCCTGCTCATTAATATCCACTGTCTGGGAAGCCGGCATGACGCTATTAACATGCTCTGACCCTCCATACCAGTCCTGAGGACTCTAAAAAACCATCTATCAGGAATGGTTGATTCGCGATCAAAGATATCCCCTGGCCTGTAGTTATGGCTAATGACCCAACTATGGCATCTGCAGACAGAGGGGAAGAACAAATATAATGAGGCCCATGGGACTACTGGAAGTGTGATGCAGCAGACCATTGCATTACTTATGGCTGCCTATCCCACCCCCTCCCCCACAGTCTCATTAAGGCTTGCATTCCCAAAGCCATCAGTACCTTGCCTCACTCATAGAAATCTCACACTCTCACTTTTCATCCACTCAGTCCATTAAGCTGCATACACCCAGAGAAATGAGCCCTGAAGTATATGCAGTCAAACAATTCTTACTTTCCAGTTTAATACTTTCTAAATGATTACAATGATTTAAAGCACTAACTACTGCTTACTTCTTACCACTGTATCTACCCATTGTGCCAGCTAACTTACTTACTTGAATATATTCAAGAGGGAGTTAGATATATTTCTTAAGGTTAAAGGGATCAAGGGATATGGGGAGAAGGCAGGGGACCGGGTACTGAATTTGGATGATCAGCCATGATCTCATTGAATGGCGGAGCAGGCTCGAGGGGCCGAATGGCCTACTCCTGCTCCTATCTTCTATGTTTCTATGCTCTAGCTCCTATTCTTCTACTTCTGTGAGATGCTCCCTGAGCAATGCAAGGTTGAGAAGTGGGTGGCTAAGAAGGTTACCGTGGAGCCTTCAAGGACTGAGGTGGCTCTTGCCTGAGTGAGGCTGCTGTCCCTTAAAGTCCTGCTTCTGGCATCCTTTCTCTTGCTATGTCAAGCGGTGCCATGCCCAGGTCGGAAGCTCCCTCATGAGCTGATGTTAGAGGAGGCCTAAAGGAAGATGGTTCTAAGGAAGTAAGGTTTTAAGGAAATAGACAGTGACATCTGTTGCCACTCCTTGAAGCCCACAGGCGCTGGGCATAGGCTCAGAGGAGCTTTGACAATAAAACGATTGGTCTTGGTTAAATCGGGGAAGCCCTCTGAAAGTGTTTTGTTAAGGCTGACCCTTCAAAGCACCTATTGAGGCAGTGGCGGCAGCCATTCTGAAGGCCACTTAGTACCTCCTCCTGGCACCTTGTTGCTGTAGTCATCTCCTGGACTGCCACACTCTCCCAGGTATTCTGCAAACTTACCGCATTGTGTTGTGGGTGCTTATAATGGACTCCTCCCAATTATCCATCATCTCTAACAAATGTATGGAAACCATCTCCACCGCCTGAAGATGAGATCGATGCTCCCTAATCATTGGTCTCTTAGAGAGTAGGGGGGACAAATTCATTGTAGTCCCATTTGGGCCGCTAAAATTTAGAAAGCTGAAAAATTCACGCCAGGCGCTAACAACGATAGGCTCCTGCAAAATTCAGTTGTAGCACTCCAAGAGGGAAGTGGAGCGCTAAATCAAGCGTTAACCACTTCTCTTAGGGCGCTAAAGTCGGAGAGCGGGGCGGTACCGGCAGAGTGCGAGACAATTTGCAGCGCATTCCAGACAGCACTCTTCAATCACAGAGGTTGCTTCCCTTGTTTAAAGGGAAGGGACAATACTGCACCAGAAGCTATTTGTCAGCTCTGCAGTCTTGCAAGGCGACTGCCAATACAGCACCAAACACGGTCACCAAGTGGAGGGCTTGGACATCCTGCAACAATGAAAGAGTGAAAACTTTGCGCAGACACCAGACCGGTGCAAATAATAACGGTTCAGCGCTCTGAAAAGCATTCCCTTTAATTACCGCTCCTGAAGCGGCCATCTGACTTCAGAACACCTCCTCTTGCTGGTGTCGTCAGCGCGAGGCGATAATGCAGGGGGGGGCGAAAGTCAATTTCACATCCAGGGCGGTAACAGGGCGCTCTGCGCACCTGATGACGTCACGATCTACGGGACGCTAGAGACCGAGGCGGTAAGCGTTAGCGCCAGCGCAGAACCGCCAGGGAAGTCCGTGGGCGTCACAAAAGTCGCCGCACCCGGTCGGTAACCCCTTAGCGCCCCGTTACCGCCCCCCACAGGCGGTAACAGGAGGCGCAAAGCAGCTGAATTGTGTGTCATTAGGCTCGTCAACAGCCTCTCAAGCGAACATGTCGATATTTTAACGCTCGTTAACATAATGGTGATTCTGACTTGTTACTCGGCATTTAATTATTAATTTTATGCAAATTGGAAGTTTAATTCATTTCTAACAGTTAGTTGTTTTTTAGTCATGAAACGAATACTGCTCAGCCATTTAAGGGAGGAGTGACTGAAGGTGGCAGGAATCTCGATGGGGGCACAGAAGGCACAGTTTCTTTTTGGTAGAACACACTGCTTACACTGAGCTGCAGTAAAAACAACGTTTTTTAAAATATCTCTCCACAGGGCAACCAGTTTGACAGACTGTGGCATTAAGTTGGTATCAGAGATGGCCTGAATGAATTAGTTCCAATCTAAGCAGGGTCAGCTCATTCATTTTGAGAAAAATAAAATGACGATTAACTTTTAATGTTGTAGCGTGTTGCCGATGTTTTATATATGTGGAAATGGATTCATTGTCCATTAAGAGTTGGATTCAGGGGATAACTTCACAGCCAGAACAGATCAAGGAGTGAAGGAGTTTCCAAATTTTTGACCTTCACGGCCCACTGAAGTGAATACCATGGAGCCTCATAGACCACAAACAGCATTTAGATCAATGTTGCCATTAATTGGCATATATCTCAAGCAGCGGATACTAACACATTCTGATTTTCTGATTCAGGATTTACCAACTGGTGAGGCCTTTCCAAACCTCCAGGTCCACAAATTTAGCCCCTCCAGCCTGTTCAATGAGATCATGGCTGATTTGCGACCTAACCCCATATGCCCACCTTTGACCCATATCCCTTAATACAGGTAGACTATCCTTTATCCGAAAACCTCGGGACCAGCCGAGTTTCGGATAAAGGAGAATTTCGGAAGGTGGGTCGGCGGGGGGTCGTGCGCACGACTTACGCTGACGCTCAGCGTAAGTAAGTCGGGGTCGACGGGGGTCGGGGCCGGCGGTTGTCGGGGCTGGCGGGGTCCGCGGGGGGGTCGGCGGTTGTCGGGGCTGGCGGGGTCGGCGGTTGTCGGGGTCCGCGGGGGGGTCGGCGGTTGTCGGGGCTGGCGGGGTCCGCGGGGGGGTCGGCGGTTGTCGGGGCTGGCGGGGTCGGCGGTTGTCGGGGCCGGCGGGGTCCGCGGGGGGGTCCGCGGTTGTCGGGGTCCGCGGGGGGGTCGGCGGTTGTCGGGGCTGGCGGGGGTCCGCGGGGGGGTCGGCGGTTGTCGGGGCTGGCGGGGTCCGCGGGGGGGTCGGCGGTTGTCGGGGCTGGCGGGGTCCGCGGGGGGGTCGGCGGTTGTCGGGGCTGGCGGGGTCCGCGGGGGGGTTGGCGGTTGTCGGGGCTGCCGGGGTCCGCGGGGGGGGGTCGGCGGTTGTCGGGGCTGGCGGGGGGTCGTGCGCACGACTTACCCTTTATCCGAACTTCCACAACCGGAACCCTCTAAAAACCGAAGGTTTTTTCATTCAGCTTAAGTCGTACGCACGACTTACGCTGAACGAAAAAACCTTCGGTTTTTAGAGGGTTTCGGTTTTCGGAAGTCCGGATAAAGGGTAGTCTACCTGTACCTATAACAAAAATCTATCAATCTCCGATTTAAAATTAACAATTGACCTGGCATCAAATGCCATTTGCGGAAGAGAGCTCCAAACTTCTACCACCCTTTGTGTGTAGAAGTGTTTCCTAGCTTCACTCCTGAAGCATAGAAACATAGAAGATAGGAGCAGGAGTAGGCCATTCGGCCCCTCGAGCCTTCTCCGCCATTCAATGAGATCATGGCTGATCATCCAAATTCAGTACCCTGTTCTTGCCTTCTCCCCATATCCCTTGATCCCTTTAGCCTTAAGAAATATATCCAACTCTTTCTTGAATATATTTAATGAACTGGCCTCCACCGCCCTCTGTGGCAGAGAATTCCACAGGTTCACCACTCTCTGGGTGAAGAAATTCCTCCTCATCTCAGTCCTAAATGGCTTACCCCTTATCCTTAGACTGTGACCCCTGGTTCTGGACTCCCCGGCTATCGGAAACATCCTTCCTGCATCTAGTCTGTCCAGGCCTGACAGAATTTTATAGGTTTCTGTGGTGTATGTAACCTGTTCCACCTTAAGAGAACTTAAGCCTGTTCCACCTTAAGAGATGTACTACTTTCTCTGGCTGCTGTATACGTAATACCGGTGGTGACCACCGGTATATAAGCACTGTGTAGTAATATTGTATTTTAGTATAGTCCTGACCTCCAACCAGTAAAGACCTGTTGAACTTTAATCTTGTAGTCTGTGTTAGTAATTACAACTAGAACACACAGACTTAACAGTGGCGACGAGTCCGATTCTTACCCTGCGGCAGTTTATATCCACGGCGGCTTCGTCCACAGAACGGACATCGAAGAGAGGCTTCCACCCTCATCACCCTGCTGGAAGACACGTCGCGCGGCAGACATCGAGAAACCAGAGTGCAGAAGACATCCTGAACTCGAAGCCTCCATCAGCGGCTGTCAACTATCTTCTTTCTACCTCGGTGGTGGGTAAGCCGGGCAGCGACGCGACCAGAAAGTCGGCCGCGTTGGCTGTACAGACGGGGAGGGAAGACGGAGGAATAAGGGCGGTGAGATCGATCGCGACCGGAGATAAGGCCCGGGCCGCATTCGGGCCGAAAGGCGCAGCGCGGGGACATCGATCGCGGCTGGTGATAAGGGCCGGGCCGCATTCGGGCTAAAAAGGCGCAGCGTCTGGGGCAACTGAAGGCACGAGAGCCGCGGTGAAGTGGAGACAGCGTCGGGGGACGGGTGAAGACCGCCAAGCGCGGGAAAACCGCCATTTTGTAGGCGGAGGACGAAGACAAGAGCGGGAAGCCGCCATCTTGGATAAAAATAAAAATAAATTAAATTGCAACGATGCCTAAACATGGGAACATTAATACCTTTGATAGCGACATCGAAGATTGGGCCATGTATGTAGAACGCATACAAAATTATTGTAAAGCAAATAAAATCCCAGATGAAGAGAAAGCACTAACATTATTAAACTTAATGGGTGCGAAGACATACGGGCAATTGAAACACCTTTTATCACCAGATGAACCGGCGGATAAGACGTTCAAGGAGGTTGTTACTGTCCTGAAAAATCATCTAAACCCCACGCCGCTGATGCTAGCGGAACGATTTAAATTTTACAGCAGAAGGCAGCTGAAGGATGAAAGCAATGCTGAATATTTAATGGAATTGGGTAAGCTAGCAAAGTACTGTTAGTTTGGAACGAGACTGACAGAGGCGCTACGAGATAAATTTGTGTGTGGTTTATTAAAAGAAGATACACAAAAGCGACTGCTTGAGGAGAATGAGCTGACGCTTGAGAAAGCGGTCACTATGGCAGCAGCACACGAAGCCGCAGCGAGAGGCACGGCAGTAATGCAGCTACGGTCACCGGAACTCAGTACAAATAAATTGGGTTTGAGTACTGTAAAATGTTATCGTTGTGGAAAGACAACGCACGATCAGAACCAGTGTTGGTTTAAAAACCAAGAATGCAGAACGTGTGGCAGGCTTGGCCACATAGCTAAAGTATGCCGGTCAGGAAAGAAGACCAGCAACAAAAAGTCACCGCAAGGAAAATACATAAAGGTGCACAAGGTGACAAAGAACAGTTCGACCGAACAGAAGTCAGATTCAGACGCTAGCAGTAATGAACTGGGTAGCTTAAGAGTACACAACATTGGTAAGGATGCAGATCTCCAGACAATTTGGGTCACCCTTCAGATAGCAGGAGTCCAAGTAAAGATGGAATTGGACACTGGATCGGCATTGACGGTCATGAATAAGAAAGATTACAAAAGGTTATTCCAACATATTCCCCTACGGGATACGAAGATTATATTGAAAACATACACGGGGCAAAGAGTGTACCCCATCGGAAAGATAGAGGTAAAAGTGGTCCACAAGGGCGAAGAAAGCCAAGTAATGGACTTATATCTGCTACCTGAAGGAGGTCCACCACTACTGGGACGGGAGTGGATTAGGAAAATGAATATGGACTGGCACTCCTTGAAGGCACTAACGGTAGATTCCGGGGAAACAGATGTCAAACCTAAACGATTGTCCAAAATATTGGATGATGCTAAAGAGGTGTTCCAGCAGGGACTGGGAACACTGAGAGGAATTACGGCAAACATCAAGATTGATGAACATGCACACCCAAAAATTTTTAAAGCCAGACCGGTACCCTATGCAATACGACCTACTGTAGAAGCGGAACTGGAAGCGCTAGAACGTTCAGGTGTACTGTCTAAGGTAGATTGGAGTGAGTGGGCTACGCCCATTGTTCCCGTTATGAAACGTCCTTCGAGCAACAAGCCAGGAGAACCAGGGAAGGTTCGCATCTGTGGAGATTTCAAGATCACCGTTAATCCGGTGCTTCACACGGTGCAGTATCCGCTTCCGCGGATTGAGGATATTTTTGCTTCGTTGTCTGGCGGGAAACACTTCACCAAGATAGACCTGGCGCAGGCGTACTTGCAGATGGAGGTTGAAGAAGAGTCCCGCCAATACCTCACGATCAACACACATCGAGGTTTGTACCGGTACAATAGGCTGGTTTTTGGAGTGGCATCGGCTCCAGCAATTTGGCAGAGGGCCATGGAGCAGGTATTACAGGGAATTCCAGGCACACAATGTTACCTGGACGATATTCTGATTACAGGTGATGGTGATGAAGAGCACCTCGCAAACTTGGAACTGATGCTCAACAGACTGAAAGAGTATGGACTTAGAGTTAATCGGCAGAAATGTGAGTTCTTCCAGAAGCGGATCTCGTACTGTGGTCATGTCATTGACCGGGAGGGGCTTCATAAGTCTCCTGACAAGATAGAGGCAGTTGTAAAGGCTCCCGCTCCGGATAATGTCTCTCAGTTGAGGTCGTTTCTAGGATTGATTAACTATTACCATAAGTTTCTACCGAATCTATCCACGGTACTGCACCCGCTGAACGCTCTTTTACAGAAGGGGGTACCATGGGAATGGAGCGAAAACTGTAAGAAGGCATTTCGCAAAAGCAAAGAATTGATCACCTCAGAGGAAGTGTTGGCTCACTTCAACCCGACACTGCCTATTCGGTTGGCTTGTGATGCTTCTCCATATGGTATTGGGGCAGTACTCTCACACAAGTTGCCAAATGGCACGGAAAGGCCAGTCGCGTTTGCATCCAGATCATTAACCTCCGCTGAGCGCAACTATGCGCAGATCGATAGGGAGGCTCTCAGCCTTGTATGGGGAGTGAAGAAGTTTAATCATTACCTGCAGGGCCAAAAATTCACACTTCTGACAGACCATCAGCCGTTGGTATCCATTTTTAACCCTAAGAAGGGTGTTTCGGTGATGACAGCACAGCATCTCCAGAGATGGTCCCTTTTCCTAGGGGCACATCAATATCAAATAGAATTCAAAGGTACGAAGCAGCATGGCAATGCTGATGGGCTGTCGTGCCTGCCACTACCTGAAGAAGAAGAAACGACGAAAGTTGACCCTGTTGAGTTATTTCATTCGACCATCATCGAGTGTTTACCAGTCACCAATGCAAGTATTGAAAGAGAAACCAGGAATGACCCGACACTGTCCAGAGTCTACGAGGTGACAGTGAAAGGATGGCCAACACGTGGTGATCCTCTGTTACCGGCATTCTCGGCAAGGCGAGACCAGCTGTCCGTCTGCCATGGTACTTTGATGTATGGGACAAGAGTGATTATTCCTCCCAAGTTAAGGGAAAGAGTTCTAAAAGAACTGCATGAAGGTCATCTGGGGGGGAGTTAAGATGAAAAGTCTTGCTAGGGCTTATGTATGGTGGCCGGGTATTGACCAACAGATAGAGGAGTTGACGAAAAGCTGCGCTGGGTGCCAAAAAGTGCAAAATGCACCTCCGATCGCACTACTACACCCATGGGAATGGCCTTCAGCCCCATGGCAACGTGTACATATTGACTTTGCTGGTCCATTCATGGACTCCATGTTCCTAATTGCGGTGGACGTGTGGTAAACCACTGTTATACCTGTCTGTAGAGGTATGTGTATTCCACTAGGTACAGGTCTGGACATGCCTCGGCTGACTCCTCCCACTATTCCAGGTATATAAGTGACTACCTCCCAGTCCCTTAGTATTCTGGACAGGTCGACCACTCGAGACAAGACCTTCATTCTTTAGTTAATAAAAGCCTGATTGTTACTCGCTCAACCTCAGTCTTTTGAGTAATTGATGGCTCATCAATTTTATTAACTAAATTTTTATAATGGAGAAGATCCTCACACCAGCATGCCTGGACCTGGACAGTTGGGAAGCGGACGCTTCCACCAAGTTTGCTCACTGGCTCATGTGCTTCGAGACATTCCTGACTGCCTCCACTGCGGTCACAACGGATGCGGACAAACTGTCTGTCCTGATCTCCAAGGTGAACCACCGAGTGTACTCAGTCATCCAGGACGCGACCTCGTACACAGACGCCCTCCAGCTCCTCAAGACCCAGTACGCGCGCCCCTTGAACGAAGTGTACGCCAGGCACCTCCTGGGGAGTCGCAAGCAACAACCTGGGGAATCGACTGAGGAATACCTCCAAGCACTGTCCGTGCTTGGCCGGGCCTGTGGGTGTAAGGCGGTAACGCCCGCTAAGTACACGGAGGAACTGATCCGGGATGCCTTCGTAGCGGGCCACAGGTCCAACTACACCCGACAGCGTCTGCTGGAGCAGAGCGACCTCAACCTCAACAAAGCCTCCGAAATCGCACTAACGCTGGACGCAGCCTACCGGGGCATGGATGCCTACTCCTCTGCACCGTGGACGCCGCGGGGAACGACAACCTGGGACACGGTAGGACAGCCCCATAGCACCGTGCCACCCCAGCCACAGCCCAACAACGGCCCAACTACCACAGCAGTGTCCCAAAGCCAAACAGCAGTATCCCAAGGCCAGAAATGCTACTTCTGTGGCCAGGCCAAACACCCCAGAGCGCGCTGCCCGGCGAAGAATGCGACCTGCTCGGGCTGCGGGAAAAAGGGACACTACGCCAGCGTCTGCAAGGCCAAAGCCACCCCGAACGCCAGCAGCGCCGCGTGTGGGCCGGGCGAGCCGCCATCTTGGGCCCCCAACAGCGCCGCGTGTGGGCCGTGCGGGCCGCCATCTTGGGCCTCCCCAGCCATGTGCGAACCACCGCAGCAGCAGCCATCTTGGACGACTCCAGCCACATGGGAATCATGGACGCCGCCATCTTGGACACCAGCCGGGATGCAGCAGACCGCCAACCCCCCCCCATCTGATACCCGCAGCGACACACCGACCCCTACGCTGGCCTCTGTTACGCTGGACCAAACGAGACCGCACCCACTAGCTCGGTCCAAAATGGACGTTAAGGTAAACGGCTATGCAATAAACTGCCTTTTTAACCCCGGGAGCACAGAGGGCTTCATCCACCCCGACACGGTGCGGCGTTGCTCTCTCCCAGTCCTGCCTGCGCACCAGCGGATTTCTATGGCCTCCGAGTCCCAGTCAGCGGACATTGGCGGCTACTGCGTGGTGACACTAGTAGCAGATGGGACTGTATTCAATAATTTTAAACTCCTGGTCCTGCCCGACCTCTGCGCTGCCGTCCTACTGGGGTTGGATTTCCAGTGCCACCTCAAAAGCGTTACGATGGCGTACGGTGGCCCCCTCCCCCCACTCACAGTCCGCAGCCAGCAGCCTCCAAATTGCCCGCCGCGCACCAGATGCAACCTCTCCACACTCAGAGTCCCACCCCCCCCACTGTTTGCTAACCTCACCCCCGACTGTAAGCCCATCGCCACAAAGAGCAGGCGATACAGTGCCGGGGACAGGGTTTTCATCAAAACCGAAGTGGAGCGACTCCTGAAGGAGGGGATTATTGAGGGCAGCTCCAGCCCCTGGCGAGCCCAGGTTGTGGTCGTTAAGACCGGCGAGAAACAACGCCTGGTTAACGACTACAGCCAAACAATAAACCGCTACACCCTGCTGGACGCCTACCCACTCCCCCGCATAGCTGACATGGTCAACCAGATCGCGCAGTACCGCGTCTTTTCGACCATTGACCTGAAATCAGCGTACCACCAGCTCCCCATCCGCCCTGAAGACCGCCAGTATACTGCTTTTGAGGCAAACGGCCGCCTCTATCACTTCCTTAGGGTTCCCTTCGGCGTTACCAACGGGGTCTCCGTCTTCCAAAGGGAGATGGACCGGATGGTCGATCAAAACGCGCTGCAGGCCACTTTCCCTTACCTAGACAATGTGACCATCTGCGGCCAGGACTTGCAGGACCATGACGCAAACCTCGAGAAATTCCTCCGCACCGCCCAACTCCTGAACCTGACATATAACAAGGAGAAGTGCATATTCCGCACAGACCGCCTCGCCATCCTTGGCTGTGTTGTGGAACACGGGGTCATCGGTCCCGACCCGGACCGGATGCGTCCCCTTATGGAACTCCCACTGCCCCACTGCCTAAAAGCCCTGAAGAGGTGCCTAGGGTTTTTTTCCTACTACGCTCAGTGGGTCCCTTACTATGCAGACAAAGCCCGTCCGCTGATCAAATCCACCTCTTTTCCCCTGATGGCAGAGGCCCGCTCGGCCTTCCACCGCATCAAGGAGGACATTGCCAAAGCCACCATGCACGCAGTGGACGAATCCATCCCCTTCCAGGTGGAAAGCGATGCGTCCGACTTCGCTCTGGCCGCCACCCTTAATCAGGCGGGGAGACCTGTGGCATTCTTCTCACGAACCCTCCAGGGCCCGGAGACCAGACACTCCGCGTTCGAGAAGGAGGCCCAGGCTATTGTGGAGGCTGTGCGTCATTGGAGGCACTACCTGGCCGGAAAACGATTTACCCTGCTCACTGACCAGCGTTCAGTTGCTTTTATGTTCAACAACAAGCAGAGGGGCAAAATCAAAAATGACAAGATCTTGAGGTGGAGAATCGAACTTTCCACCTACACCTACGAGATCTTGTACCGGCCTGGGAAGCTCAATGAACCCCCAGATGCCCTATCGCGTGGCACCTGCGCCAGCGCGCAGATCGATAGGCTGAGGGCCCTCCACAATGACCTCTGCCACCCGGGGGTCACCAGGTTCTTCCACTTCATCAAGGCCCGCAACCTGCTTTACTCCATCGAGGAGGTCAGGACCATGACCAAGAACTGCCAAGTCTGCGCTGAGTGCAAACCGCACTTTTATAGACCAGACAGAGCCCACCTGATAAAAGCCACTCGCCCTTTCGAACGCCTGAGCGTCGATTTTAAAGGGCCTCTCCCCTCCTCCGACCGCAATGTGTACTTCCTCAACATCATTGACGAGTACTCCCGTTTCCCGTTCGCTATCCCCTGCTCGGACATGACCAGTGCCACGGTCATTAAATCTCTGAACAGCCTCTTCACCCTGTTCGGTTTCCCCAGCTATATCCATAGCGACCGGGGCTCATCGTTTATGAGTGATGAACTCTGCCAGTACCTGCTCGCTAGGGGTATAGCCACAAGCAGGACCACCAGTTACAACCCCCGGGGGAACGGACAGGTGGAAAGAGAGAATGCGACAGTTTGGAAGGCCGCCCTACTAGCCTTAAAGTCTAGGGGCCTTCCGACCTCCCGCTGGCAGGAGGTGCTCCCCGATGCGCTCCACTCGATTCGGTCACTGCTCTGCACTACCACCAATGCCACCCCTCACGAGAAAATGTTTGTCTTCCCAAGGAAGTCCACATCGGGGACATCGTTACCGCCATGGCTGACGTCCCCAGGGCCGGTACTACTGAGAAGACACGTGAGGGCCAATAAAATGGACCCCCTGGTCGAGAGGGTCGACCTCCTCCACGCCAACCCCCAGTACGCTTACATTGCGTACCCGGACGGGCGGGAGGACACAGTCTCCATACGAGACCTCGCACCCTCGGGGAGCGCTGTAACCCACTACCCATTACCACCCCCCCCACGACCCGATATCCAACCCCAGCAGCCGGCTCGCCTTGGACCGTCACCCACGAGGACTACACTCCAGGGCCCCAGCCTACACGGGACGCGACGCCGGAAGCTCCACCACCCCTGCCGTCGCCACGTCGATCACAGCGGCAGAAAAGACCTCCGGAGAGACTCCAATACACGAACTTTTAAATACACTTCACCCCGCCGGACTCATTTTTAAACAAGGGGTGAATGTGGTAAACCACTATTATACCTGTCTGTAGAGGTATGTGTATTCCACTAGGTACAGGTCTGGACATGCCTCGGCTGATTCCTCCCACTATTCCAGGTATATAAGTGACTACCTCCCAGTCCCTTAGTATTCTGGACGGGTCGACCACTCGAGACAAGACCTTCATTCTTTAGTTAATAAAAGCCTGATTGTTACTCGCTCTACCTCAGTCTTTTGAGTAATTGATGGCGCATCAGGACGCACATTCCAAATGGCCAGAAGTGATCAAGATGAATACCACTACTTCAGAAAAGACAATTGCAGTGTTAAGAACAATATTCGCAAGGAACGGATTGCCAGAACAGATCTGTTCGGACAACGGACCACAGTTCGTGTCGGAAGAATTCCAAAAATTCTTAAAGAAGAATGGGGTGAAACATTATACCTCTGCCCCATATCATCCGGTGACAAACGGGTTGGCCGAGAGATTTGTCCAAACATTCAAAAAGGCAATAAATGCCATGAACGATGATCAGATTCCGTTACAGCACAAGGTGGACAATTTCCTAATGGCATATCGAAACGCCGCTCATGCAGTGACTAACCAAAGTCCTGCCATGATGTTTTATAACAGGAGGTTGCGGTCCAGGTTGGACTTGTTAAAACCAAATGTGCGGAGGGAAGTGGAAAACAAACAGTTCCGGCATATTAATAACAAGACCACTCGAAGTTTCGACATAGGACAACCAGTGTTGGCAAGGGGCTATGGAAACAAAAAATGGCAGTCCGGAACAATTCGGGCCAGACAAGGACCTCTGATGTACACAGTAGATATTGGTAACAATGTGATAAGGCGTCATGCGGATCAACTGGTAGAATCGAGAGCAAGGGTCGAACCCATGGTTGCGACAGAGACAACTGTGGAAGACATTAATGAACCTGAAGCATCTACCTCGGCAGGGAATGTACCTGATGATGATAACACCCAATGCATGGGAGACCAACTAGAGGAGTCACCTCAGCAACAGGAATCAGAGACCACTGAAAGGCGTTATCCAAACCGAATCAGAAGGCCTCCTGAGAGACTGAACCTTTGAACTGTTTATACCTGAAGTTATATATGTTATTATGTTATGTTAAATGGGGATATGACTGTTAAGCTAAAAAGGGAGGATTGTGGTGTATGTAACCTGTTCCACCTTAAGAGAACTTAAGCCTGTTCCACCTTAAGAGATGTACTACTTTCTCTGGCTGCTGTATACGTAATACCGGTGGTGACCACCGGTATATAAGCACTGTGTAGTAATATTGTATTTTAGTATAGTCCTGACCTCCAACCAGTAAAGACCTGTTGAACTTTAATCTTGTAGTCTGTGTTAGTAATTACAACTAGAACACACAGACTTAACAGTTTCGATGAGATCCCCTCTCAATCTTCTAAACTCCAGTGAGTATAAGCCCAATCGACACAATCTCTCCTCATACGTCATTCCTGCCATCCCAGGTATCAGCCTGGTGAATCTTCGCTGCACTCCTTCCATGGCAAGAACGTCCTTCCTCAGATAAGGCGACCAAAACTGCACACAATTGTAGTGTCCGCGCATCAATAACACACGGACTGCAGGAGAATGGTAATAGAGGTGTTTACTGAACAGAGGGTATGCTGGAACTTGTTGTGTCGGTACCTTGCTACCTAGACACAATTTAGGACTCAGAACTCAGAGATTCAAACATGAAGTGCTTTATTGGAAGGAAAGGAAGTTCTGGAAAGTTCCGAACAAAGAGAGCTAAACTTAACAGAGAACACCCAACCATTTATCTCCTGTGACAGCGCCACCACAGGTGGGAGGAGAACACACAATAGAACACACAATACATAACATTTCCTCCCCTCTTAAATGGAAAGTCCACATTATTCCTCAACAGGTAAGTTACTTTCAATTCACTCAACGAACCTAGGGTAGAGGTAGACTGCCTCAAACCCTAACTTTACCCTGGGGTTTATTCTGCCCCAGTCTTGTGGGTAAGTCACTAAGCCTACAGATCCAAGCGTCTTGGGGGCCGCCGCTCTCTGACAGGATACCGGCGGTCATCGCTGGCTTCCACAGCAGTAGGCATTGACACAGGCCTGGATGGAGAAGGTGCCTGGGTCAGTCGAAAGTCAGGAGTTTGCACAGGTGGAACAGTCTCTTTGACTTCCTGTGTTGGAGAAGAGCACTGTGGCAAAGGATGCTGGTTTGCGGTATCATCCGGAAACAGTTCAGGCCAACCAGCCGCTGGAGCCTCTGTGGCTGTCTCTGCTCCTAGCAACAGTTGATCTGTGTGTCTTCTCCAGATGACGTCCTCAGCAGTCTCAACCGTGTAAGACACAGGGCCCGTCTGCGCGATCACTGTAGCAGGAACACATTTCGGTCCAGTGTTGTAGTTTCGAGCTAGGACGTGCTCTCCAGGGTGAAACCATCTCTCCTTGGCTCTTTTCTCTCTCTTTTCAACTTGAGCTTGTTGTTGACAATGGACAACCTGTTCTGCCCTTGGAGGTTTGAGTAAGTCAAAACTTGTCCGCAACTGCCTCTTCATCATGAGCGAAGCGGGGAAAGTTTTGGTTGTGGCATGCGGCTCGTTCCTGTAGGACAACAGGAAGCTGTTCAGACGTTGGTGGATTGAGCCCTGACCTTGCGATGCCTTCAAGGCGTGCTTCAAAGTTTGCACAAACCTTTCTGCCTGGCCGTTAGTAGAGGGATGATAGGGCGCAGACCTGATGTGTTGGACACCATTCACATGCAGGAAGGTTGCAAACTCCTGTGATACAAATTGTGGACCGTTGTCACTTACGAGTTGTTCCGGTGAGCCATAACGGCTGAACATCTCACCAAGTTTCTCAATTGTTTTCTCTGCCGTGGTAGACCTCATCACAGCGACCTCCGGCCACTTGCTATGAGCGTCCACAACCACCATAAACATCTTCTCTTCGAAAGGACCGGTGAAGTCCACATGTACTCGCTGCCACACTTCTGCAGGCCAATCCCAGGGGTGTAAGGTTGCCAGCTGTGGAACATTCTGGACCCTTTGACATGGGGAACATGTTTTGGCTTTCTCCTCAATATTCGCATCGAGACCTGGCCACCAGAAGTAGCTTCTTGCCATTTCCTTCATCCGAACCATCCCACTGTGGACTGTATGAAGTTGTTGCAGTATAGGTTCCCTCAGAGGTGGCGGAATGATGACACAGCGTCCCCAAAGAAGACAACCTGCCTGGACAGAGAGCTCATTTCTTTTTGAAACGTAAGGTTTCAAACTAGGAGAATCTCCTATAGCTCTCCCTCGAATGACATCGTCCATTACCTCAGACAGGACTGGATCGTTGCGGGTGTACCTTTGCACCTGAACTGCAGTGACAGGTGCTCCCTCCACTTGTCTAAAGTAGAAGATGTCTATCTGACGAGGCTCTGGGGGAGTAACAGGCAAGGGTAGCCTCGAGAGACCGTCTGCGTTGCCGTGCAAGTCTGATTTGCGATATTTGATGTCGTATGTGTGTCCTGACAACAGTAAAGCCCACCTTTGCATCCTGCTTGCAGCGAGAGACGGAATTCTGGTGTGGGGCCCAAAGATTGAAGTCAATGGACGGTGGTCCGTCAGGAGTGTGAACCTTCTCCCAAACAGGTACTGATGAAATTTTCGAATTCCAAAAACGATTCCCAAGGCCTCGCGCTCGATCTGCGCATAGTTACTCTCGGCCTTGTTCAAGGTGCGTGATGCGAAGGCGATAGGTTTCTCTTCACCCGAAGGCATGATGTGGGATATGAATGCTCCCACACCATATGGTGATGCATCACATGCTAGCTGCACAGGTAGCTTTGGGTCAAAGTGTGTCAGGACCTCCGATTTCAGCAATGCTTTCTTTGCTTGGGCGAGAGCTTCGTTGCACAGTTCAGTCCATTTCCATGTTTTGCCTTGACATAGCAACTGATGTAACGGCTTCAGCAATGTTGCTAAGTCTGGAATAAACTTCTCATAGTAGTTAAGTAGCCCCAGAAATGAACGTAACTGGCTCACATTCTGGGGTGCTGGGGCCTCCACGATCGCCTTGACCTTTGACGGCGCCTTATGCAGGCCAGTAGCGTCAATCACATGCCCCAGGTACTCAACTGAAGACTGAAAGAATTCACATTTGTCTTTATGAACTGAGTCCGTACTCTTTCAGTCGTTGTAGTGTCGCATCCAAGTTCAGAAGATGATCCTCCTCATTTGTCCCAGTGACAAGGATGTCGTCCAGGTAGCACTGGACTCCTGGCAGTCCACTCAAAATCTGATCCATTGCCCTTTGGAATAGAGCAGGGGCCGACGTAATTCCAAACGGAAGGCGGCAGTACTTGTATAGCCCCTTGTGTGTCACAATTGTCAGCAGCTCCTTTGATTTGTCATCGACATGCATTTGTAGATAAGCCTGGCATAAGTCTATTTTGCTGAACTTTTGCCCTCCGGCCAGGCCCGTAAAAAGATCATCAATGAGGGGAAGAGGGTACTGTTCCGCAGACAGAACCGGGTTAATAGTCACTTTAAAATGCCCGCAGATTCGAACAGATCCATCCTTTTTCAGGACAGGAACAATGGGTGTGGCCCATTTGCTCACGCTCACAGGCTCCAGGACTCCATTCTCGACTAAGGTCTCCAAGTTAGCTTCAACTTTTGGCCTAATTGCATAGGGTACAGGTCGGGCTTTGTGAAACTTCGGCTTGCTGTCAGGTTTAATGTCCAGTCTCACGCTGATCTTTTTCATGCTCCCAAGTTCCCCATTGAAGAGTTCTGCATGTTTGTTTAACACTGCAGTCAGACCTGACTCCCCTTTTGACATCATGCGGACTGCAGGCCAGTCCAGCGTGATTTTCTCTAGCCACGCACGTCCCAGTAGCGATGGGTAATTTCCCTTTACCACATATAGTGGCAGTTTTGCAGTCTGTCCGTTCAATGTTCAATTTAACTGTCACCTCAATGACACCTCTCATGGCCACAGGTTCGCCGGTATACGTCTTTAGCACAGTGTTTGTTGGCTGAAGGGTAAGATGCTTTAGCATTTTGTCGTAGACAGTGTCTGAAACAAGGGACACAGCCGCGCCTGTGTCCACCTCCATCCGCACTGATTGTCCCTCCACCAGTGGTGACACCCAATAGCCATTTAAATCACCTGCAACTGTCAGTATGTGCACCTCTTCCTCCTCAGAGGCGTCGCTCCCCTCTGTTTTGCTTGTTCCATCATACTGCACTGAATGAACACTCTTTTTCCTCTCTTGTCCAAATACAGACATTTTGCTTCCATGCTTCCCAGCTCTGTCTGTTCTTTTTATTACCTCTACAGGTGCGTTCAATGTGAGCCTTTTCGCCACAATTTTGGCATTCCAGCTCCGTACACCAGCAGTCATTAGCGTGATGGCCCGTTTTTCCACAACGGTAACATGTGCCGTTCCGTGCACCTTTAGGCTCAGACGACACCTTGTGAACTCTCCCTGTTGAACTCAACTGGTGAGCCTCCTTTTCCGCCAACTCCATGGAGACACTAACTTCAATGGCCTTTTCAAGAGTAATGTTGTCCTCAGTAAGAAGGCGCTTCTGTGTGGCTGCATTTTGCAGACCACACACAAGTCTGTCTCTAATGGTGTCATTCAGCACCTCCTTGAATTGGCAGTGTTCCGACAACCTTTTTAAAGCAGCAATAAACATCGTCACTGATTCCCCCTCCTCTTGATTCCGTTTGTGAAATCTAAATCTCTCAGCAATAACCAGAGGTTTTGGTGAAAAATGTGCTCCAAGAATTTCCACCAGTTGCTTATATGTTTTAGTTCCTGGCTTATCTGGTTGCACGAGGCTGCGAAGTAAATTGAATGTCTTCGGCCCGATTACACTCAAAAAGGTAGGCACGACCTTTTCATTTGCCACCGCATTCGCCAATACAAAATAGTCAAAACGTTCCGTATATGCGCTCCATTGCTCCACATTTTCATCAAAATCACCGATGTTTCCTAATATAGTAGCCATCTCACGTTTCAAATTAAATTTTTTGTTTACTCACTACACCCGTAACGTACGCAGATTCATCCGCTCCTCGTTGCCACTTGTTGTGTCGGTACCTTGCTACCTAGACACAATTTAGGACTCAGAACTCAGAGATTCAAACATGAAGTGCTTTATTGGAAGGAAAGGAAGTTCAGGAAAGTTCCGAACAAAGAGAGCTAAACTTAACAGAGAACACCCAACAATTTGGGTGGCATAGTGGTTAGCACTGTTGCCTCACAGCACCAGGGCCAGGGATCTGGGTTCGAATCCAGCCTCGGGTGACTGTCTGTGTGGAGTTTGCACATTCTCCCTGTGTTTGCGTGGGTTTTCTCCGGGTGCTCCGGTTTCCTCCCACAGTCCAAAGATGTGCGGGTTAGCATGTTTGGCTATGATAAATTGACCCTTCGTGTTAGGGGGATTAAATACGTGGGGTTACGGGGATAGGGTGGGATATGTGTTGGTGTAGGGGTTACGGGGATCGGGTGGGATATGTGTCGGTGCAGGCTCGATGGGCCGAAATGGCCTCTATCTGCACTGTGGGGTTTCGGTGATTCTGTGATTCTGTGTGATTTATCTCCTGTGACATCGCCACCACAGGTGGGAGGAGAACACACAATAGAACACACAATACATAACAGAACTGAAGCCTGCTACTGCTTTATATACAGGTGTGGTCACTACCGGTACTACAGTATAAAAGCAGTTCTCTCTTAAAGGTACATACACAACAATTCCTCCCCTTTTAGATAAACAGTACATAACATTCATTTAACAATTGAATAATAACTAATTACAATTACAATTTTCTTTGTACTATGTACATCAGCTGAAAGTAATCATTTATAAATTCAGTCTTTGAGGAGGCTTCCTGATCCTGTCTGGATAGCGCCTTTCTCGAGTATCCTGTTCTTGTGGCGGAGTCGATTCTGGCTCATTGTCATTGCTTGGTTCGTCAGCTTCCAATAACACTGATTCTGAGGTAGACGCAATCTGTACTTCGGGTTCATCACCAGGTGCGCATGCTCGTGGTATGGGTTTGACTTGTTCCTGTGACTCTAGAATCTGGTCAGCATGGCGTCTCACGATGCTCTCTCCAACGTCCACTGTGTACATTAGTGGTCCCTGCCGTGTGCATATCGTTCCTGGCTGCCATTTTTCTGTTCGGTAGTCGCGGGCCAAGACTGGTTGCCCTATCTTGAAGCTCCTGGTTGGCTTTCCATTGATGTGCTGGAATTGCTTATTCTCAACATCTCATCTTATGTTTGGTTTGAGCAAGTCCAGGCGACATCTTAACCCACAGTTAAAGAACATCATGGCTGGAGATTGGTTGGTAACTGCATGTGTCGCATTTCGGTAAGCGAACAAGAAATTATCCACCTTGTGTTGCAGTGGTATGTTGTCGTTCTACATCGCCTTTATTGCTTTTTTAAAGGTTTGAACAAACCTCTCAGCCTATCCATTTGTGGCTGGATGATATGGGGCGGATGTGTAATGCTTTACCCCATTATTCCTCAAAAACCTCCGGAAATCCTCGGACACAAACTGTGGTCCATTGTCGGAGCAAATCTGTTCTGGCAAGCCATTCCTGGCAAAGATGGTCCATAGGACTGCAATAGTTTTCTCCGTGGTGGTGGAGGACATTTTGATCACCTCTGGCCATTTTGAATGTGCATCCACGGCGATTAAAAACATTGAGTCCATAAATGGACCAGCAAAATCAATGTGTACCCGTTGCCATGGAGATGAGGGCCACTCCCATGGGTGTAGCGGAGCCTGTGGTGGAGTGTTTTGGACTTTCTGGCATCCTGTGCATCTCTTGGTCATTTCCTCGATTTCTTTATCGATTCCTGGCCACCACACAAACGCCCTGGCTAGGCTCTTCATTTTTACCCCTCCCAGATGACCCTCATGAAGCTCATTGAGCACTCTTTCTCTCAACTTGGGTGGAATTACCACTCGGGATCCACACATCAAGGTCCCCCGGCACACTGACAGCTGTTCTCTCCTTGACGAGAATGCTGGCAACAGTGAGTCGCCATGTGCTGGCCATCCCTTCACCGTCAATTCATAGACCCGAGAGAGTGTCGGGTCATTTCAGGTTTCCTTCTCTATACTTGAGTTTGTGACAGGTAGACATTCGACTGTGGTCGAATGGAATATCTCAACAGGGTCCACTGCAGGTGCTTCCTCCACCGTAGGCAGCGGCAGGCGTGACAGCCCATCAGTGTTTCCATGCTGTTTCGTGCCCTTATACTCTATGTCGTATTGATGTGCCCCTAGAAAAAGGGACCATCTTTGCAGCCGTTGCGCCGTCATCACCGGAACGCCCTTCTTTGGGTTAAAAATGGAGACAAGAGGCTGGTGATCAGTCAGTAAGGTAAATTTCTGCCCGTGCAGATAGTGATTGAACTTCTTCACCCCCCACACCAGGTTGAGGGCCTCCCTGTCAATCTGGGCGTAGTTACGCTCGGCTGATGTTAACGAGCATGACGCAAAGGCTATTGGCCGCTCTGAACCGTCAAGGAATTTGTGCGACAGCACCGCTCCAATACCGTAGGGAGACGCATCACATGCCAACCGAATCGGTAGTGATGGATTGTAGTGAGCCAATACTTTTTTTGAAGTGATTAGGCATTTACATTTCTGAAAGGCACGCTTACACTCATCACTCCATTTCCATGCTACTCCAGTTTGCAGCAGGGCGTTCAGCGGGTGCAGAATTGTAGACAAATTTGGCAAGAACTTATGGTAGTAGTTCACCAACCCGAGGAACGACCTCAATTGTGACACATTTTCCGGTGCTGGAGCCTTGACTACTGCCTCAATCTTGTCTGGGGACTTATGCAACCCCTCTTCATCAATCACGTGGCCACAATACGAGATTTGTTTCCTGAGAAACTCGCATTTGGGGCGGTTGGCTCGTAGTCCATATTCTTGTAATCTAGTAAACACCTGCTCCAGGTTGGCAAGGTGCTCACTGTCATTTCCGCCCGTAACCAGGATGTTGTCCAAATAACACTGGGTCCCCGAGATCCCTTGCAGGACTTGTTCCATTGCCTTCTGCCAAATAACCGGAGCTGACGCTACCCCGAATACCAGTCGGTTGTACTGGTAAAGACCTTTGTGAGTGTTTATCGTGAGGTATTTTCTAGATGATTCATCTACCTCCATTTGTAGATACGCTTGGGCCAGATCAATCTTCGTAAAGCGTTTCCCCCCAGATAGTGAGGCGAAAATATCTTCTATCCGCGGAAGTGGATATTGTACTGTGTGAAGGACTGGGTTCACAGTTACCTTAAAGTCCCCACAGATGCGAACCTTTTTCGGTTCCCCAGGCGTGCTGCTCAATGATTTCTTCATTACAGGAACGATGGGTGTGGCCCACTCGCTCCAGTCCACCTTGGACAGCACACCCGAACACTCCAGACTCTCCAGCTCTGCTTCGACGGCTGGGTGGATCGCATACGGTACCGGTCTGGCCTTAAAAAATTTTGGGTTTGCGTTATCTTCAATTTTTATCGTTGCCGTTATGCCTTTTAGAGTCCCAAGTCCTTGCTGGAACACCTCTTTCGCATCAGTTAGAATTTTTGACAGTCGTCCAGGTGTGGCGTCGTCATCTTTTTTGTCAGCTACAGTTAGCGCCTGAATGGAATGCCAATCCAATTGTATTTTTCGGATCCATTCACGTCCCAATATTGGTGGTCCTCCATCTTGTAGTATATATAGATACAGTTCCTGTGTTTACTTGCTGTTGTATTTAGCGGGCACCCTTATTTTTCCTCTGGGGTAGACTTTTTGCCCCCTATATGTCTTCAAGACAATGGACGTATTCTTCAAGGGAATGTGTGAGAATAGCCGCTCGTAGTCTCGTCGATTCATGACAGTTAGGGCTGATCCTGTGTCCAATTCCATCTTTACTTGGGACCCTGCTATCATGAGGGTGACCTAAATGGTTCGGTGATCCTCCTTTGCGATCACGTTGTGTAGCTTTAGAAAACTTAGTCCCCTGCTCCCGGAGTCATTATCACTCTTCTGGTCTTCTGAACTACTGTCCGTCATCTTTTGTACTTTCTTGTACTTTTCCTTAGTAGTTCTTTTAGTGTTGGTTTTCTTTCCCGACCTGCAGACTCGTGCTATGTGTCCCATTTTTCCACATTGCCTGCATACTTTGTCCTTAGCCCAGCAATCCTTCTGGTCATGGGTTGTTCTGCCGCAGCGATAGCGCTTTTCTGCTCCATATGCCATTCCATTAGTGCTATATTCTTGCGGTTTCTGTTGTATTTCCGCAGCTCCCCGTGCTGCTGCTTCGTAGGATACTGCAACGCTGAAAGCCTTTTCTAGCATAGGGTCCTTTTCCGAAAGTAGTCGTTTCTGGGTTCCTTCACTCTGGAGCCCGCAGACAAACTTATCCCTTAAGGTATCTGCCAGTCCTGCTCCGAACTGGCAGTGTGTCGATAACTTGTGTAGTTCCATAAGATAGTCAGCATTACTCTCGTCTTTGTGCTGGTTTCGTTTATGGAACTTGAATCTTTCTGCTATCAGCAGCGGTGTAGGGTTTAGATGTTCCTGTAAGATATTGACAATCTCTTCAAAACTTTTGTCCATTGGTTTAGCTGGGGTAATTAAATTTCGCAATAGGCTGTATGTTCTCGCGCCCATCAAATTTAATAATACCAACGCCTTCTTTTCAGCGGCCACCTCATTTGCCCTGCAGTACACTTCAATTCTTTCCACATACGTGGTCCAGTCTTCTATTTTGTTATCGAAAACAGTGATGCTGCCACGGTGGCATAGTGGTTAGCACTGTTGCCTCACAGCGCCAGGGACCCGGGTTCGAATCCGGCCTCGGGTGACTGTCTGTGTGGAGTTTGCACGTTCTCCCCGTGTTTGCGTGGGTTTCCTCCGGGTGCTCCGGTTTCCTCCCACAGTCCAAAGATGTGCGGGTTAGGTTGATTGGCTATGATAAATTGAGCCTTAGTGTTAGGGGGATTAAATACGTGGGGTTACGGGGATAGGGTGGGATATGTGTCGGTGCAGGCTCGATGGTCCGAAATGGCCTCTATCTGCATTGTGGGGTTTCTGTGATTCTGTGATTCTTAGGCATCTTGGGTGGTTTAAAATGGCGCCTCCCGCGCTTTTCCTTCTTCCCCAATGGATTAAAATGGCGTCTCCCGCGCTTTTCCTTCTTCCCCCTGCTGCCAATGCTGCTCCTCGCGTTCTAACAGGGAATGGCGGTGCCCCGCGGCTTTCTGCGCGTCTCTTTTTCAACGCTTTCCGCCTCTTGAACACCGGCCGCGCCCTGTGCGCTCCACCCTCTCTCTCTCTTTTTCTTCCCGACGACGCTGCTCGGCCCCCTTACAGAGCCGCTCGCTCGAGCTCTAGCCCGCCGCAGTCTGGGAAGGGTCAGCGCACTACCTGCTACCAGCCCGATCTGCTGGGACACCTTGACTGGAGAACCAGGCCCAGCTCTCCACAGCTTCCCCTGTGATTCTCTGGACTCCGATGGATCACTGGGCGGTTGCCCCCGGTCGACGCCCGTTGCTCTGGCTTCGACCTCCAAGAAGCTTCTTCCCAGGGATGGATCCCCGTGAGGTGATGCAGTACTGCAGGTGAGTTTGAACCTGCTCGTCGCCACTGTAGTGTCCGCGCATCAATAACACACGGACTGCAGGAGAACGGTAATAGAGGTGTTTACTGAACAGAGGGTATGCTGGAACTGAAAATACAGAAGCCTGCTACTGCTTTATATACAGGTGTGGTCACTACCGGTACTACAGTATAAAAGCAGTTCTCTCTTAAAGGTACATACACAACAACAATACTCAAGGTGCGGTCTCACCAAGGCCCTGTACAATTGCAGCAAGATATCCTTGTTCCTGTACTCGAACCCTCTTGCTACAAAGGCCAACATACCATTTGCCTTCTTAACCGCCTGCTGCACCTGCATGCTTACCTTCAGCGACTAGTGCACAAGAACACCCAGGTCTCTTTGCACTTCCCCTTCTCCCAATCTATTGCTGTTCAAATAATAATCTGCCTTCCTGTTTTTGCCACCAAAGTGGATAACCTCACATTTATCCACATTATAGTGCATTTGCCATGTTTCTGCCCAATCACCCAACCTGTCCAAATCGTACTGGAGTTTCACGACATCCTCCTCACAGCATACCCTCCCACCCAGCTTTGTGTCATCTGCAAATTTGGAGATATTACATCCAATTCCCTCGTCCAGATCATTAATATATATTGTGAACAGCTGGGGTCCTAGGACCGATCCTTGCGGTACCCCACTAGTCACTGCCTGCCACTCGGAAAAAGACCCATTTATTCCAACTCTTTGCTTTCTGTCCACCAACCAGTTCTCAATCCAAGTCAATACCTTGCCCCCAATCCCATGTGCCTTAATTTTGCACGCGAATCTCTTATGCGGGACTTTATCGAAAGCCTTTTGAAAGTCCAAATACACCACATCCACTGGTTCTCCCTTATCTATTTTACCAGTTACATCCTCAAAAAATTCCAGTAGATTAGTCAAGCACGATTTACCTTTTGTAAATCCATGTTGACTTTGTCCGATCCTGTCACTGCTTTCCAAGTGCTCTGCTATTACATCTTTTATAATGGACTCTAACATTTTCCCCACTACCAATGTCAGGCTTACCGGTCTATAATTCCCCGCTTTTTCTCTACCACCTTTTTTGAATAGTGGGGTAACATTAGCGACCCTCCAATCCATGGGTACTGTTCCAGAGTCTATCGAGTTCTGGAAGATGACCAGCAATGCATCTATTATTTCTAGGGCCACTTCCTTAAGTACCCTAGGATGTAGATTATCAGGCCCAGGGGATTTATTGGCCTTCAGTTCCATCAATTTTCCTAACACCATTTCCCTACAAATACTGATTTCTTTCAGTTCCACCCTTTCATCAGACCCTATGTTCCCCGGCATCTCTGGGTGGTTATTTGTGTCCTCCTTTGTGAAGACAGAACCAAAATATGTATTTAGTTGGTCTGCCATTTCTTTGTTCCCCATTATAAATTCCCCTGTTTCTGACTGCAAGGGACCTACGCTTGACTTCACCAATCTTTTTCTCTTCACATATCTATAAAAGCTTTTACAGTCAGTTTTTATGTTCCCTGAAAGGCCTGGATCTAATTTTTAGGCTATGTCCCCTAGTTCTAAACTCCCCAACCAGCAGAAATAGTTATCTATGCTATTAATTCCCCTTAATATCTTGAAAACTTCTATCAAATCACCCCTTAAATTTCTAAATTCCAGGGAATACATTCCTAGTTTGTGTAATCTCTCCTCGTAATTGCACCCTTGGAGTCCAGGCTGCACTTCCTCCGAGGCCAATATATCTTTCCTAAGGTGTGGTGTCCAGAGCTGCTCACAGTACTCCAGGTGTGGTCTAACCAGGGCTTTGTACAGCTGCAGCATAACTTCTACCCCTTGTGTTCCAGTCCTCTAGATATAAAGCCCAGCATTCCATTAGCCTTTTTGATTATTTTCTGTACCTGTCCGTGACATTTTAACGATCTATGTACATGGACCCCTAAGTCTCTTTGGACCTCCACTGTTTCTAGTTTTTCAGCTCTATGTAATGAGTTACTTATTTCAACTAAGCTGCTGGGGGGACCCCACGTGGAGGGAAGGCAGGAAACTTAAGAGGGAGAGCAAATTCACGTCATTCTCACACTTTCCTGACGTCACTTACAGTGTGTCCTGCCTTAGTAGGGCAGGTTATCTGCTCATTCCCTTGACTGGAGAATGGTGTGTAATGTGGAACAGAGTCAAACAGGAGAAATAAAAGTACATTGTGACCCATGGTGCCTCACGAGAAAGATCACCACATTTTAACCGGGGGCCTTAGAATTTTTTTTCCTGAATTTTATTAGACCATTAACTCATTTTAATTTCTCTCATTTTAATTTGGGTGTCATTGCTTAATAAATTAAATGTGTACATTACAATAAAACTATTTTTTCTGTAATGGTTTCTAATCTTTTGAGCTCTAATTTGGGATTTTCTTCGATGCCATGGTTTAGGTCCATGTCCTGTATCGGAAGCAGGTGCAGTTGGGAATGTGAATTGGTTTGATCCGATGACTGCTGTCAGCAGATTCTCACGCAGCGGTCACATCTGCACACCATCGCAGCATGTGATCTATGGCCAACACTTTAATTTTCATAGATATCTTGTTTCTACCACAACAAGTGAAAAATGGCTCCGATATCAGGGTGAACCAGGGATAGAATGACTTTCTCCCCTTTACTGTACAAAGTAGTAGACCTGTACAAACAGCTACCCTCTTTGCCATCTGTTTGGTGCAACCCACATGTGTTAGCAAAGGTCACATGGTTCATAAATGGTGTCAGTTGGTAGCTCCAGAGACTTGAGCACAAAATCTAGGCTGACACTCCAGTGCAGTGCTGAGGGAGTGCTGCACTGTCGGAGATGCCGTCTTTCGACGTTAAACCGAGACCCCGTCTGCTCTCTCAGGTGGACGTAAAAGATCCCATGGCACTATTTCAAAGAAGAGCAGGGGAGTTATCCCTGGTGTCATGGCCAATATTTATCCCTCAATCAAATCACAAAAAAAAACAGATTATCTGGTCGCTCTCACATTTTTTGTGCGCAAATTGGTTGCCACGTTTCCTACATTAAAACAGTGACGACACTTCAAAAGTACTTCATTGGCTTTAAAGCATTTTGGGACGTCCTGAGGTCGTGAAAGGCGCTATATAAATGCAAGTCTTTCTTTTTTGCTTTCTTAAATTAATCTTCATTTACCTACAATTTGATGGCTTACAATACAGCCAGTGGTAGAAACATAAATAGGAATATAGGAACAGGAGTAGGTCATTAAACCTCAAGCCTTTTCTGTCATTCAATTCGATCATGGCTGACACTACACTTATAATTCAGTGGTAATTTATTTTGCACCTATTTACTGCCATTAGTGACTGAGTGACTCAATGCAGGCTGAGTGCTCCCTTGGCTTTCCTTCATGTGTTATTATCAATATATAAAATTTGTTGCCAAAACTTTAAGTTGTAGTTTGACAACTTTACCATTGAGACTGCTGTGACCAGTTGGGTAAAACAAATCCATGTGATCTAGGCATATTTAACACTTGGAAGAAACTTTTTTTTTTGCTCCAATTTCTGATGTCACTTAGCCCCAGGAAAGAATGCCCATTTCCCGCCCTCAAATATTTGAACGGATTGTGTCCCTTTTGTAGTGTATGTACTTTGCAGAAGGAACTATATTCTGCAGCCCCTGCAGTACCAGTAGTGACCACCCCTGTATATAAGCCTGTGTAGTAACTTTTGCATAGTAGTTCCAGGTTGTCTCCACTCAGTAAAGACCTGTTGTAACCAACTCCTGCAGTCCGTGTCTCAATTATACACGGACATAATACCTTTAAGCTTTGACTTCCCACTGGGATTCACAGCTACTCAGTACTTTCAGCGTTAGCTGTGGCTCAGTGGGTAGCACACTCGCCTCTGAGTCAGAAGGTTGTGGGTTCAGGGACTTGAGCACATAAAGCTAGGCCGACACTCCAGTGCAGTGCTGAGGGAGCACTGCACTGTCGGAGGTGCCGTCTTTCGGGTGAGATTTTAAACCAAGGTTCCGTCTGCCCTCTCAGGTGAATGTAAACGATCCCATGGCACTATTTCAAAGAAAAGCAGGTGAGTTATCCCTGGTGTCCTGGGGCCAATATTTATTCCTCAACCAACATAACAAAAACAAATAATCTGGTCATTATCACGTTGCTGTTTGTGGGAGCTTGCTGAGTGCAAATTGGCTGCCACATTACAACAGTGACTCCACTTCAAAAGTACTTCATGGTGGTCATGAAAGGTGCTATGTAAATGCAAGTCTTTCTTTTTATTCCTTACAGGAAATTGCAATGATGTTCCTGCCTTCCTCAAGGATCTTCGTGTTTCTGGGAATGAATGGCTGTGATGGGCTTGCCGCGGCGCTATTTATTCCTGGGACAAGATGGGAAGGACACTCCCATTGCTCGTAGTGTTTTCCTGTAACACGTTGGATCCTTGGAATGTGGCTGATATTCTCATTTATCTCAGCAATTCTCCGTGACACTGTCCTTCATCACAATTCATCTCATGACTCAAGTGTTCTAAGGGGATTTAGTGACATTTTCACTTTTCCTTAGTGTTTGCAACCAGACTTGTTTCATGCAAGGGTTACTTGAATCATAGGAACAGGAGTGGGCCATTCTGCCCCTCGAACCTTTTCTACCATTCAATGAGAGATCCTGGCTGATCTGTATCTTAACTCCATCTACTCACCTTGGTTCTGTAACCCTTAATAGCCTTACTTAACAAAAAGGTTTGCTACAATGCTGTTATTTATCAAGAACATTAGGAAAGTCAAAGATAAAGACCAGTTAATCCGCTTTAGCTCATCCCCCAAGTCTCTCCCAACCTAGCATCACACTGCCTTCTGTTGCCAAGGCCCTAAGCTCTGGAATTCCCTCCCTAAACCTCTCCGCCTCTCTTTCCTCCTTTAAGACGCTCCTTAAAACCTACCTCTTTGACCAGGCTTTTGATCACCTGCCCTAATTTCTCCTTATGTGGCTCGGTGTCAAATTTTTTTGTCTTTTAATACTCCTGTGAAGCACTTTGGGACATTTTACAACGTTAAAGGCCTTATAAAAATGCAAGTTATTGTTGTTGTTGCATGTGTCCAAAGCCAATATTTCTATTACCTAGCCTGGAAGATTTGGCTGCACTCGATGGAGCTTTTAGTAATGTTATCTCAGCTGATTTTTGAGCAAAACAGCTGTTCAACACCTGCTCCCATTAAATGGTAGTGGAAACATATCCAATGCACATCAAGTGTCAGCTTGGGAGCACTCTCATCTCAGAGGCAGACGAATGTGGCTTTCAGTCCCACTTCAGGCTTGAGAATACAATCTGGGTGATGCTCCAGTACGTTACTGAGGAATACTCTATTGTTGAAGGTGTTTGTCATTTAATCAAGGTCTTGGTTCAGCAGGTTAAAGATCCCATGGTATTACTTGAAGAAGAATAGCGAGGTGTCCGAGCCAAAATTCTTCCCTCAGCCACAAACACAGTTTAACTGGTCATTCACCTCATGGCTGTTTGTGGGTGGGATCCCACTGTGCACAAAGTGACTGCTGTGTCTGTCTGCGGACCCACAGTCACTGTGCATCACTGACGGTGAAGCGGTTTGAGATACTTCTAAGAGAAGTGATAAAGTCCTACACACCTGCAAGGCTGACTCTCTGCATGATTTTACCAGCTTTAGCGAGCTGTATAACAACAAACTGAGTTGTGAGTAACGTCAATATGTTTTTCTCTTTAGGGCCTTCACTGTAGATTCTTGGGGGGAGAAATTGAGTAACTTTAGCGGTAACGAAAAAGTAGCGCTGGGCGCTACGCCAGTGAATCCGACGCGAACTTCGGGATTAGCGCTCCAGGAAGGAAGTGGAGCGCTAAATCAAACGCTACCACTTCCCTTGGAGCGCTAAGGTTCGGCAAGAGGGGGGGTAGCGGTGCAGCGCTCCCCAATGTCGAGGGCAGCGCTGCCGGGAACAGAGGCTCCTTCCCTCCCTTAAAAGAAAGGGCCGTCGCTGCAGGCTCTGCATTAAATCGATGTCCCTCGTCGCCGACGGCAGCTGCGATCCGCGCCGATCCGCCCCAAGCACTCTAACAGAGCGCAGGGCTGATCAATCGCGGCACAGGAAAAAGTTGAAAAAACAACCTAAGGGGTGCGACATGAATCAACTGAGCGGCCTGCGGGTGGCGCTATCCAGGGAGAGTATAAATACTCGGGCACGGGCCCAGCTTGCGCAGGACATTCTTAACAGGAACTAGTGAAGGACACAAAGCTGGGTGGGCATGTGTGCTGTGAGGAGGATGCCGAGAAACTCCAGGATGATTTGGACAGGTTGGGTGATTGGGCAAAAGCATGGCAGATGCAATATAACGTGGATAAATGTGAGGTTATCCACTTTGGTGGCAAAAACAGGAAGGCAGATTATTATCTGAATGGCAATAGATTGGGAGAAGGGGAAATGCAACGAGACCTGGGTGTCCTTGTGCACCAGTCGCTGAAGGTAAGCATGCAGGTGCAGCAGGCGGTTAAGAAGGCAAATGGTATGTTGGCCTTCGTAGCGAGAGGGTTTGAGTACAGGAACAAGGATGTCTTGCTGCAGTTGTACAAGGCCTTGGTGAGACCACATCTTGAGTATTGTGTGCCGTTTTGGTCGCCTTATCTGAGGAAGGATGTTCTTGCCATGGAGGGAGTTCAGCGAAGATTCACCAGGCTGATACCTGGGATGGCAGGAATGACATATGAGGAGAGAGTGGGTCGATTGGGCTTATACTCGCTGGAGTTTAGAAGAATGAGAGGGGATCTCATTGAAACTTATAAAATTCTGAAAGGACTGGACAGACTAGATGCAGGAAGGATGTTCCCGATGGCCAGGGAGTCCAGAACCAGGGGTCACAGTCTAAGGAGAAGGGGTAAGCCATTTAGGACAGAGATGGGGAGGAATTTCTTCACCCAGAGAGTGGTGAACCTGTGGAATTCTCTGCCACAGAAGGAAGTGGAGGCCAATTCATTAAATATATTCAAGAAGGAGTTGGATATATTTCTTAAGGATAAAGGGATCAAGGGATATGGGGAGAAGGCAGGGACAGGGTACTGAATTTGGATGATCAGCCATGATCGCATTGAATGGCGGAGCAGGCTCGAGGAGCCGAATGGCCTACTCCTGCTTCTATCTTCTATGTTTCTATGTTTCTACAACTAGACCTCCATGTTGTAAAACAGTTGATTAGAGCTTTGTTTAACGCTTAGACCAAGTGCCTAGTAGTTATCTTACGTCAGAGTGAAAACAAATTTTTCATTGACAAGCAGCCTTACCTTTAAATACCGCTCCCCATGCGACCGGCCTCCCCGATAACGCCTCCTGCAGATGCCGGTGTTTTCGCCCGGCGATGCTGCAGGGGGGTGGAACCGAAGTTCAGATCCAGGGCGCTACTGGGGCGCCGCGTGGCCGGATGACGTCACAATCTCCGGGCGCAGGAGATCGTGGCGCTAGTGGTTACTGCCGCCACAAACCTCCACATCAATTTTGCCGCGCCCGGTCACAAAGCCGGTAGCGCCCCGTTAATGCCCCCCAGAGGCACTAATGGGAGGCGCAAAGGAGGCCAATTTCTCTCCCTTGCACTTTCTTACAGACTCTGTGGTTTGTTCTAGTTATTTGCTGTTGCACTAGGAAGCTCCTAACCCACACCGGAAGTGTATCTTATTCCACTTTGTGGACACTTTCCAAAGATTTAAATCAAGTAACAGCAAACATTTCTCAAGGCGAGTCTTAAAAACATCTTACTGACCCAACGGAGAGAGACTGTTAGAGATATTCTATGGCACTGATCCTGACCCTTCAGCCTTCCATGCACTGTGAAAGAAAAGAATGGGAAAAGAGGCATAAAGATCAAACTGTTCAAAAAACTGATGTACTTTTATCCAGATTCACACAGAAAATCATTGGCATTTAAAGAATTTGAAATACTTGCAACTCTGATTTATGTGAACAGGTAGTGACTATCCTAATGGAAGTACTCCTTGTTCTGTTAAATTTGTTTTTATTCTTTTATGGCTGCAGAGAGAGAGAGAGAGAGAGAGAAGAGGTGATAACTTAAGCTGCAATGTAAATCTTCTGTACAAAGGGCTAGGGCTTTGGTTGATGTTTCACTCAGTCTTCAGTTAGAGCTTCCATTCTTTACATTGAACAAATATTTTCTGACAAAAATTCAACCCCCCCACATCCAACATTTGATTTAAGTTACTTTCAGGGTAGTCATTGATAACTGGACTCCTGGCTTCCACCAATATTCAAACCCAACTCTCCTCAATGGCCAAGTTTTGACAGTCCTTGGCTAAACTTGCATGAGCTAAACATGGACCAAAGCCCTAGCCCCTTGGCTATACTTGCATTGGAGGCAGTTCAGAGAAGGTTCATGAAGTTAATTCCAGAAATGAGGGGGTTGACTTATGTAGAAAGGTTGAGCAGGTTGAGCCTATACTCATTGGAATTTAGAAGAATGAGAGGTGATCTTATTGAAACATATAAGATACTGAGGGAGCTCGACAAGGTAGATGCAGAGAGGATGTTTCCCCTCGGTGGGGAAATCTAGAACTCGGGGGCACAGTTTTAGAATAAAGGGTCGCCCTTTTAGAACTGAGATGAGGAGGAATTTCTTCTCAGAGGGTCGTAAATCTGTGGAATTCTCTGCCCCAGAGAGCCGTGGAGGCTGGGTCATTAAATACATTTAAGGTGGAGACAGACACATTTTTGCAAGATAAGGGAGTGAAGGGTTATGGGGAGCGGGCAGGGAAGTGGCTTTGAGCCCAAGATCAGCCATGATCTTATTGAATGGTGGAGCAGGCTCAAGGGGCCAAGTGGCCTAATCCTGCTCCTATTTCTTATGTTCTTATGTAAACCAGGTTGAGCAGGCACATGACAGTAATGGAAGATGCCATCTTATATGGGGAAGAGATGATTCATCCGATCTCGTCCAGCCAGGCACAAAGTGCCACCACATGTTTATAAGACCACAAGATGATTACAGATGAGAAAGGCCATTCACCATCTTAGTACGTGTACCCAGAAAGATCCTGGCATCTCCCCATTGCAGCATTGAGTTGTTGTAAATGCTCCAAATAGTTTTCACCTCCAGTACTCTTCCCTACAAGTCCATTCCAGGTGTTGATCATGCTTTGTGTCAAGGACTTTCCGATATCAGTCTGAAATTTGCCGTTTACCAGTTTGAACCTGTATCCCCTGGTTCTACTCTCACACTTTAATTGAAAGTATTTTTCCAGATTTACCTTTCCCACACTATTTATTATCTTAAATGCCTCTAGAAGATCACCTCTCAGACCCCTTCTTTCATAACTGAAAGGTCCTAGTTTCTCCAGTCAAAGAGTACTACTGGCATGGGTCTCCAAACTGCAGCTCGCGGGCTGCATTCAGCCCATAAGCTCTCGAAAATTACCCCTTGCAGCTCAGCCAACTCAGTCCTAATTATCACTTGCTGTTTTACCCTGTTTTAAGTTGGCCCACGAGCCTGGAGGTTTGGGAAAGGCTGTCCTTAGCGCTGTTGCCTCTCTGGTGGATAAAGCCTAAATCAGAACATCAAGTTCCATTCCTATCAGCAATTTCAGATCTATGCAAATTAATGCAAACATTGATACATTATAGCAGCGGAACAGGCGTCGGCCATTCAGCCCCTCGAGCCGGTTTTGCCATTTAATCAGATCGTGGCTGACCTGTACCTCAAATACATTTACCCTCCTTTTAACCATTTCACTTGATACCCTAACCGAATAAAAAGCTGTCCATTTCAGTCCCGAAATTTCAATAGACCCCCTGCATCCACAACCTTTTGGGGAAAGGGAATCCCATTATTTTCTCCATTGCTATTTTCTTACTTATATTAAATCAAATAATTTCCTCCCTTTGACTTATTTTTAGGTTCCCTTGTACCGATGTTATTTTGTCCTCTTCCCCTACAGTAAAATGGATACAAAGCATTCATTTAGCAAGCCTTCTATTTCCTTATTGTCCATTATAGTCTTACCTGCATCTGGCTTTAATGGGCCCACATCCCCCTTTATCATACTCTTTCTCTTAACATATTTATAAAAACGCTTACTACAGGAAACTCTTCTTTATCCGGCACCGACGGGACCGGCGTGGTGCCGGTTGATCAAAAAGTCCGGATTACAGAGAGGTATACTTACCAAGGTATGAGAGCCCAGTACACGGCCACAGGTGCAGGAGCCCTGGTTACACGGCCACAGGTGCAGGAGTCCCTGTTACACGGCCACAGATCCAGGCGTCCCTGCTGCATTGCAACAGGTGCAGGAACCCCGGTTACACAGCCACAGATCCAGGAACCCCGGTTACACGGCCACTAATATGAAGTAAAACTTATCTGAACCTACTCCTAAATTTTGCCGGTTAAGAGAGATTTCTGGTTATTTAGGTGCCGGTAAAAAGAGAGTTTCCTGTATTCGCTTTGATATCCCTTGCAAGTTTTTTTGTCCTAGTCCCTTTTTTGCTTTCTTTGTATCCCTTTGTTGCTTGTTACAGACTCTGCCAGTCTGATGGGTTGCCGCTTCTCCTCGCACTTGTGTACGCCCTTTTCTTTTTGCTTGATACACCTCTTACCTCGTTTTGTTGACCATGGTTGCTTAACTGCACAAGTGGAGCTTTTGCCTTTTCGAGGTACGCACTGGTGTGGGATTGTACCAAACACCTCTTTGAATGCGTCCCGCTGTTTGTCTGTAGGATATAAACATTCTATGTGTTCCCTGTGGCTCCAAGGGAAGTGGCCCATTTGGACAAAAAGCTTGGAAGCCTAGAGCAAATGAAAATGCGCGCAGCATGGAGTGTTTGGTTGATTGAGTTTGGACGGTCCCTGGAGCCAACAACAGGGATACAGGAATGGGATTTGCAGGTTGTATTAGTACTGTGCGGCACAGCACCCCCTCGACCTAACAACTAAAATGTCGTTGCTTTCCTTCTCCATGATTACATGCCTGGTGAAGGCATTATCCTTTTTAACTTTTCCTATACTATTTAAGATTGTTTTCCTCTCTGGCACACATTAAACCATATGTTACTGTTCAGAGGCACAAAGAGTACCTCAGCCCATCAAATAGAATAGTTTTTAAAGAAGTTTTTTTGAGGTCTGTGGAGGGAGCGAGCTTGATGACTCAAGTCTTTTTCTTGCTCGCTGCTTTCTTCTGGTCAATCAAGGCGGCGTGCAGCAGGATGTGATATAATGAAACTGATTAATAATTGGCTACTTTCAGGCTTGGGCTGGTAAGTGGCAGGTAACATTCGCGCCACACAAGTGCCAGGCAATGACTATCTCCAACAAGCGAGAGTCTAACCACCTCCCCTTGACATTCAACAGCATTACCATCGCCGAATCCCCCACCATCAACATCCTGGGGGTCACCTTTGACCAGAAACTTAACTGGACCAGCCACATAAATACTGTGGCAACAAGAGCAGGCCAGAGGCTGGGTATTCTGTGGCGAGTGTCTCACCTCCTGACTCCCCAAAGCCTTTCCACCATCTACAAGGCACAAGTCAGGAGTGTGATACATAGATACATAGAAGATAGGAGCAGGAGTAGGCCATTCGGCCCTTCGTGCCTGCTCCGCCATTCGATGAGATCATGGCTGATCCTTTAATTCAGTATCCCGTCCCCGCCTTCTCTCCGTAACCCTTAACCCCTTTTGCCCGTAGAAATATATCTAATTCCCTCTTAAATATATTTAATGAGCTGGCGTACACTGCCCTCTGTGGCAATGAGTTCCACAGGTTCACCACTCTCTGAGTGAAGAAATTCCCCCTCATCTCTGTCCTAAATGGTTTAGCCCTTATCCTTAAATTATGTCCTCTAGTTCTGTTCTCACCCGCCAAGGGAAACATTCCTTCTGCATCCAGTCTGTCTAGACCTGTCAGAATTTTATACACTTCTATGAGGTCCCCTCTCAATCTTCTAAACTCCAGTGTGTACATCCCTAAACTACATAGTCTCTCCTCATAGGTCATTCCCGCCATTCCTGGTATCAGCCTGGTGAATCGCCGCTGCACCCCCTCCATGGCAAGAACATCCTTCCTCAGATGAGGCGACCAAAACTGTACACAGTACTCGAGGTGTGGTCTCACCAGTGCCCTGTACAGCTGCAGCAAGGTATCCCTGTTCCTGTATTCTAACCCTTTTGCTATGAAGGCCAGCATACCGTTTGCCTTCTTGACCGCCTGTTGCACCTGCATGCTCGCCTTCAGTGACTGGTGTACAAGAACACCCAGGTCTCTCTGTACTTCCCCCTCTCCCAATCTATTGCCATTTAAATAATAATTTGCCCTCCCGTTCCTGCACCCAAGGTGGATAACTTCGCACTTGTCCACATTATAGTGCATCTGCCATTTATCCGCCCAATCGCCCAGTCTGTCCAAATCGCTCTGGAGCTTCCTGGTCTCTTCCTCTGAGCCCACCCCCCCTCCTAGTTTAGTGTCGTCTGCAAATTTGGAAATGCTGCATCCGACTCCCTGATCCAGGTCATTAATGTAAATTGTGAACAGCTGGGGGCCCAGGACAGATCCCTGTGGTACCCCACTTGTTACTGCCTGCCATTCAGAAAATGAGCCGTTTATTCCAACTCTCTGTTTTCTATCTGACAGCCAGTTCCCTATCCACGCCAAAACTTTCCCCTTTATCCCATGAGCCTCAATTTTCCATGCTAATCTTTTATGTGGGACCTTATCGAAGGCCTTTTGGAAGTCCAGGTACACCACATCTACTGGCTCTCCCCCATCTATTCTACCAGTTACTCCCTCAAAAAATTCCAATAGATTAGTCAAGCACGATTTACCCTTTGTAAATCCATGTTGACTCTGTCCTATCCTGTCCCCATTTGCTAAGTGCTCCGCTATTTCATCCTTAATGATGGACTCCAGCATTTTGCCCACAACTGATGTAAGGCTTACAGGTCTGTAATTACCTGCTTTTTCCCTACCCCCCTTTTTGAATAGTGGGGTAACGTTAGCTACCCTCCAATCCATCGGCACTGTTCCCGAGTCTAATGAATTCTGAAAAATCATCCTTAGTGCATCCGCTATCTCTAGGGCCACCTCCTTCAGTACCCTAGGATGCATGTTATCAGGCCCTGGGGATTTGTCCACCTTCAATCCCTTTAGCTTCCTTAACACCATATCCTTAGAGATATTGATTTGCGTCAGTTCCTCCTTTGCCAATGTCCCTATTTTTCCCGATATCCCAGGGAGGTTTTTTGTGTCTTCCTTCGTAAAGACTGACCCAAAGTATGCATTTAGTTGATCTGCCATTTCCTTATTTCCCATTATATATTCCCCCGTATCTGACTGCAATGGACCAACTTTGGTTTTCACCAGTCTTTTCCTTTTGATATACTTATAAAAGCTTTTGGAGTTAGTTTTTATATTTTCCGCCAGCTTGTTTTCGTAAGCTATTTTGCCCCTCTTGATTATGCCCTTTGCCCTCCTTTGCTCTATCTTAAACTGTTCCCAATCTTCCGCTCTGGCGCTTTTTTTGGCTATTTTATACGCCCTATCTTTGGATTTTATGCTGTCTCTAATTTCCCCTGTTATCCACGGTTGAGTCACCTTTTTAGATTTCCTTTTATGCCAGATTGGTATAAACAATTTTTGCAATTTTGTCATTCTATCTTTAAATGTTTGCCATTGTTTATCTACCTCCAGTCCTCCCAGGAACGTTGTCCAATCAGACCTACTCAGTTCCCGTCTCATGGCATCATAATTCCCCTTGTTTAAATTCAGGACCTTAGTCTCTGAGTCAATTTCTTCGCTCTCCATTTCGAGTGAGAAATCGATCATGTTATGATCGCTCTGACCCAAGGGTCCCCGTACAACAAGATTACTGATTAGTCCCTTCTCATTGCACAGTACCCAGTCCAATATAGCCTGTTCCCGAGTTGGTTCCTCGACATATTGATCCAGATAACCATCCCAAGTGATGGAATACTCTCCACTTGCCTGGATGAGTGCAGCTCCAACAACACTCAAGAAGCTTGACACCATCCAGGACAAAGCAGCCCATTTGATTGACACCCCATCCATCACCTTAAACATTCACTCCCTCCACCATGGTGTTCCGTGGCTGCAGTGTGTACCATCTACAAGATACACTGCAGCAACTTGCCAAGGCTTCTTCGGCAGCACCTCCCAAACCCCCGACCTCTACCACCTAGAAGTGCTGTTGAAGAAGCCTTGGTGGTGGAGGAAGTGAATGTTTAAGGTGGTGGATGGGGTGCCAATCAAACGGGCCGCTTTGTTCTGGATGGTGTCGAGCTTCTTGAGTGTTGTTGGAGCTGCACTCATCCAGGCAAGTGGAGAGTATTCCATCACACGTCTTACTTTTACCTTGTAGATGGTGGAAAGGCTTTGGGGAGTCAGGAGGTGAGACACTCGCCGCAGAATACCTAGCCTCTGACCTGCTCTTGTTGCCACAGCATTTATGTGGCTGGTCCAGTTAAGTTTCTGGTCAATGGTGACCCCCAGGATATTGATGGTGGGGGATTCGGCGATGGTAATGCCGTTGAATGTCAAAGGCTGGTGGTTAGACTCTCGCTTGTTGGAGATAGTCATTGCCTAGCGCTTGGCGCGAATGTTACCTGCCACTTATCAGCCCAAGCCTAAACATCATCCAGGTCTTGTTGCATGCGGGCGTGGGCTGCTTCATTATCTGAGGAGTTGTGAATGGCGCTGAACACTGAACATCCCCATTTCCATCCCCAGGGCCACTCCTTCCCACCTGTATACCACTGTGCCACCACCCCTGGTGGGTCTGTCTTGCCGGTGGGACAGGACATACCCAGTGATGGTGATGGAGGAGTTTGGGACATTGCCTGAAAGGTATGATTCTGTGAGTATGCCTTTGTCAGACTGTTGCTTGACTAGTCTGTGGGACAGCTCTCCCAATTTTGGCACAAGTCCCCAGATGTTGGTGAGGAGGACTTTGCAGAGTTGACTGGGCTGGGTGTGCCGTTGCCGTGTCCGTAGCCGGTGCCGAGGTCAATGCTGGGTGGTCCATCCGGTTTCATTCTTACTATGTTTCGTAGCGGTTAGTTACTGAGCTAGGCCATTTCAGAGGGCAGTTAAGAGTCAACCACATTGCTGTGGGTCTGGAGTCACACATAGGCCAGACCAGGTAAGGACGGTGGACTTCCTTCCCTAAAGGACATTAGTGAACAAGATGGGTTTCTACGACAATCTGATAGTTTCATGGTCACCATTACTGATACTAGCTTTTTATTCCAGATTTATTTAATTAACTGAATTTAAATTCCACAGCTGCCGTGGTGGGATTTGGACTCACGTCTCTGGATCATTAGTCCAGGCCTCGGGATTACTAGCCCAGTGACATTACGCTACTGTTTTGCTGAAACCCTCATTTATGCTTTTATTACCTCCAAACTTGACTATTCCAATGCTCTCCCTTCTTCCACACTCTATCAAATCAAATCAACTTTTATTGTCATTGTTAGTGCACAAGTGCAGTACAACGAAATGTAGGCTTGCGGCTCCCGAGAGTGTACATTTAGATTAAGACATTTAAACATTCAACATACATTTGGCTTGTAATACATTAACATAAACATAACCATAATAAAGTGCATTGGCAGATGTGCAGGCTTTAGAGTTTATTTGTGGAGTTCAGTAGGATGACAGCCCTGGGAAAGAAGCTGTTCCTAAATCTGGTCGTACGGGTGTGAATGCATCTGTAGCGTCTCCCAGATGGCAGGAGGGCGAACAGACTGTGGCTGGGGTGGGTAGGGTCTTTGATGATGGACCGTGACCTCCGTAAACAGCGTTTCTGGTATATGTGCTCTATGGTCGGTAGCCGGGTGCTGGTAATGCGTTGGGCAGTTTTGACTACCCGCTGCAGGGCTTTCCGGTCATAGTAGCTACAGCTGCCATACCATACTGTGATACAGTTTGTCAGGATGCTCTCTATTGTGCAGCGGTAAAAGTTTGAGAGGATCAGGGGTGACAGGTTACATCCCTTCAGCCTCCTTAGGAAATATAGGCGCTGCTGGGCCTTCTTCACCAGAGAGGAGGTATTGAGGGACCAGGAGAGGTCTTCCGTGATGTGGACTCCGAGGAACTTAAAGCTGTCCACCCTTTCCACCACAGCCCCATTGATGTGGATGGGGGTGTGACTTCCGCCTTTAGACTTCCTGAAGTCCACAATGGTTTCTTTGGTTTTCTTGATGTTAAGGGCCAGGTTGTTATCGGCGCACCACTTCACGAGATGCTGGACCTCCTCCCTGTAGGCTGACTCATCGTTGTTGGTGATCTGGCCTACCACCGTGGTATCATCCGCAAACATGATGATGGTGTTGGAACCATGAACAGCCACACAGTCGTGGGTGAAGAGGGAGTAGAGGACTTGACTTGAGCTCACCTAAAACTCTTCTGCCCATATCCTAACTCGCAACAAGTCCCGGTCACCCATCACCCCATCAATGCCTTGGTTTTAAAATTCCCATCCTCGTCTTCAAATCTCTCCATGGCCTCCCTCACCCCTCTGTATCTCCCTCCAGCCCGACAGCTCTCCAAGAACGCTATGTTTCTCCAACTCTGGCCTCTTGCGCATCCTCCACTCCCTACGCCCCATCATTGACAGCCATGCCTTCAGCCATACTAGGCCCTAAGCTCTGGAAACATAGAAACATAGAAGATAGGAGCAGGAGTCGGCCATTCGGCCCCTCGAGCCTGCTCCGCCATTTAATGAGATCATGGCTGATCATCCAAATTCAGTACCCTGTCCCCTGCTTTCTCCCCATATCCCTTGATCCCTTTAGCCTCAAGAAATATATCCAACTCCTTCTTGAATATATTTAATGAATTGGCCTCCACTGCCCTGTGTGGTAGAGAATTCCACAGGTTCACCACTCTCTGGGTGAAGAAATTCCTCCTCATCTCAGTCCCAAATGGCTTACCCCTTATCCTTAGACTGTGACCCCTGGTTCTGGACTCCCCTGCCATCGGGAACATCCTTCCTGCATCTAGAGTTGTTCCCTCCCTAAGCCTTTCCGCTTCTCCTCCTTTAAGATCGTCTTTAAAACCTACCTCTTGAACCAAGCTTTTAGTCCCCCATCCCAATGTCTCCTTCCTCAGCTCAGTGTCAATTTTTGTTTGATACCGCTCCTGCGAAGCCGCCTTGGGATATTTTCCTAGGTGAAAGGCGCTATGTAAATGGAAGTTGTTGTTGAGTGATTTCCTTGCTTTGGGCTTGTTTTGGGTTCTAAGTGCAAGTGCCTGTGCATTATTTAGCATCATTGGGTGATGACAGTAACACTGCAGGATTAATGACTTGTGATTCTATCACTGCAAGTTTATGCTACATTACCTTTTTGCTGGTTTTAAATAACAGACTCATGGCGGGGGGGTGGGGGGGAATTCGGTTGGTTAGCGCCTCCCGTTAGCACCTCCGGGCGGCGGTAACGGGGCGCTAACGACTTACCGCCCCTTGCGCGGCGATTTTAGCGCCGCCTGCAAAATTCAACTGGCGGTTTGCGGTGGCGGTAAACACTACCGCCACGATCCCCTGCGCCCAGAGGTCGTGATGTCATCCAAGCGCACATCACCCCGGTAGCGCCCCGGACCAGAAGTTGATTCTCGCGGGGGACGGTTTTCAGCCGGCTGGGAGCTGGGGGGGAGCACTGTTTAAAGGCGGGCACTTCCTGTTTTTTCCTGTCAGCAATCAATTCTGCCTTCGCACGTTGACAGAAGCAGAGAGGCGTTTGGAGAGGTTTGACGGTTTCCTACTTGAAGGAGATTTGCTCGTCAGCAAAACTTATCAGGTTGCATTTCTCTTACGTTTGGTACTGCAACATTTACAAGAGTTAATGGGGTCTGTACTGGCACGGGGGCCTTGCCCTCCAGCTTCCCCGCCGGAGGCACCGGAGGCAGAGAGAAAAATTGGAAAAGGTGGCCAGAGGGAGGAGGCATAGAAACATAGAAACATAGAAGATAGGAGCAGGAGTAGGCCATTCGGCCCCTCGAGCCTGTTCCGCCATTTAATGAGATCATGGCTGATCATCCAAATTCAGTACCCTGTCCCTTCTTTCTCCCCATGTCCCTTCATTCCCTTAGCCTTAAGAAATATATCTAACTCCTTCTTGAATATATTTAATGAATTGGCCTCAACTGCCTTCTGTGGTAGAGAATTCCACAGGTTCACCACTCTCTGGGTGAAGAAATTCCTCCTCATCTCTGTCCTAAATGGCTTACCCCTTATCCTTAGACTGTGACCCCTGGTTCTGGACTCCCCCGCCATCGGAAACATCCTTCCTGCATCTAGTCCAGTCTGAGATCTTACCCTCCCAGGATATTCCGGGAGCAGGTCTCATACATTCATCTGTCAGAGGAGCACTGCCTTAGAAGGCTCCACTTCAGCATGGAGGTGGTCACAGAGGTCTGCCACCTTCTGCAGCCAGAGCTCCAGCCTCAGCTCAGGGCCAGGACGGCCTCAGTTGGGTGGTCAAGGTGAGTACATGCTTCAGCAGCTCCTACATACCAGCATTTGAACCTCAGTCTGTGCACACTGCGCACAGAACCACCGCTCACCCACCAAACATCTTCACCTACTCAAACTCACATCCACATCTCACACCTTGCCTACAATCACAGCTACTCAACGACGCCAGGCATGTCTCCCAAACACACAGCTGGACGCTGGCTCAAACAAATTCGTTTCTCTTGCAGGCCAAGATGGCCCACAATAGAAGGAAGCAGCAGAAAAGAGGCGGGGGTGATGCACAGCTCCAGCAGCTCTCAGGCCTGGAGGAGCGAGTGCTGCGACTCATTGGGCAGCAGGTGGTGGGCGCCGTGGCCATCGGCGACGTCGACCCCGTTGGGGGCAACAATGGTATCTTCAGCCCCTCTCCTTCTCTCATTGTACCTCCCCCTCACACCACAAGCCTTTCCCACTTTCCAGCTCCTGATACTGTCGGCATTCCTTGCTCCATTCCTGCCCCCCTGCCCTCACCTTAATGCGAGTCTTGTACCTTTATGCTTTCAGAGAATCAGCAACCAGATGACCAGCCTGTCCCTGAGGCTCCCACTGAGAGGGAGGAAGGAGAAGAGGAGGAGGAGCAAAGCACCGCGTCACTGCATCTCTCACCCGCAGGCACCACCTCAGATACTGGCACTACGTGATCGTTAGAGGCAAGTTTAGTAAAGGGGTCTGCACTGGGGATGAGTGGGCTGCAGCAAGGCCAGGGGGAAAGGGTAGCTCGGGAGCCAGCTCCCTGGAGGGCGAGTTCACGCACGAGTTCTGCTGCACATGACTCAGATGAGGACCTCAATGGGGAAGGCTTTCACAAGAAGGGTGATGGGCATGCACACTGAGATGATAGGTGCAATGGCAAGGATGCCCGAGAGCTTCTCAGCAATGGTAAGGAGCGTGAAGGAGTCTGCCTCCAACATGGCACAGAGCTCTGTGCACACCTTAAAGCCCACCACTTCCACTGTGCAGAGAATAGTGGATTCCCAGAGAGGCCGTGTGGATCCAGACCTCATGACGCGTGTCATGGGCGATGTGGCAGCTTCCATCGCAGCACAGGTGGAAGCAACGCAACGTCTTAGTGCTGTAATACAGTTAATGGTTGCTGACATCGAGTCTCAGACTGCTCTCATGCAGTCTCAGCTTGATGCCACACAAGATCTGACTGCTGCCATCGTCGCCGGGTCCTCCACAGTCCACCAGGGGTAGCAACGGTGTCATAGCAGGCCACCAATCTGTGCTCCAGCAGATTGCTAGGGATGCTGAGGTGCTGCCCCGGGGGGGGAGTGGCAGTGGGCCAGTGGAGCAGGAACCTGCTGTCCTCTCTCAGGATGACAGCATTCCTGATCCCACCACTGCCACTCCGCCATTGCACTTGTTGCTGCCTGTCATTCAGCCAGCCCAGACTGCCGCTGCCCAGCCTGAGGTGGTGCAGTCTACAGCCGGGCCTTCCAGGCCCAGAGCTGGTCGAGGGCGCCCTGCAAGACCATCTGTAGTCTATGGCACCGACACTCAGCAGCCTTCCACCAGCCCTGCTGAAACCACTGGGGAGACACTACGGAGGAGCACTAGATTAGGAAAGGGGACTGTAAAGAGGGGAGGCAAGGGTTTGCACAAGGCTGATTAGTCAATATTGTTGTATATATGTGGTTAATGGTTTTTGACAAATTTATTACTGGAATGTTGTAGATTTGGTGCTGTGTCTCATAAGAACATAAGAACATAAGAAATAGGAGCAGGAGTAGGCCATTCGGCCCTTTGGGCCTGCTCCGCCATTCAATGAGACCATGGCTGATCTTCTGCCTCAACTCTATTCACCGGCCCTATCCCTTGGTGCCCTTACTAGTCAGAAATCTATCGACTTCTGTTTTGAATATACCCAATGACTGAGCCTCCACAGCCCTCTGGGGTAGAGAATTCCAAAGATTCACCACCCTCTGTGTGAAGAAATTTCTTCTCATCTCAGTCATGAATGGCCTACCCTTTATCTTGAGGCTGTGGCCCCTGGTTCTAGACTCCCCAGCTAAGGGAAACATTCTCCCAGCATCCATCCTATCAAGCCCTGTAATAATTTTGTATTCTTCAATGAGATCCCCTCTCATTCTTCTGAATTCAAGAGAATACAGGCCTAGTTTACTCAATCTCTTCTCATACGACAGTCCCGCCATCCCAGGAATCAATCTTGTGAACCTTCGTTGCACTCCCTCTATGGCAAGTATATCCTTCCTTAGGTAAGGAGACCAAAACTGTACACAGTACTCCAGGTGTGGTCTCACCAAGGCCCTATATAATTGGAGTGAGACTTCTTTACTCCTGTACTCAAATCCTCTTGTAATGAAGGCCAGCATACCATTTGCCTTCCTAATGGCTTGCTGCACCTGCACATTCACTTTCAGTGACTCATGTACAAGGACACCCAGGTCACTTTGAGCATCTGCATTCCCCAATCTTTCACCATTTAGAAAATACTCTGCCTTTCAGTTTTTGCTACCAAAGTGGATAACTTCACATTTATCCACATTATATTCCATCTGCCATGTTCTTGCCCACTCACTGAGCCTGTCGAGATCCCCTTGAAGCCTCTTCACATCCTCTTCACAACTGACACTGCCACCTAGCTTTGTATCATCAGCAAATTTGGAAATGTTACATTTAGTCCCCTCATCCAAATCATTGATATAGATTGTGAATAGCTGGGGCCCAAGCACCGATCCTTGCGGTACCCCACTAGTCACAACCTGCCATCCTGAAAAAGACCCGTTTATCCCTACTCTTTGTTTTCTGTCTGTTAACCAATTCTCAGTCCATGATAGTATATTACCCCCAATTCCATGTGCCCTAATTTTGTTCACCAACCTCTTGTGTGGGACCTTATCGAAGGCCTTCTGAAAATCCAAATACACCACATTTACCGGCTCCCCTTTGTCTACTCCACTAGTTACATCCTCAAAGAACTCCAATAGGTTTGTCAAACGGGACTTCCCTTTCATAAATCCATGTTGACTCTGCCCAATCTTACTATTAGTTTCTAAGTGTCCAGTTATTGCATCCTTTATAATAGATTCCAGCATTTTCCCAACTACTGATGTGAGGCTAACAGGTCTGTAGTTCCCCGTTTTCTCTCTCCCTCCTTTCTTAAATAGCGAGGTTACATTTGCTATCCTCCAATCTGCAGGAACCGTTCCAGAATCTATAGAATTTTGGAAGATGACAACCAATGCGTCCACTATCCCAATGGCCACCTCTTTCAAAACCCTAGGACGTAGGTCATCCGGTCCTTGGGATTTATCGACTTTTAGTCCCATTAATTTTGCTAGTACTGTTTTTTTACTAATAATAATTTCTTTAAGTTCCTCATTCTCGTCACACCCTTGGTTTTCTCGTATTTCTGGGAGGTTTTTTGTGTCTTCCTCCGTGAAGACAGAAACAAAGTATTTATTTAATTTCTCTGCCATTTCCTCATTCCCCATTATAAATTCTCCCGTCTCTGACTGTAAAGGACCTACATTTACCTTCGCCACGTCATTTCAGTTCAGGTATGGAATCACAAAGTGATGGAATGATGGCGACGTGCTCAGCAACCGGAGCGAGGACTCAAAGTCACTGGAAACGAAGTTTGATGAGGCTGTCACGGACCGACCTTGCAGAACGCCAATTGAGTGGCTGCCTTCTCCGTTGTTGCTGTTCGTCCTCCTGTTCCTCCTGCTCCTCCTCATCCTCCTCCTCCTCCTCCTGAGGTGGTGGAGTTATGCCTGGTGGCAATGGCTGTGCCCTCATAATGGCCAAGTTGTGCAGCAGATGACGACGAAAAGGGACACCCGCTCAGCCGAGTACTGGAGGGCTCCCCCCAAGTGGTCAAGGCAGCAGAACCATTGCTTGGGCACTCCGATGGTCTGCTCAATGATGTTCCTGGTGGCAGCATGGCTCTCATTATATGAGTGCTGGGTACGAGTGTTGGGGTTGCGGAGGGGAGTCATGAGCCAGGTGGAGAGCGGATAGCCCTTGTCTCCGACCAGCCAGCTGCAAGCTTGATGTGGTGGCTGGAACAGAGCTGCACACCGGTCTGGCGCAGGATGAAGACATCATGGCTGCTGCCAGGATAGTGGGCATTGACGGTCAGGCAATGCCGTGTGTGGTCGCACACCAACCGCACATTAAGTGAGTGGTAGCCTTTGCGGTTACGGAATACCTCAGGATCGTTATGAGGTGCCCGCACAAAGCGATGTGGGTGCAGTCAATGGTGCCCTGCATCATGGGGAAGCCCGCTATCCTGGCAAAGCCACATGCACGCTCGTGCTGCTTCTCTCTGGTCATGGGGAAGGAAATGTAACGCCTTTCCTTCTGTAGAGAGCATCTGTGACCTCGCGGATGCAGCAATGGCCGGCAAACTCTAAGATGTTGCAGATGTCGCCTGTCACCTGTCGCACACTGGAATGATCCGCTGGCATAGAAATTGAGGGCGACGGTGACCTTGACTGCCACTGAGAGAGGCATGGTGGACCTGATCTCAGGCTCGAGGTCTGGCTGCAGGAGGTGGCAGAGCTCTGTGACCACGTCCTTGCTGAAGTGGAGCTTTCTAACACACTGGTCCTCAGTGACATTCATGTAATAGAACAGCTGCCGGAATACCCTGGGTGGGTAAGGCCTCCTGTTGAGAGCCCTGTTGGCCCTCCTACCCCTGGCCACATGTTGCGCTCTTTCTCTGCGCCTCAGTTGCCTCCAACGTTGACGCTGCAGGGCGAGGTCCAGTGCCAGTACAGCCCCCATGAAAGGATCCAAATAATGCACTTTCAAATCTCCCCTCAATGAAACTGAAGAATCTTCCAGAACACTTGTTAAAGATGCAAAACACTGAAATCGGTCAAAAAGCCTCTTTGCCTGTTCGAAACTAACAACGCAGTATTGTTGGCCGATGAAAACTAAACCGGATGTGGACGCCCGACATGAATCAACTGAGCGGCCTGCGGGTGGCACTGCCCAGGGAGAGTATAAATACTCGGGCACGGGCCCAGATTGCGCAGGACATTCTTAACAGGAACTAGTGAAGGACACAACTAGACCTCCATGTTGTAAAACAGTTGATTGAAGCTTTGTTTAACACTTAGACCAAGTGCCTAGTAGTTTTCTTACATCAACGCCTTTAAATAGCGCTCCTCCGGGGGACATCCGACTGAAAGCCTCCTCCTCTACCTGTCGTTAATGGCAGGCGCACAAGCAAGGGGCGAAAAGGAATTTTTCATCCGGGGCGATAAGGGGCGCTGCGCACGGCAATGACGTCACGATCTCCAGGTGCAGGATATTGGGGCGCAACATCTTACCGCCGCCGCAAAACTCCCGCCGAATTTAGCGGGAGGCGTTGATGTCTTCTCTATGTCTATCCTATCAAGCCCTTTCATAATCTTGAAGGCCTCTATCAGGTCACCCCTCAGTCTTTTCATTTCTAGAGAAAAGAGCCCCAGCTTGTTCAATCTTTCCTGATAGGTATAATCTCTCAGTTCTGGTTGCATTGTTCCATGGTTCCATTGATTTCCATAACAGGCAGCCAATAGAGACATAGGAGGAGGCCATTCAGCCCCTCGGGCCTGCTCCGCCACTCAATTAGATCATGGCTGATCTGTGTCTTAACTTCATCTCCCCGCCTTGGTTCCTTAACCTTTAATACCTTTGCCCAGCAAAAATCTATCAATCTCAGTTTTGACATTTTCAATTGACCCCTAACCTCAACAGTTTTTTGGGGGAGAGAGTTCCAGATTTTCACTACCCTTTGTGTGAAGATGTGCTCCCTGACATCACCCCTGACCGGCCTAGCTCTAATTTTAAGGTTATGCCCCCTTTGTTCTGGACTCCCCCACCAGAGGAAAAAGTTTCTCTCTATCTACTCTATCAAATGATTTAATCAATCTAAACACCTCAATTAGATCACCCATTAATCTTCTATACTTGAAGGATCTACAGAGCAGCAGTGATACCCGCCCTGCTGTATGCCTCAGAAACATGGACCATGTACAGCAGGCACCTCAAAGCACTGGAGAGGTGCCACCAACGCTGCCTCCACAAGATCCTGCAAATCCATGGGCAGGATAGGCGCACCAACGTCAGTGTTCTCGCTCAGGCCAACATCCCCAGCATCGAAGCTTTGACCACGCTCGATCAGCTCCAATGGACGGGTCACATCGTCCGCATGCCCGATACGAGACTCCCAAAACAAGCGCTCTACTCGGAGCTCTGACACGGCAAGAGAGCCCCAGGTGGGCAGAGGAAACGCTTCAAGGACACCCTCAAAGCTTCCTTGAAAAAGTGCAACATCCCCACCGACACCTGGGAATCCCTGGCCCAAGACCGCACAAAGTGGAGGAGAAGCATCCGGGAAGGCGCCAAACACCTCGAGTCTCTTTGCCGGGAGCAAGCGGAAGCCAAGCGCAAACAGCGCAAGGATCGCACGTCAACCCAAGCGCCCCACTCACCCGCCCCTTCAACCACCGTCTGCCCCACCTGTGACAGAGACTGTAGGTCCCGCATTGGACTCATCAGTCACCTGAGAACTCATTTTTAATGTGGAAGCAAGTCATCCTCGGTTCCGAGGGACTGTCGAAGAAGAAGAAGATACTCGAAGGAATATAAGCCTAGTCTATGCAACCTGTCATCACAATTTAACCCCTTTAGCCCCGTTATCATTCTGGTGAATCTGTGCTGCACCCCCTCCAAGGCCAATATATCCTTCCAATATATTGTCAGCTGTGACTCAGTTGGTAGCACAGTTGCCACTGGGTCAGAAGGTTGTGGGTTCAAGGTCCCACTCCAGGGACTTGAGCACATAAAGCTAGGCTGACACTCCCAGTGCAGTGCTGAGGGAGGGCTGCACTGTCGGAGGTGTCGTCTTTCGTTTGAGACATTAAACCGAGGCCCCGTCTGCTCTCTCAGGTGGACGTAAAAGATCCCAGGGGAAGGCAGCAGCTGCCAGCTTCCTGGCACCAGGGACGCTTCTGCTGCTCAGAAAGGGAGGAAAAAGAGTGGGAGAGCAATAGTGGTAGGGGATTCTATCGTAAGGGGAACAGATAGGCGTTTCTGTGGCCGCAAACGTGACTCCAGGATGGTTTGTTGCCTCCCTGGGGCCAGGGTCATGGATGTCACTGAGCGGCTACAGGGCATTCTTAAGGGGGAGGGGGAGCAGGCAGAGGTCGTGGTCCACATTGGGACCAACGACATAGGTAGGAAGGGGGATGAGGTCCTGCATCAAGAATTTAGGGAGCTAGGTAGCAGATTAAAAAACAGGACCTCAAAGGTTGTAATCTCTGGATTACTCCCAGTGCCACGTGCTAGTGAGTATAGGAATAGGAGGATAGAACAGATGAGTGCGTGGCTAAAGAGTTGGTGCAGGAGGGAGGGTTTTAGTTTCCTGGATCACTGGGAAAGGTGGGACTTGTACAAGTCGGACGGGTTGCACCTGAACCAGAGCAGGACAAATATCCTTGCGGGGAGGTTTGCTAGCACTGTTGGGGGGGGTTTAAACTAACTTGGTAGGGGGATGGGATACAGAGGGGAGCTGAAATAGGGGGTGATGTGCTGCCAATTATAGAGAAAAAAACAAGTCAGCTTGGTAGACAGGGCAAATATACAAGGGCAAGGCTGGATGGCATCTATTTTAATGCAAGGAGTCTTGCAAATAAGGTGGATGACCTGAAGGTGTTGATAAACACATGGGAGTATGATATTGTTGCTATCACGGAGACATGGTTGAGGGAGGGGCAAGACTGGCAGCTCAATATTCCGGGGTACAGAATCTTCAGGCGAGACAGAGGGGGAGGTATAAGAGGAGGGGGTGTCGCAATATTAATTAAAGAGTCAATTACTGCAGTAAGGAGGGATGGCATATTAGCAGGTTCCTCTAATGAGGCCATATGGGTGGAGCTTAAAAACAAAAAGGGGGCAAGCACTTTGCTGGGAGTGTACTATAGGCCTCCAAACAGTCAGGGGGAGATAGAGGAACAGATATGTAGGCAAATCTCAGAGAAATGTGCAAATAATAGGGTAATAATAATGGGGGATTTCAACTTCCCCAATATTAACTGGGATAGTCAGAGTGTGAAAGGCACAGAGGGTGTAGAATTCTTAAAGTGCATCCAGGAGAGCTTTTTGAGCCAGCATGTAGAAGGTCCTACAAGAGAGGGGGCGGTGCTGGACCTAATTCTAGGGAATGTGGCCGGCCAAGTGGAAGAAGTGCTAGTAGGTGAGCACTTTGGTGACAGTGACCATAATATGGTGAGATTTAAGGTGGTCATGGAAAAGGACAGGGATGGGCCGGAAATAAAGGTTCTAAATTGGGGGAAGGCCGATTTTAATAGGATAAGGCAGGATCTGGCCAAAATGGACTGGGATCAGCTACTTGTAGGAAAATCCGCATCGGAGCAATGGGAGGCTTTCAGAAGGGAGATTGAGATCATACAATGGCAACATGTTCCCGTAAAGGTCAAGGGTGGTTCCAAAAACCACAGGGAACCTTGGATGTCAGGGGATATACGAGAATGGATTAGAAAAAAAAGGAGGGCTTTTGGCAGATACAAAAGGCTAAAGACGGAGGAAGCCCTAGAGGAGTACAAAAAGTGCAGGGGGATACTTAAAAAAGAAATTAGGAGATCAAGGAGGGGCCATGAAATAACACTGGCGAGCAAAATAAAGGAAAATCCTAAGATGTTTTATAAGTATATTAAGGGTAAGAGGATAACTAGGGAAAAAATAGGGCCCATTAGGGACAAAAGTGGCAATCTGTGTGTGGAGCCGGAAGATGTAGGAGGGGTTCTAAATGAATTTTTTGCATCTGTTTTCACTATGGAGAGGGACGATGTAGACATAGAAATAGGGCGGGGGGACTGTGATATGCTCGAACATATTAACATCGAGAGGGAGGAGGTATTGGCGGTTTTAGCAGGCCTAAAAATGGATAAATCCCCAGGCCCGGACGAAATGTATCCCAGGCTGCTGTGAGGCAATGGAAGAGATTGCGGGGGCTCTAACACATATATTCAGAACCTCTCTGGCCACAGGGGATGTGCCAGAGGACTGGAGAACCGCTAATGTAGTACCATTATTCAAGAAGGGGAGTAGGGAAAAACCGGGGAACTACAGGCCAGTGAGCCTAACATCAGTGGTAGGAAAATTATTGGAAAAAATTCTGAGGGACAAAATTAGTCTCCACTTGGAGAGGCAAGGATTAATCAGGGATAGTCAACATGGCTTTGTCAAGGGAAGATCATGTCTGACTAATTTGATTGAATTTTTTGAGGGGGTGACTAGGTGTGTGGATGAGGGTAACGCAGTGGATGTGATATACATGGATTTCAGTAAGGCCTTCGATAAAGTCCCACACAGGAGACTGGTCAAGAAGGTAAGAGCCCATGGAATCCAGGGTGCCTTGGCACATTGGATACAAAACTGGCTTAGTGGCAGAAGGCAGAGGGTGATGGTCGAAGGTTGTTTTTGTGACTGGAAGCCTGTGGCCAGTGGGGTACCACAGGGATCGGTGCTGGGTCCCTTGCTGTTTGTGGTCTACATTAATGACTTGGATATGAATGTAAAAGGTATGATCAGTAAGTTCGCGGATGATACAAAAATTGGTAGGGTGGTAAATAGCGAGGAGGGTAGTCTCAGTCTGCAGGACGATGTAGATGGGTTGGTCAGATGGGCGGAACAGTGGCAAATGGAATTTAACCCGGAAAAGTGCGAGGTGATGCACTTTGGGGGGACTAACAAGGCAAGGGAATACACAATGAATGGTAAGACCCTAGGCAAGACGGAGGGTCAGAGGGATCTGGGTGTGCAAGTACACAGATCCCTGAAGGCGGCGGAACAGGTGGATAAGGTGGTAAAAAAGGCATATGGGATACTTGCCTTCATTAGCCGAGGCATAGAATATAAGAGCAAGGAGGTTATGATGGAGCTGTATAAAACACTGGTGAGGCCACAGCTGGAATACTGTGTGCAGTTCTGGTCGCCACACTACAGGAAGGATGTGATAGCTTTGGAGAGGGTGCAGAGGAGATTCACCAGGATGTTACCAGGGCTGGAGAGCTTCAGCTATGAAGAGAGACTGGGCAGATTGGGTTTGTTTTCCTTGGAGCAGAGGAGGCTGAGGGGGGACATGATTGAGGTGTACAAAATTATGAGGGGCATAGATAGGATGGATACTAAGGAGCTTTTTCCCTTAGTAGAAGGGTCAATAACTAGGGGGCATAGATTCAAGGTAAAGGGCGGGAGGTTTAGAGGGGATTTGAGAAAGAACTTTTTCACCCAGAGGGTGGTTGGAGTCTGGAACTCACTGCCTGAAAGGGTTGTGGAGGCTGGAACCCTCACAACATTCAAGAAGCATTTGGATGAGCACTTGAAATGCCATAGCATACAAGGCTACGGACCAAATGCTGGAATATGGGATTAGATTAGACAGGGCTTGATGGCCGGCGCGGACACGATGGGCCGAAGGGCCTCTATCCGTGCTGTATTACTCTATGACTCTATGACTCTATGACTATTTCAAAGAAGAGCAGGGGAATTATCCCTGGTGTCCTGACCAATATTTATCCCTCAATCAACATCACTAAAACAGATTATCTGGTCATTATCACATTGCTGTTTGTGGGAGCTTGCTGTGTGCAAATTGGCTGCTGCGTTTCCCACATTACAACAGCGACTCCACTTCAAAAAATACTATCATTGGCTGTAAAGCGCTTTGAGACGTCTGGTGGTCGTGAAAGGCACTATATAAATGTAAGTCTTTCTTGCCTGAAATTCGGTGCCCAGTGCTGAACACAGTACTCTAAATGGGGTCTAACCAGATCTTTATATAATTGAGACAATCTGCAATCCCACTATTGGGGGAGACTGCTGCGTGAAGATGCGGAGGAGAGCTGGTTGGCACATGCAGCGCGAAGCAATAAAAAGCATAATCAAGTCCACTATGTGACTGGTTGATAAAAGATGCAGGACGCACTGAGGAGTGGGGAGGAGGAGTGGGTGATTCCTTTCCTATTGTCCCTCCTCCTTGAGGTGAAATGCCGGGTGTCCCCCCTATGGAACCACTTAGGTAGGGCAATGGCTGTGCAGGGAATGGGTCATGACCCCAAGCCCGTGTCCTACTATTCTATTGTGCGGTAGTTTGTCGCTCCAAATCTGCCTCGCCACCATTTATTGGAAAAATTATATTACACAAAATGGCCCTGAAATTAGGATCGGGTGCTTGCCGCGCGTGCAAGCCCCCGATCTGCACTCACCCTGCGCGCCGACATCTGAAGCCCGGGCCTGCTTGCATTTCCTGTCACTGGCCCGGTTCAGCTGTCGGCGCGCTGTGCTTACCTGATCCAGCGGCGTAGTTAGTGCGATGTGCCGGCTGGGATCAGGTGAGCACTGTGCAGCCAATCAGGGGAGGGGAAACTCATTCATGAGTTTGACAGAGCTGTCAAACTCATGAAAACTCCTGGCCCCAAAACACTACTTAAACCTGAAAGCAAATTTTTAAAAAACATTGCACTACTTAAATGAACAATAAAGAACTCTGAAAACTATTTTAAACAATAATTTTAAAATTTGAAAAAAAAAAATTTTTTTTAAATCGGGGCTAAAACTAAACTTACCTTACTGTAAATTCTTTAAAAATAACAAACCTGTGGAAAAAAAAATTCTCAATTGTACTAAAAGCTCACTTACCTTAAAAACTAAGTACTTACGTGTGGTTTTTCTATGCGTAAAGACCGGAGGCCTTTACACACGCGCAACTCTGAAAAAAAAAAGGAATTTCACTGCGCACGCGCTACCTGTGCAGTCGCACGCGTTCTGCCTCTTAACCCCTTGGGTCAGAGGACAGGAAATGCCGGTTTTCAGCGCATGCGCTGTGCATGCTGAAAACCGGCAATTCCTCCGGGCACAAGCGTGAGTACCCCGTCCGTACTCACGCGTTGTGCCCGGAATTACTGGGCCATTACCAGCATCTGGGGCAGTTAGACACAAAATAATGAATGCAATAGAAATGCAGCATTTAATGAACCTATCGCTTCTGGGCAGCAGCGATGCAGGTTTCTGTGATTTTCTTTTTTTTTCTGGCAGTCATAGTGAAGAAATATGATTTCACAGATCATTTGTGCAGAGTTCCATCAGTGTGTTAAAGTGGGATTGGGTTTTATTGTCGCCTTCAGTCCGTCAGCCGCAGGACTGGTAATCAGCGTGGAGAGACGATGACAAGGTTTCGGTCCCAATGCAATGTTGTTTCAAGATGAACCGCTTGGCAATACATTTGCTGAAAACGGGTGTAAATCACCAAGCGACCGATGCCTCAATTCTGCGGGGACTTTGATGATGTTGGGAAGGAGAGTGGCAAACACTTGCATCTAAGGAGTGCGAGAAGAGAATGGCAATAAATTGGGCATATGTCACAGCTATTGGTGGAGGTAGTAAATATTTCAGTGTGTCAAAATGACCACATAATTCACGTCACTTTGTTGCTCGTAGCTTATGAGAGGAAACATTGAACATATCTAACTCCCGAGTGCACCACATTATTGTGTCTGTGCTGTATTTATATCTGTAATTAACTTTTAGAAACACAACACATGATAGAGCATTGAGCCATCGAACAGGAAAGGGTCTTTCCTGGAAGCTCGGAGTCATGCTGGGATATAAGCTGTCATTTTCCGAGTTTATGCTATAAGCTTGGCGCCCCGTCCATCTCGGACTAGGAAAAGGCCAGTTCACCGCCCACAGTCGGCAATCCATACATTTTAATATAGCAGCACACCCACAGGGGGTTAATTTAAACCTGAGTCCGCCCAGCGGGAAGGGGACGAGCTTGGGTCGAGCGCCCGATTTACACCCCGCGCGAATTTACTTCAATGGAGTCGTGGCCCAAACTGAACCCGTCCCATTTCCACCGGGCAGGTGGGATTAAAATTACGCCCACTTCTTTTTGATATACCAGCCCAATGTGTGGACGAGAAGAATCAGCCATGATCTCATTGAATGGCGGAGCAGGCTCGAGGGGCCGAATGGCCTACTCCTGCTCCTATCTTCTATGTTTCTATGTTTCTATGTTTCTATGTTTCTATGTTACCCCTCTAGTGGTGCCGCAGTCTCTTGCAGCTCTCTGGTACCTCAGCTGTGCGGCCATTCTTCATGTACGAGCCCAGACAGTAGAAGTGAACAGGCTATTCAATCATTGGAACTGGGTGAGCTGCATCACAGTCACGCCTAATCCTGATCTTACCCAACATCCTCAACACACTTTCCCATCAGTGGTCATTGTACCACAATTAGGAACAAGAACCTGGGCTGGATTGTTTAATCCCCCCCAAACCCCAGGGCCATTGAGGCCAAACCAGTTGTCATGTCCCCAGGAGCAAGAGCAAGGATCAAACCTGGGACCCTCCAGTTGATCTTCCCTGTAGCAGCTAACTAGAGCATCAAATAACTGGAGGTCCGAAGGTCCGAAATAACAACAGAAAATGGTGGAAAAACTCAGCAGGCCAGGCAACATCCGTGGAGAGAGAAATAGAGTCAACGTTTCAGGTCGAAACCCTTCGTCAGGACTGAAAAAACACAGGAAATGAAACAGGCCAGTTTGGGGGCAGGGAAAAAAAAATCTTGCTATCGTTAAGTAACTGGAGGTGTTAGCCTTGGCACAGTGGGAGCACCTTCATGTCTGAGCCAGAGGATCACAGGTACAGGTCTCACTCCAGAGACTGGAATCTAGGCTGATACTTCAGTGCAGTACTGAGGGAGTGCTGCACTGTCGGTAGGTGCTGTCTTTAGGATGAGTTAAACTGAGGCCCCGACTGACAGCTCTCTCAGGTGGACATAAAAGATCCCACAGTACTATCTCCAAGAAGAGCAGGGGAGTTCTCCCCGGTATCCTGACCAACATTTAATCCTCAACCAAATTCGCTGTGTGCAAATTGGTTGCCGTGTTTCCCACCAATACCACAGTAGCAATACTTCAAAAGTACTTAATTGGTTGTGCAGCGCTTTGGGACGTCCCGAGGACATGAAAGGCGCTATAAAAAATGCAAGTTAATTCTTTCTTTAACTGTCTCTTGAGAACTTGGAGATACAGCTAAGTAAATAAAAAAAGTGACAGCAGGAAAGAAGCGGCGTGAAATTCTGAAGGGATAATTACTAGTCCTAGCCCCGTTAGGGCTATCCCGGATCACCGTATTTCTCAAGACGTTCACTTTCAACTAAAGTTTGAGGTAGCCGAATCCTAAAGATGCTTTAATTGGGTCTAAAGGTCTGGGCTATCTCTCCCTAAAGGAAAGGAACAACCCAAGAATGTTACCATCCTCCAGATAGCACTTTTAATATGTTTAGCTAGACTGTAACATTCCAGATATTATGAGGGTCCAGAAAACTCCCTCAGAATTCTGCAACTCCTCACCAGAGTGTACAGAGATTGAGTTCACGAGTTTTTGATACAGAAGGCTTATGTGAGACAATTCTAAAAATATATAGATTTATTAAAGAACCGACATGTAATTTACAGTTGGTGAGTCAATCACAACATTAACAGTTCCAAAAAGAGAAAACTTACAATCTTATTAACAGAGAGCTTACTTTTAAATCTTAACTTCACTACAAGTATTACAGTTCTTAGTGTTCTACAGGATATCCACCAATATCAAATACCTTTGACCCCCGAGGTACAAAGAGTTGGAGACTTACAGAGCCGCCTCTGAAGCCAAGAATCACTTTGCCCGATTACAGCGAGTCTAGTATCCCATTTGAGAGTTCAATATTTATACCCTTTTCCAGTGGTATTTCCTTTAAGGTTTTCTGCTGATGCAAGCTAATTATCTCTAGTCATTTTTCTGCTGACCTCTGCAATTCTTACTGCCAGCTCAGCCAGACTCGTGTCTCATCTCGAGGTGTTCTAAGTTTACCATATAAAAACGGTGTGACGGCAGCTGTTCCTTACTTGATGTCATCTTTACGAGGGCAGATGTTCCTTACTTTATGTGCTTCTTTACGAAGTGTAAATTAGAACACCTTATCCATGGTGAACCATTGTTTTTGTTCCCAAAGGTCAGCCTGTCGGAGCCCTTCACCTTCTGTTTCAATAAGGTTATTTATTCAGGGTCAACAACTGTCTTATCTCAATAGCCAGAATGCTTTGACAGCTATTTCATAGTTAAGTTTCTAAATTTCCAAATCCAGTTTGTCATGTTTTAATAAGGCCAGATTTCTTTCATAAGATAGTGTATTTTTCTGAATAGCTTATATGACTTATTCCTTCACAATTCGACATGGGCAGGGTTGCAAAACAGCTGGCATTGCATCAGTTGCCTATTATATGCTCCACCCCATACTCAGTTGACCATTGACTTCAATCAAACTGAATATCCGGGCATGTCGTATAACGGGCGGCAAATGTGATACCGCCTGCTTTGCGTGCCCGCCCATGCCCAATTTCACCCCCAAGATCTTTTCTGTTGGAGATTGCACCTTCTGTTAGTGCCATCAATTTTTCACTTCTCACCCAGCGCAACAGGGACGGAGTTTGTTTTGAGCCATTATATCATGCGACAATATGAGTTTTTTTATCGAAACATAAGTATGATACTGGACCATTGTAGTTCGTTGCGTTAACTGACAGGAAGAAGAATATGTTATTTAAAAAAACAATGCATTACCCTTTGCCGGGTTTAACTCCCAGTATATGTTCTGAGAAATATTACTGTATTGTACAGTGCTTTCAAACACTTGGCACATTTTCAAGGATCATGCTGCTCTCTAGGCCCTAAATCAGTTATCTGGCCCAGCACCCAAGCACCACACAGTGCGGTAATCTACCAGTACTTAATTTCAAGAACCATTTCATAGCCATTCAATAAGAAGCCTAAATGTAATGTAATGTTGGCAGTTGCATTGTAATGCAAATCACAACTAATGTGGCGAGGCAAAAAGGGGAAAATGCTTCACAAAAGGCTGCACACTGGAGAAAAATTCAACACAGAGTCAGAGCCACAAGCAGCAGTTTTACTAACTAAAACTAATGGGCTAGAAATTGGGTGCCTGTGCCCCCGGAGGGCGCTAACGGGGCGCAAATGGCTTTGTGACCAGGCGCGGCGCTGGCATCGACTCCCGCCAAATTCAGGGGGAGCTTTTGCGGCAGCGCTACGGTGTTGCGCCCCGATTTCCTTCGCCCAGAGATCGTGACGTCATCGGTGTGCGCGTCGCCCCGGTGGCGCCCCGGACCCGAAATTGACTTTCGCCCCCTGCAGCAGCGCCGGTCGAAAACACCGACACAGCTGCAGGAGGCGTGTGTCGGGCGGCCAGCCGCTTCGGGGGCGACAATTAAAGGCGAGGTGGCCGAGGTAAGTGGAAAAAAAAAATTACCTTTCCGGTTGAAGTTTTTTTCGGGGGTTCCTGCCTGCGATCGATCAGCGCACTGCTTGAGCGCCGGGCTGATCGCGCGGGATCTCTGCTGCCTCGGTGGTCCAGGTAGGTATTTTTCTATCGCAGAGCCTGCAGCGATGGCCCTGCCCTTTAAGGGAGGGAAGGAGCCTTTGAACGCGGCGGCGCTGCACAGCCCAGTGCGCAGCACTGCTGAAGTCTCCGCCCCGCCTGCTGCCGATTGCGCTCCAAGAAGGAAATGGAACACTTGATTTAACGCTCCACTTCCCTCTTGGGGCGCTAAAACTCAATTTTGCAGTCGCCCGGGCACTAAAATTAGCGCCCCAAAATGGTCGATACCGAATTTTTCCCGCAACGAGCCTTAGGTGGTCTGCCTCCACTGAAAGCAATATTCTCTATAGACTCTCTCCTGTCTGAAATGAACAAAAATGGCATCTGCTATTTTTTTTCAACCTTTCATTTTCAAGTTTTGGGTAAAAACCAAGCGAAATGCATTAAATTGTACGGTGCCGATAAGCACAGGCTGAAATAAGAGTATATGGCCTAGAAATTCCATGGCGATTCCCAGGTGCTAGACGGGCGCCTAAGCCTCCAATATGGCAGACAGGAAGCGCGCGCTTGTTACGAGCCAAGTGTGCGCTGCCCACCATATTTGTCGTGGGCAAAAAAAAAATAGGCGTCCAGGGTCCGTGCCAGAAATGGACATTAGGCTCTTTGCATATGCAAATAAGGGGCCGAACGCTTTGTTTGAGGCCCCCTGTGCAAAATTGGGTGGCCCTGGACCTCGCCAGTGCTCGGGATGCACTCGGTTCCCGTTTACCAGGTGAGAAACGTTCGGCTGGCTGTTGAAAATCGCCCCCGTGGTGAAATTCACTGGTTTATTAACTTGCTGCAGTAGTGAGAGATCGTGACCATTTAACTACGTTACCCCCAAAATAGGCTAACTTTATGTAGGAGTCACAGAGCAGCAGTGACCTGGACTCCAGAGTACTCAAAGAAATAAAGAACTTGCATTTAAGTACTTTTGAAGTGTAATCGCTGTTGTTTTGTGGGAAATGCGACAGCCAATTTGCGCACAGCAAGGTCCCACAATCAGCTATGAGATAGTGACTGGATAGTCTGTTTTAGTGATGTTGATTGAGGGATAAACGTTGGCCAGGACACCAGGGAGAACTCCCCTGTTCCTCTTCGAAATAGTGCCATGGGTTCTATTATGTCCACCTGAGAGAGCAAACGGGGCCTCGGATTAGTGTCTTCCCCCGAGAGAAGGCACCTCCCTCAGCACTGCACTGGAGTGTCAGCCTAGATTTTATGCTCAATTCTCTGCAGTGGGTCTGTGAACCCACAACCTTCTAACTCAAAGGCGAGAGTGCTACCCACTGAGCCACAGTTGACATGAAACACAGAGTTAGTACATTTAAATGGAAAAGGCCTGACTGATTCCTTTCCTGCTCATGTCGTATGTCTCAGTATAATTAACCTGACACATTAAGACCATACTTTGTGCACACTAATGCATGCTATTCACTGGGGAATGATACCGAGGCTAGAGATGTATAGAATCACATTGTGGCCTGATACTTTGATCAAATTTTGAGCACACACAGGGGAGCTAACCTCCCTGATGAGGTTTATGCATATTTCAACTCTGTTACATTTTTTAGACTTTCGCAAGATTTTTCTCTTGTGCTTAGAATCAAGGACTACGGGTCCTCGCACCTGACAAACCAAAGTGCGAGCGCAATAATCTGCTATTGCCCAAAGGGTTAAATTGGAAACCTTTCTGAACATGACACAGGCCCCTCCCGTATTACTGGTCTTTAGACGGTGGAAGAATAAACACTCCATCGGTCAGCAGTTACGACAATAAACTATGGAACAGATTTATTAATAGTAACAGAAAACAAGAGCTTGAGTGTGTACAGCACAGTTAACAAACAAGACATCCCAAGGCACATAACAGAGAAATAAGAGAAACAGACAGCAAGCGATGGGAGAGAGATTAGCAGAGGCGACGGAAGTAAATCATACGGTCTTGTATAAGCGTACGAAAAGTAAAAGAATAGTTAAAGAGAGGGTAGGACCACTCAGCAATGAAGGAGGGAATCTAATTGTGGAGGATGAAAGTGTGACATACATATTAAATACATATTTTGCCTCAGTTTTTTTTAATAGCGATGGTGGAAGTGAGCGTATATAGGCATACTAGGGCAAGATACAGAACAATTATTCGAAATAACTGTGAAAAGGGATTAGCTCTGAACAAATTAGCAGAACTCAGGTTGGCGTGATGGGTCACCAGCGATGTTCGCTTTAAGCTGCGCGGCCGCGCGGACGGTCTGGAGCTCCTGTGCAGGCTGCTCGCCGGCTTTTCAATTGGAATAGAAACATAGAAACATAGAAGATAGGAGCAGGAGTAGGCCATTCGGCCCCTCGAGCCCGCTCCGCCATTCAATGAGATCGTGGCTGATCATCCAAACTCAGTACCCTGTCCCTGCCTTCTCCCCATATCCCTTGATCCCTTTAGCCTTAAGAAATATATGTAACTCCTTCTTGAATACATTTAATGAATTGGCCTCAACTGCCTTCTGTGGTAGAGAATTCCACAGGTTCACCACTCTCTGGGTGAAGAAATTCCTCCTCATCTCAGTCCTAAATGGCTTATCCCTTATCTTTAGACTGTGACCTCTGGTTTTGGACTCCCCCGCCATCGGGAACATCCTTCCTGCATCTAGTCTGTCTAGTCCTGTTAGAATTTTATAAGTTTCAATGAGATCCCCTCTCATTCTTCTAAACTGCAGCGAGTATAAGCCCAATCGACCCAATCTCTCCTCATACGTCATTCCTGCCATCCCAGGTATCAGTCTGGTGAATCTTTGCTGCACTCCCTCCATGGCAAGAACATCCTTCCTCAGATAAGGCGGCCAAAACTGCACACAATACTCAAGGTGTGGTCTCACCAAGGCCCTGTACAACTGCAGCAAGACATCATCATTCCTGTACTCGAATCCTCTCGCTACGAAGGCCAACATACCATTTGCCTTCTTAACTGCCTGTTGCACCTGCATGCTTACCTTCAGCGACTGGTGCACAAGGACACCCAGGTCTCATTGCACTTCCCCTTCTCCCAATCTATTGCTGTTCAGATAATAATCTGCCTTCCTGTTTTTGCCACCAAAGTGGATAACCTCGCATTTATCCACATTATACTGCATCTGCCATACATCTGCCAAATAACCGCGCATGCACGAGCATTTGAGTGGGCCGCGCAGTCACTCAAAGGGGCTGCGCACCCAAAAAAAAAAAAATTTTTTACAGGGAACATTGGTCACCAGGCCCCGATGGCTGGCACCAAAGGCCATTGAAAGAGAGGAGATACCAGAAGCTGTGACCACAATTCTTTTAATCCCCCCGAAACATACAAATTGTACTGTGGCACTGGAGAGTGGCTAAAGTAACACCGGTGCTCAAGAAGGGAGCGAAGGATAAACCAGCTAACTATATCCAGTTCCGTTTAACGTCAGTTGCGGGCAAACTTTTAAGCTCCCCGATTTAAACCTAAACTGCGAGCGTGGCAAGTTTGGGCCGGACAGCCGATTTAACTCTTCGGTGAAGTCTACGGAACCTTAAATCGGGCGGGGTGCAAATTGGGCATCTGAACCTGAACCCACCCCGATCTCGCTGGTTAAAATCGAGCCTTTAGAATCTGTCACCTGAGATTAAATGAGTAAGCATGTAAAAACACGTGGCTTTATTTATCAAGGGCAGCCTTTCTGACGAGATTGCTTGGTGACCTGCATGAAGAGGTCAGGCTGGCACCACTGAGCGGTTTGGTGCGTTTCACTGCGCCGTGATGGGAGGACACCACAGCACGAAGCAGCTTCCGGGATGTTGCCGCTGTGAATTTAGCGTGAAAATTCCAGCATAATATATCGCATTTTGCTTTAAGGAGGCCTCTGTAGGCTTGAGCTTAGTTCGGCTCAGTTGCAAAGTCTATTTGCAGCTGACAGGCCAACCTGGCCTTTGCTAACAAGCGCTTGGAGCCAAAGTAAACACTTCCTGATAGCTATCTGTGTATGTTAGCAACACCGTTTTTCTCCAACGGCGCCGCCAACCATCTCTGTGTTGCGGAGGACAACACGTTGAGTAATTAATTGAAACAAATAGATAAAAGTAGAGGCGTGCTTCACTCCACAGTAACATTGTTTTTGTTGCTCCCTTTCAAATGAGAACTTGTGCAACATTTAGGCCAGTTTAGCACTTTTTTCTTTTGCCCAACCGATGTGACAGTGAACTGACAGCCGTGGCTCAGTGGGTAGCACACTCTCGCCTCTGAGTCAGAAGGTTGTGGGTTCAGGTCCCACTCCAGCACAAAAAAATCTAGGCTGACATTTCCAGTGCAGTGCTGAGGGAGCGCTGCACTGTTGGAAGTGCCGTCTTTCGGATGAGATGTTAAACTGAGTCTGCTCTCTCAGATGTACGTAAAAGATCCCAGGGCACTATTTCGAAGAAGAGCAGGGGAGTGGTCCCTGCTGTCCTGGCCAATATTTATCCCTCAATCAGCATCACTAAAACAGATGATCTGGACATTATCACATGGCTGTTTGTGGGAACTTGCTGTGTGCAAATTGGCTGCCGCGTTTCCTACATTACAACAGTGACTACACATCAAAAAGCACTTCATTGGTTGTAAAGCGCTTCAGGACAGCTGGTGGTCGTGAAAGGTGCTATAAAAATGCAGGTCTTTTTTACTACTTTTTTTTTGCCCAGATCACAACAGGACTGCACTTCAAAGAAATGGAGCTGGAGGGGGTTAGGTATTCCAGAGAGAGGGACCTAAGTGGCTGAGGGAACTCCCGCCAATGGTGGGGCGAAGGGACGGGGCGTGGTGAGGAATGTGCAAGAGAGAATCAAATGAGAATGGAAGTGCTTTTAAAGTGCTTCCCCCATTGTCTTCCAAAACGGCAACGAGAAATACGGCTCGTTAGGCGCAACGTGTGCAGTTGGACCATAATACCATGGAGACCTGGCATTCTGCACGGAGTTCCCATTCAACTGAGTCAGAGGCCATCTGCTTTCACAGAACGGAGACGGGTATCCTTTTCCGACCTGGATGCTGATCAGGAGCGGTAATCAATTCTCTAACTCAGTTCCAGCTGACTATTGCTTCACATCATGCCGTCACATGGGGGCTTTGTGATAGGACTGCAAAAAGGGGGGGAGGGGGTGAAAAATTACATTTAAAACATCCTTGCTGGCCCAGCACCAGAGGGTTGTCTCTTTCCCCGAGCAACTGCAATTATTAGAAGCATATTTTTTAACCCCTCGTGACATCCCTTGGCACAAGTTGCCCCGACTCCCAGATTTAGCCACATTTTTGCTGTCTGTGACCGCTCAAAGGAGTAAAAAAAATACAGAAACAGATATGCCCTTGTCCTCTCCAAACTGGGAAACAAGGTCACAAGCCCCCTTTGCAACTCCACAATACAGTTCTTTGAGAATATCACAGCAATGCAACTATCACGAATGCTGATATATAACCAAAATACAATTTGCCACTGCCAAAATTGTCCCTTAAAGTCCGGATTATCCTGACCGCTTTAGATCAAGTACTTGTTTCTCATTACAGCAAGCATTGTTTGATAACATTGTCGCAAGTAATTTGCTGGCATAAATGTCTTTATTGGAAGCTGTTCATTGCTGCTTGATTAATTTTCAGGCAGGGCAGGCCAGTTGGAAGATGGCAGCAGGAACGCTTTAGATCTTTATAGTTGAAAGATAGGTCTGCACCATGACCACTGTTTCTATAATTGTACTAAATTAACAGTGCGGCTCTGAGAGAAAGTTGTTTAATCCATTCCTCTGGCTCCTTACCCCACCTCTGGCTGTGGCGCTGCAGATAGTCTACCGTTACAGAAACTGCCCGATTTCCCTGTCCGTAGATTTCAGTACAAATAAAAATCGGGAAGAATTTCTATAATGGCAGTCTGATTTGAACCTTGACCTGTTGCTGGATTATCTGCTAATTTGTTGCTGTGTCTAAATAACAACAACAACTTGCCTTTATATAGCGCCTTTAAAGTAGCAAAATGTCCCAATGCACTCGACGGGAGCGATTATCAAACAAATTTTGACACCGAGCCACATAAGGAGATAATAGGGCAGGTGACCAAAAGCTCGGCCAAAGAGGTAGGTTTCTGTCTTACTCACGCATGAGCGTCGGAGCTTGATAACAGGAATGGGGTCTCGCTGAGTGAGTCACACAGTGAGGCTGCGCAACCCAACTGCGCAAACGTCATTTTCATAGTTGCACATGCAACACTGGCACTTATGTGATGCTACAATGGTTTTTTTATGCAACGCAAAGAATGGCTTTGCAGGAGGAACGTTGTCACTTGCATACCTTTTTGTGTTAGCCGTCGCTGATTCAAAAGGTCGTGGGTTCAAGCCCCACTCCAGAGACTTGGGCCCATACTCCCGACTGACGCTCCAGTGCAGTACTGAGGGAGTTCTGCACTGTCGGAGGTGTCGTTTTCCAGGTGAGATGTTAAAACGAGGCCCCGCCTGCCCTCGCAGGCAGACCCCATGGCACTATTTCGAAGAAGAGCAGGGGAGCAGGGAACACCTTGAAACTTTTCAGCTGATCAGAGAGAGCCAGCATGGATTTGCGAAAGGCAGGTCCTGCCTGACAAACCTGATTGAATTTTTTGAGGAGGTGACTAAAGTAGTGGACAGGGGAATGTCTATGGATGTTATTTATATGGACTTCCAGAAGGCATTTGATAAAGTTCCTCATAAGAGGCTGTTAACTGAGGTAGAAGCCCATGGAATTGAGGGCAAATTATTGACCTGGTTAGGAAATTGGCTGAGTGGCAGGAGACAGGCAGTAAAGATAATGGGTAGGAACTCAAATTGGCAGGATGTGACTAGTGGTATCCCGCAGGGATCTGTGTTGGGGCCCCAACTAGTCACAGTATTTATTAACGACTTAGATGATGGCATAGAAAGTCATATATCCAAATTTGCCGATGACACATTGTAAGCAGTGTAGATGAAAGCATAAAATTACAAAGGGATAGCGACAGATTAAGTGAATGGGCAAAACTGTGGCAAATAGATTTCAATGTAGGCAAATGTGAGGTCATATACTTTGGACCTAAAAAGGATAGAACAGGGTACTTTTAAATGGCGAAAGGCTAAAACCAGTGGAGGTCCAAAGAGACTTGGGAGTTCAGGTACATAGATCATTAAATGCCGTGAACAGGTACAGAAAATAATTTAAAAGGCTAATGGAATGCTGGCCTTTATATCTAGAGGACTAGAATACAAGGGGGTAGAAGTTATGCTGCAGCTATACAAAACCCAGGTTAGACCACACCTGGAGTACCGTGAGCAGTTCTGGGCACCACACCTTAGGAAGGATATATTGGCCTTGGAGGGAGTGCAGTGAAGGTTTACCAGAATGATACCCGGACTTCAAGGGTTAAGATATGAGGAGAGATTACACAAATTAGGGTTGTATTCCCTAGAATTTAGAAGGTTAAGGGGTGATCTGATCAAAGTTTTCAAGATATTACGGGGAACTGATAGGGTAGATAGAGAGAAACTATTTCTGCTGGTTGGGGATTCTAGGACTAGGGGACATAGTCTAAAAATTAGAGCCAGATCTTTAGGAGTGAAATTAGGAAACACTTCTACACACAAAGGGTGGTAGACGTTCAGAACTCTCTTCTGCAAACGGCAATTGATGCGAGATCAATTGTTAACTTTAAATTGGAGATTGATAGCTTTTGTTAACTAAAGGTATTAAGGAATATGGGCCAAAGGCGGGTATATGGAGTTAGATCACAGATCAGCCATGATCTCATTGAATGGCGGAACAGGCTCAAGGGGCTAAATGGCCTCCTCCTGTTCCTATATTCCTACAAGTTCTCTCTGATGACCTGGCCAACATTTATCCCTCAACCAACATCACTAAAAAAACAGATTATTGGGTCATTATCTCATTGCTGTTTGTGGGACCTTGCTGTGCGCAAATTGGCTGCCGTGTTTCCCACATTACAACAGTGACTACACTTCAAAAGTACTTCACTGGCTGTAAAGCGCTTTGGGATGTCCTGAGGTTGTGCAAGGCGCCATATAAATGCAAGTCCTTTCTTTCTGTTTTACAAGCAGCGAGAGAAAATACGAGTGACACTGTCTCTTTAAGGTTATAATGTTTGCGCTCAGCAGGAGGGCCTGCACCCAAGCCTTTGCAGCTTTGCTTGTCAATTTGAGTTCATGCTTTTTTGAGCAGTTGCAACAATCAACATGACAACTGGGCCAAGTGTGCCACTGTGACTTCATTTACACAGATCATCCACACAGTCTGGTGCAAGTGTTGTCTGTGAAAGCCGCTGAAATTAGTGCCTTGAAGCATGTGCGATGTGAGGGCAAACTGCAGTCATGCAAATCGGCGTGCAGGCTTTACATTGTAGAATCACTGTGCCATCTCAGACAAAATACGCTCACTGAAAAATAATGAACATTTAAATCAATATTTCTACCATGCGTCGTCTCTTTGGAAGAAAAAGATGAGGAAGTTCAGGAGATGAATTACTTTTTGGAAAATGTTTCAAAGAGTGCATTAAATTAATTTCATATTCAGCAAGAAGGAATTAATCTGGCTGGCTTCACTCCTACCACACCAGTTACCTGAGATCCTGGATAGCAACTGTTAATTAAGAAATAGACTGATGATCTGTAGAATTCGTTAGAGGGCTTGACAGGGTAGATACTGAGAGGCTGTTTCCCCCCGGCTGGAGAGTCTAGAACCAGGGGTCACAGTCTCAGGATAAGGGGTCGGCCATTTAGGACTGAGATGAGGAGAAATTTCTTCACTCGGAGGGTTGTGAATCTTTGGAATTCTATACCGCAGAGGGCTGTGGATGCTCAGTCGTCGAGTATATATTTTGGAGACTCCCATATACCGATACGAGACTCCCAAAACAAGCGCTCTACTCGAAGCTCCGGCACGGCAAGAGAGCCCCAGGTGGGCAGAGGAAATGCTTCAAGGACACCCTCAAAGCCTCCTTGAAGAAGTGTAACATCCCCATCGACACCTGGGAATCCCTGGCCCAAGACTGCACAAAGTGGAGGAGAAGCATCCGGGAAGGCGCCGAACGCCTCGAGTCTCTTCGCCGGGAGCAAGCGGAAGCCAAGCGCAGGCAGCGCAAGGAGCGCACGTCAACCCAAGCACCCCACCCACCTGCCCCTTCAATCACCGTCTGCCCCACCTGTGACAGAGTCTGTAGGTCCCGCATTGGACTCATCAGTCACCTGCAAACTCATTTTTAGTGTGGAAGCAAGTCATCCTCAGTTCCCGAGGGACTGCCTATGAAGAAGAAGAAGATATATTTTGGACTCTAGGGGAATCAAGGGATATGGGGGTCTGGCGGGTAAGTGGAGTTGAGGTCGATGATCAGCCACGATCTTATTGAATGGCGGAGCAGGCTCAAGGGGCCGTATGGTCTACTCCTGCTCTTATTTCTTATGTTCTTAAAATAGTCTATTATTTAACTTAGAGGGTGCAAGTCACTGGATGGAATGTGTGCAATGTTTCTGTTAAGCTGCGAGCCAGCGCAGATGCCCAGCGGTCTGGAGGTCCAGCACAGGCCGCTTGCCGGCTTTACAATGCAAAAACCTCGCATGCGCGGAAATTTGAATAGGCTGTGCAGCCCATTAAAGGGGCCACACACCCCCGAAATTTTTTTTTTAGAGGGAGCATTGATTGTGTGTTTGTTTTCTTAAATAATTCAGGGTAGATTCATTGCTTAAATAGTTTGCTGGAGGTTGGGAAAGAAATAAAAGACAGGAAACAAATCTGACAAAGGGTCATCGACCTGAAACGTTAACTTTGTTTCTCTCTCCACAGATGCTGCCTGATAGGAAGGATGTGATTGAACTGGAGAGGGTGCAGAGGAGATTCACCAGGATGTTACCTGGGCTGGAGCGCTTCAGCTATGAAGAGAGACTGGACAGGCTGGGGTTGTTTTCCTTAGAGCAGAGAAGGCTGAGGGGGGACCTGATTGAGGTGTACAAAATTATGAGGGGCATAGATAGGGTAGATAGAGGGGAACTTTTCCCCTTGGTGGAGGGGTCAATAACCAGGGGGCATAGTTTCAAGGTAAGGGGCAGGAAGTTTAGAGGGGATTTGAGGAAAAACTTTTTCACCCAGAGGGTGGTTGGAATCTGGAACTTGCTGCCTGAAAGGGTGGTAGAGGCAGGAACCCTCACAACATTCAAGAAGCATTTAGGTGAGCACTTGAAACGTCATAGCATACAAGGCTATGGACCAAGTGCTGGAAAATGGGATTAGAATAGACAGGGCTTGATGGCCGGTGCTGACACGATGGGCCGAAGGGCCTCTTTCTGTGCTGTATAACTCTATGACTATGACCTGCTGTGTGTTTCCAGCATTTTCTGTTTTTAAAACAAATCCCAAAGCTGTTGTAGACCATATAACCCACCAGTCCAACAGATGGATGAGTTTATGTAGCCCAATGTCCCGCCATAGTTTATTTTACAAGTAAATCATCTCTCCTAGAGACATGGGTCATTTTCACCTTCACCATTTGTATGTCTGATACAGCAGCTTGCCCGCCCATAATGGAACCCATCCAATTTTCATTCCATTGAAGTTAATGCGAGTTCGTTCCCTTTTTCTTTGAATTTCTATAGCGCCTTTAATGTACAATAACGCTTCAGAGCTGTAATTTTTAAAATGTGGATTCCGAGCCAAAGGAGGAGATTATAGGACGGGTTTGGTCAAAGAGGTGAATTTTAAGAAAAGTCTTAAAGGAGGAAAGGGAGGTGGTGAGGCGAACGGGTTTAGGGAGGGAATTCCAGAACGTGGGGTGAAGGGGTCTGACGGTGGAGCAAAGGGAGGGGAGTGATAAACAAGGTGTCAGAGTCAGAGGAATAGAGTGTCTGGAGTCGAGTGTCCATACGTCCCCGGATGAGGATCTGTGTCCCCGTGCAAACATTGTCCTCGGAAGAGTCCCCGGATCACAAAGCTCATCCCCGAAGTGCACCCTTGGGCGGTGAGTCTACCCCCCTGAGCTGTCAGTTTATGGCTCTAAGGTTAAATTAAACAACAACTTGTACAATAGCCAGAGTGACTCCCTACGCATGCGCGACTGGGCGGTCTTTCCACGCATGTGCCCGTTGTTATTTCTGGCCGGGCTCCTGCTGCTCGATTGTCATCGTCAGAAATGCCTGGGAGCATGGCAACCGGAGCGGGAGAGGGCCAGGGGAAGGGGGGGGGCATGCTAATCCTAGACACTGGGGGTGGTGGTGGGGGGGGGGGGGCGGGTCAGGTGTGACCTGTCACTGGGGGGAGGGGTCAGGTGTGTCCTCATACACTGGGGGGGAGGGGTCAGGTGTGACCTCAGTCACTGGGGGAGGGGCCAGGTGTGACCTCAGTCACTGGGGTAGGGGTCAGGTGTGACCTGTCACTGGGGGAGGGGTCAGGTGTGACCTGTCACTGGGGGAGGGGTCAGGTGTGACCTCAGTCACTGGGGGAGGGGTCAGGTGTGACCTGTCACTGGGAGAGGGGTCAGGTGTGACCTCAGTCACTGGGGGAGGGGTCAGGAGTGACCTCAGTCACTGGGGGAGGGGGCAAGTGTGACCTGTCACTGGGGGGAGGGGTCAGGTGTGACCTGTCACTGGGAGGAGGGGTCAGGTGTGACCTGTCACTGGGGGGAGGGGTCAGGTGTGACCTGTCACTGGGGGAGGGGTCAGGTGTGACCTGTCACTGGGAGGAGGGGTCAGGTGTGACCTCGGTCACAAAGAAGTACAAATATTAAACAATAATTATATAATAAAAGAGCTCTCTTCAGGAATTTCATCGACATAGAGCTAATACGTGGTCAATTGGAAAATATAATTTACTAGCTTGACAGTAGCTCAAACCTAAATTTCCTAAATGTCCTTTGATGCAAAAATAGTGCCCACACTTGCCAACCTACAGGACACTCCCTTTTTCTGCTTAATCACAAGCCATATGTGTGAAATATCCTGTTAAGATAAGCCCTCATCTGTTGAAATTTATGATTCACTGCCATATTTTAAGCAGCTGCAATGTGGTATTGTGGCCATGGGATAAAAGGTTACTGGCAAACTTATGCAAACCAGCATATGGCTGCTTTTATTAAGTTGAAAGCATTTACTTTATATCGAGCTTTTCCCACGTGGATGAAATGAAAACAGTAATGAATTAATGTTGTGAGACTGGCGCTGAGGGAACGTGCCGTGCGTTAGGCTGCAGCTATACTCCAGCTACCAGTCACAGGTTGCTATCTGTAGAGTACAATGTACTATGTCAGCCGGGGCTCAGTAGTACCACTCTGGCTTCTGAGTCAGAATGGTTGTGGGTTCAAGTTCCGCTCCAGGGACTTTAGCACAAAAATCTAGGCTGATGCTCATCTGTAATACTGAGGGAGTGTCAGACAGTCTGTCTTTTGGATTAGATGTTAAATCAAAGTCCTGCCTGTCCTCTCGGGTGGATATAAAAGGTCCCATGGCAGTACATGAAGACGAGCAGGGGAGTTCTCCCCGGTGTCCTGGCCAATATTTATCCCTCAACCAACATCACTAAACAGTTTATCTGGTCATTATCAAATCGCATTTCCTACCTTACAACAGGGACCACACTTCAAAAGTGCTTCATTGGCTGTAAAGTGCTTTGGGGCATCCTGAGGTAGCGAAAGGCGCTACAGAAATGCAAGTCTTTTCTTTTTACAGTCCGAGTGGGAGCTGCACCTTGTACTTGGCAAAGGGGATTTGGACTCATGCACTTGCGCACATTAATGGGGTTTCACTCTCTGCGGGTCATACATTTTTAATGCTATTCACAATATATATTAATGATGATCTAGACGAGGGAACTAGATGTAATATCTCCAAGTTTGCATACGACACAAAGCTGGGTGGGCGTGTGTGCTGTGAGGAGGATGCCGAGAAACTCCAGTATGATTTGGACAGGTTGGGTGATTGGGCAAATGCATGACAGATGCAGTATAATATGGATAAATGCGAGGTTATCCACTTTGGTGCCAGAAACAGGAAGGCAGATTATTATCTGAATGGCAATAGATTGGGAGAAGGGGAAGTGCAACGAGACCTGGGAGTCCTTGTGCACCAGTCGCTGAAGGTAAGCATGCAGGTGCAGCAGGCGGTTAAGAAGGAAAATGGTATGTTGGCCTTCGTAGCGAGAGGGTTCAAGTACAGGAACAAGGATGTCTTGCTGCAGTTGTACAGGGCCTTGGTGAGAGCACATCTTAAGTATTGTGTGCAGTTTTGGTCGCCTTATCTGAGGAAGGATGTTCTTGCCATGGGGGGAGTGCAGCGAAGATTCACCAGACTGATACCTGGGATGGCAGGAATGACATATGAGGAGAGAGTGGGTCGATTGGGCTTATACTCGCTGGAGTTTAGAAGAATGAGAGGGGATCTCATTGAAATGTATAAAATTCTAACAGGACTAGACAGACTAAATGCAGGAAGGATGTTCCCGAAGGCCGGGGAGTCCAGAACCAGGGGTCACAGTCTAATGATGAGGGGTAAGCCATTTAGGACTGAGATGAGGAGGAATTTCTTCACCCAGAGAGTGGTGAACCTGTGGAATTCTCTACCACAGAAGGCAGTTGAGGCCAATTCATTAAATATATTCAAGAAGGAGTTACATATATTTCTTAAGGCTAAAGGGATCAAGGGATATGGGGAGAAGGCAGGGACAGGGTACTGAATTTGGATGATCAGCCATGATCTCATTGAATGGCGGAGCAGGCTCGAGGGGCCGAATGGTCTACTCCTGCTCCTATCTTCTATGTATCTATATTAGGTGATCGTGGTGGGAGTGCCTATCTTTTGCTAGAACATTGAAAAATAAGTTGATCTAAACTCCCAAAGCGGTGCAGTGAATTGTCGGGGCACTTTTAAAATGCAGCTTCGTACTGGGCCGGAGTCGCACTGCAGCCGGGGTGAAGTCGAAGTGACCCGAGTCCACCTATTCTCAAGGTGGTTTCACATTGTAACATTTGCATATTGAATTATCATTGGCCTGCAGGCATCTGTAAGGAATACCTATTATATTCACATGTGATCACATGATGAGTTGTCATTGGCCTGCAGGCATCTGTAAGGACTACTATTGTTTGGAAGACCCAGGCTAGGGGTCCTAATGCCAGGCTTTTCCCCATGGTGCTGCTATGAATAAGATCACAGACCTAATGCTTAATAAAAGAGTTAAACTGTAATACTCCGTTGTCCTGCAATTTATTATTTTTGTACAAAGTGTGCAAAACAAGACATGGTGTCAGAAGTGGGATTGAAAATAGACATCATTGGAGCTCCCTTCCCTCGAATGGATTGGGGATCTTTGAACTTACCTGTAGAATGGCGCAAGTTCAAGCAACACGTGGAGTTGATGTTCTCGGATCTGCTGAAAAGCAAAGGGGAGGAAGAAAGATGCAGCTACCTACTCCTATGGATCGGAGAAAAAGGGAGAGATATTTTTAACACATGGTCTCTCACCGCGGATGAAGCAAAGGTACTGAAAAGTTATTTGGACCGTTTTGAATCATATGTGATGCCCAAGACAAATACGATATTCGCTAGGTACAAGTTTCAGGAGAAAGTACAAGGAGCTAGTGAGTCGTTTGGACAGTTCGTGACTGAGTTAAAACTGCTGGTAAAAGACTGAATATGCAGATAAAGATGAGATGGTCAGAGACCGCATCGTGTTTGGAATACATTCAGCTAAAGTGAGAGAGAAACTTTTAAATGTTGGGTCCGGGCTAACGCTATGGACATAGCTAGATCGCATGAGCTAGCCCAAGCACAGTTGAAAACCATAACCGGCGCCACGAGCAGCTCGCATGAACAGACAGTGCATGCAGTTAATAGACACACACCAAAGAACACTGCCCAGAGAGCGTGTTTCAGAACAGAAAGAACAGAGAGAGTTCTAAAAATGAGCGACACAGACATAAAACGCTTCAAAAACTGTGGATATTGTGGAAACAAGGTGCATGGGGAAAAGGAGCATTGCCCTGCCAAAGGAAGGCATGTGCTAAATGTGGTCAACGGAATCACTTTGCTAAAGTTTGCAGGACTGTTTTTGGAAAAACAGTACAGACAGTGAGTGACAGCCAAATGCCAGATAGCCAAATGCAGAGGAACTGTTTATTGAATATGTGTCACAAAAAAAACAGATTTCAGAGACTGAGCAAGCCTTTGCAGATATTGAGATAGGAAAACAGGGCAAAGAGCTTAAGTTTAAACTAGACACTGGAGCTCAGGTTTGTAGTGTCCGTGTGTAGATAAAGACACTGAAGACAGGAGTTGGTTCATAGGTATTTACTAAGCAAGACTGGGGGGGGTTCTAAAGGATATACACAGGCTTATATAGCCCAAGTGGCAATTACCGGCATTACGCACACCTGGGGCTCTTAAAGGCACATACACCACAATTGCTTTTAAAGGCACATACACCACAATTCCTCCCCTTCTAGCTAACTAGTACATCATATTTTAAGTAATTATTAATTACATGTTATATGCAAAATAATATACATTGCTGTATTAATTAATTATAAGTTAGTCTCTCAGGAGGCTTCCTGACTCGGTCCGGATAACGCCTCGGGGGTGTAGTAGTTTCTGGTGGTGTAGTATGGTTCTTCTGGTAAGGCTGATTCGGCTTGAAGGCCAGTGTCGGGTTCATCGGGTTCCAGTATCACCGGATCGGAGGTAGATATGGGTATCTCTACTTCATCGTTAGATGTATAGCGTGGTGGTGTAGGTTGTCCCTTTTCGGATGACTTGATGATTTGGTCAGCATGGCGCCTTATTATGCTTTCTCCGATGTCCACGGTATACATCAGTGGTCCTAGTCGTGTGCAGATAGTTCCAGGCTGCCATTTCTCGGTACGGTAGTCCCGGGCCAAAACCGTTTGGCCTATCTGGAAGGCCCTAGTTGGCCTTTCATTCATGCCCTGAAACTGCCGGTTCTCCACGTCCCTTCGGATGTTGGGCTTGACCAAATCCAGCCGGCATCTTAGGTTTCTATTGTAGAACATCATGGCGGGAGTTTGGTTTGTAACCATATGTGTTGCATTCCTATATGCAAATAAGAAGTTATCCACCTTGTGCTGAAGTTTTATGTTTTCATTACCCATGGCCTTTATGGCCTTCTTAAAGGTCTGGACAAACCTTTCAGCCAATCAATTGGTGGCTGGATGGTATGGGGCGGACGTGTAGTGCTTTACCCCATTGTTCTTTAAGAACTTTCTGAATTCTTCGGACACAAATTGCGGTCCATTATCAGAACATATCTGTTCCGGCAGCCCATTCCTGGCAAATATGGTCCTTAATACTGTGATGGTTTTTTCCGTGGTGGTGGAGGACATCTTTATTACCTCCGGCCACTTGGAGTGTGCATCAACTGCGATTAAGAACATTGAGTCCATAAATGGACCAGCAAAGTCGATGTGCACCCTTTGCCAGGGAGATGAGGGCCACTCCCATGGATGTAGAGGGGCCTGTGGTGGAGCATTTTGGACCTTCTGGCATCCTAGGCAGCTCTTGGTCATGTCTTCGATGTCTCCATCGATACCTGGCCACCATACAAACGCCCTAGCTAGGTTCTTCATTTTCACTCCACCCAGATGCCCCTCGTGAAGCTCCTTTAGCACTTTATCCTGGAGTTTGGGTGGAATCACCACTCTGGATCCACACATCAAGGTTCCTCGGCACACTGACAGCTGTTCTCTTCTTTGCGAGAATGCTGGCAACAGTGGTTCGCCATGTGCTGGCCATCCCTTCATTGTTAAATCGTAGACCCGTGAGAGAGTAGGGTCATTTCTGGTCTCCCTTTCAATGGCAGAATTTGTCACCAGTAGACATTCCACTATGGTAGAGTGGAATATCTCTACTGGGTCTACTGTAGGTGCCTCTTCTATCGGTGGCAACGGCAGGCGCGATAAACCGTCAGCATTCCCATGCTGTTTTGACCCTTTGTATTCAATGTTGTATTGGTGTGCCCCTAGAAAAAGGGACCACCTCTGTAGTCTTTGTGCCGTCATAATGGGGACACCTTTCTTAGGGTTGAATATGGAGATGAGGGGTTGATGGTCAGTCAGCAAGGTAAATTTTTGTCCGTGTAGGTAATGGTTGAATTTCTTCACTCCCCATACCAGGCTGAGTGCTTCCCTGTCTATCTGGGAATAGTTATGCTCAGCTGAGTTCAATGAGTGTGACGCAAAAGCTATCGGCCGTTCCGAGCCATCAGGGAATCTATGGGACAATACCGCTCCTATGCCGTAAGGGGATGCATCACACGCCAGTCTGATTGGTAGTGATGGGTTGTAATGAGCCAAAACTTTCTCGGATGTGATTAAGTCTTTGCATTTATGGAAGGCACGTTTACAGTCTTCGTTCCATTTCCAAATCACTCCTGTGTGTAGAAGATCATTAAGAGGGTGTAGAATAGTTGATAAGTTCGGTAAAAATTTATGATAGTAATTTATTAATCCCAGGAATGACCTCAATTGTGAAACATTTTCAGGTGCTGGGGCTTTTATAACTGCTTCAATTTTTTCAGGTGACTTATGCAACCCTTCCTTATTAATTATGTGGCCACAATATGATATCTGATTTTGGAAAAATTCGCACTTGGGGCGATTTGCTCGTAGGCCCCGTTCTTTCAGCCTAGTTAGCACCTGCTCCAAATTGGCAAGGTGCTCGTTGTCATTTTCTCCTGTTATAAGGATGTCGTCTAGGTAACACTGAGTCCCCGGAATCCCTTGCAGGACTTGCTCCATAGCTCTTTGCCAGATAGCTGGAGCTGATGCTACTCCAAAAACCAGTCGATTGTACTGGTACAGGCCTTTGTGTGTGTTTATTGTGAGATACTTTTTAGAGGTCTCCTCAATCTCCATCTGTAGATATGCCTGTGCCAAGTCAATTTTTGTGAAACGTTTTCCTCCGGATAGTGAGGCGAAAATATCTTCTATCCTCGGAAGAGGATACTGTACCGTGTGAAGGACCGGGTTTACAGTCACCTTAAAGTCCCCACAGATGCGAATTTTTCTCTGTTCCTCAGAGTTATTTTTCAATGCTTTTTTCATGACTGGAACGATGGGTATTGCCCATTCGCTCCAATCTATTTTGGATAATACGCCTGCCTTTTCCAAATTCTCCAGCTCTGCCTCGACTGCCGGACGTATTGCGTGTGGCACCGGTCTTGCCTTAAAAAATTTTGGAATTGCTGCATCTTCCACTTTTATTGAGGCGGTGATGCCTTTCAAGGTTCCTAGTTTCTCTTGAAACACTTCTTTGGCGTTGGCCAAGATGTCTTTTAATCGTTCAGGTATGATGTCATCATTGTTTTTTTCCTTACTGGTCACCGTCAGTGCCTGAATGGAGTGCCAGTCTAAACGTATCTTCCTTATCCATTCACGTCCCAACAACAGTGGACCACCATCTTGTAGAATGTATAAATACAACTTTTGTATTTCTTTGCCGTTGTATACCACAGGCACCTTTATTTTTCCTTTGGGGTATACTTTCTGCCCCGTATATGTTTTTAAGATAATGGATGTGTCTTTTAGAGGTATATGCGAAAATAGCCTCTCGTAATCTTGTCGATTTATTACGGTTAGAGCTGATCCTGTATCTAGCTCCATTTTAACTGGGGACCCTGCTATTATGAGGGTAACCCAAATGGTCTGGTAATCTTCATTGGCAATTACATTATGTAATTTGAGAGAGCTTAGTCTCTTGTTCCCGGAGTCGCTATCGCTCTTCTGGTCTTTGGAGCTACTGTCCGTCATCATTTGTACCTTTCTGTGCTTTTCCTTATTGATTCTTTTCCCGTTAGTGGATTTTTTATTTTCAGATCGGCATACACGTGGAATGTGTCCCATCTTTCCGCATCGCCTGCATGCTTTTTCTTTGAACCAGCAATCCCTCTGGTCATGGTTGGATCTGCCGCAGCGATAACATCTCTCGAAACCCCGTGTCATTTCATGGGTGCCGAAGTCCTGTGGCCTTTGCTGTATCTTTGCCGCTCCTATTGCACTGAAAGCCTTGTCCAGTGTTAAATCTTTTCCAGAAGATACCTTTTTTTGTGTTTCTACACTTAGGGGGTCGCAGATGAATTTGTCTTGCAGAGAATCTGCCAGTCCTGCCTCGAATTGGCAGTGTAGGGTATCAACAATCTCCTCAAAATTCTTGTCCATCGGTTCGGCTGGAGTGATTAAGTTGCGTAACAGCTTGTATGTTTCTGCGCCCATTAGATCCAGAAGCACTGAAGCTTTTTTTTCATCTTCTATTCCATTTGCGGTGCAAAACACCTCCACTCTTTCTACATATGTGGTCCAATCCTCTATCTTGTTATCAAAAACATCAATATTGCCAAAGTTAGGCTCTGTTTCGTTATCAAAAGCATCAATATTGCCAGACTTAGGCATTTCAAAAAAAAGATATGGCGCTTCCCGCGCTTTTTTTTTCTCTCTGTAGCAACGATATGGCGCTTCCTGCGCTTTCCCGCCGCTGCTACCGATAACAACGCTGTTTTACTGTGGTTTCCATTTATTCACTGTTGGAGACTCGTTCCCGACGGAGGTCTAAACGCTGACCTGCTTGCCGCGCCGGCCGTCTCCCGAGTGCACCCTCCCAGTCCGTTATTGCTTGCCTCCGATTTCGCTGCCTGTCTCAGCTGTAGAGCCCGCCGCTGGAGCCCCAGCCTGACGCCCAGGAAGGATTAGCGCAGTACCTGCCACCAGCTTGGCCAGCTGGTGAAACCACAGTTCCTATTACTTCCTTGAGTCTTCTGGACGCTGGAGGAATCGATGTCCTTGAGGTGCTGCCGAATTGCAGGTAAGTCCGTTTCCACTTCGTCGCCACTGTAGTGTCCGTGTGTAGATAAAGACACTGAAGACAGGAGTTGGTTCATAGGTATTTACTAAGCAAGTCTGGGGGGGGGTTCTAAAGGATATACACAATACACAGGCTTATATAGCCCAAGTGGCAATTACCGGCATTATGCACACCTGGGGCTCTTAAAGGCACATACACCACAATTGCTTTTAAAGGCACATACACCACAATTGCTTTTAAAGGCACATACACCACAAGGTTAATGTAATTCCTCTGAGTGAGCATCACAGCTTGAAGGATGAGTGTGAGCTACAGCCCACCTCACGCAGACTGACCAGCTATGGGGGTGAGCAGCTCATTGTAAAAGGCACATGCGTGATGAAATGCAAGTACAAAGAAAGTGACATGATGTTGGACTTTTATATTATTGACACTCGAGCACCTCCAGTGCTAGGTCTAAAGGCATGTTTAGACATGGACCTCGTCAAGCTAGTGCTATCACTGACAGCACCAGTTGAGTAGCAGACAGTCATGGGGAGTTTGCTGACATTTTCAAAGGAATCGGACTATTCCCAGGTGAATGCACTATTCACCTTGACCCAGCAGCAACCCCTGTGGTTTGCCCACCGAGAAGGATACCCCTTGCTCTACGTAGACACCTGAAGGAGGAGCTGCAGTGCATGGAGAATACAGAAATCATCGTCCGGGAAACAGAACCGACAGAGTGGGTCAACGTGTTAGTAGTGGTTGAGAAACCACGTACAGGCAAGCTCAGAGTCTGTCTCGACCCCAGAGATTTGAACAAGGCTATCAAACGCCCTCACTACCCTCTACCAACGCTAGATGACATCACACCCAAGCTAGTGGGAGCACGTTACTTCAGTGTAATGGACGCACGATCAGGATACTGGATTATCAAGGTCACGGAAGAGTCATCTAAGCTAACAACGTTCAACACACCATTTGGACGCTACCGATTTCTGCGTTTACCATTTGGTCTTATCTCAGCTCAGGATGAATTCCAGCAGAAGATCGACGAAACCTATGAAGGCCTCGACGGAGTAGTCGTAATCGTAGATGACATCCTCATCTATGGCAGGAATAGAGAGGAACATGACAGGAACCTCCGTGCGATGCTACAAAGATCACGGGAGAAAGGTATCCGGCTCAACCCCGAGAAAAGCATAATCGGATCCACCGAGATCAGTTATTTCGGGCATCACCTCTCAACTGATGGCATTAAGCCGGATCCAGAGAAAATCTCCGCCATCAAGAAGATGGAGCCGCTGAAGAACCGCGCAGAGCTAGAGACAGTACTAGGCATGGTTAACTACTTAGCCAAGTTTGCCCCGAGCCTCTCCAAAATCAACGCACCCATGTGTCAGTTGCTCAAACAATCCAATCAGTTCCTGTGGAACAAACAACATGACACAGCATTTTAGAAAATGAAAGACCTAATCACCAGAGAACCAGGACCAGTTCTTGCCTACTTCGACCCCAACAAAGAGCTCAGACTACAAGTGGACGCGTCAAAGTACGGACTAGGTGCAGTATTACTGCAAGAAGGAAAGCCCGTCGGCTACGCTTCCAGGTCTCTCACAGACAGTGAAATCAACTATGCTCAAATCGAGAAAGAGCTATATGCAATTCTGTTTGGATGTAAGCGTTTCCACCAGTACGTCTATGGCCAACAAGTCATTGTGGAATCTGACCACAAGCCCCTCGAGTCAATCATGAGGAAACCACTAGCCGCAGCCCCACCAAGGCTACAGAGAATGATCCTTCAGCTACAGAAGTACGACTTCACAATCATTCACCGTCCAGGCAAAGACATTCCTGTCGCAGACACGCTCTCCAGAAAGTCTCTTAGCTACCAGGACAGCAGCCTCAGTGAAGGCATGGATGTGCAGGTGCACATGGTGTACAACAGCTTACCTGCGAGTGACTCAAAACTGAAGGAGATCCAAGCAGGAACAGAGAAAGCTGCACAACTCACACTGCTGAGCAAAGTCATACATGAAGGGTGGTCTGAGCAAAGGAGGAAATGCCCTCAGAGCATATCTGAATTCTGGAACCACAGAGGCGAACTGTCACAAATCAACGGAATCGTCTTCAAAGGGGAGAAAAATCATCATTCCTACCAGTCTCAGAGAAGAGATGTTGACAAAAATTCATGCTGGACATATGGGCATGGAAAAATGCAAACAAAGAGCACGTGACATTATGTTTTGGCCCGGAATGTGCAAACACATTGAGGACATTGTCGGAAAATGTTCCATTTGTCTAGAACGCCACCCATCAAATGTCAAAGAGCCCATGATACCTCACCGTATCCCAGACAGGCCCTGGCAGGTCGCGGCAACGGATCTGTTCACATGGAACAACGAGGACTACATAGTGACTGTTGATTACTACAGCAGATTTTTTGAACTGGACAAGCTTCACAGCAGCACATCTGCAGCTGTGATCCACAAGCTAAAGGCAGCCTTTGCCAGGCATGGCATGGTAGAGACTTTAGTCTCAGACAATGGCCTCCAATACAAATCAAAAGAGTTCGAGTCGTTTGCCAAGGCATGGGATTTCACACATGTCACATCAAGCCCACATTACCCTCAAATAATGGCCTTGCTGAAAAAACTGTCCAAATTGTAAAAACACTCATGGACAAAGCCAAAGCGGCAAAAGAGACCCCTATATCAGTCTCCTTGAGTACCGCAACACTTCGGTTGACAACTTCAAGTCACCAGCACAGCTGTTGATGAGCCGCAGACTTCGCTCAATCCTTCCAAGCACCAACCAGCAGCTGCAGCCAGAGGTCATCAGCTGCAAGCAAGTGCATGCAAAACGTGTACAGAGACAGCAACACCAAAAGAGATACTATGACAGGTCAGCTAGACTACTGCCGCCGCTGCACAATGGAGAATCCGTCAGAATCCAGGAGCATGACTACTGGAAGCCAGCAGTCATCATCCAGCCAGCTGACACTGAGCGATCGTATCACGTCTGCACCCCAGAAGGACAGGTGTACCGCCGCAATCGCAGGCACCTCCTGAACACCAAGGAACAACACCGTCATTCCGACGAGAGGATCAGTTCAACAGAGTGCGATGAACAGAGCAATACACAAAACACATCATACTTACCTGAACCTAAACCTGAACCTGAATTTTTGACCGATTCAGGAGCATGCTCAGTTTCATACCACACAAGGTCGGGACGAGAGGTCAAGCCTAGAGTTATCCTTGACTTGTGAACTGTCAAAGGGTGTAGGTGGATCGCTGCCCTAAAAACAAAACTGTACATCGTTATTGAAACGTTGAGATGTTTTCAGTGCTAGTTAAATGCTGAGTTTACCTATATGTTTATGCTACCGAGAACATTATGTAGAAGAAAGGTTTAAAAGTAATGCATAATATTTTTCTTTTAAAAGGGGATGTAACGTTTGCATATTGAATTATCATTGACCCGCAGGAATACCTATTATATTCACATGTGATCACATGCTGAGTTGTCATTGGCCTGCAGGCATCTGTAAGGACTACTATTGTTTTGAAGACCCAGGCTAGGGGTCCTAATGCAATGTTTCCCCCCTGGAGCTGTTATGAATAAGATCACGGACCTAATGCTTAATAAAAGAGTTAAACTGTAATACTCCGTTGTCCTGCAATTTATTATTTTTGTACAAATTGTGCAAAACAAGACACACATCTCTCCCCTTAATACGCTTGGGGGGGGGGGCGGGGGGTAGATCGTCGCTTCCACTTATACTGCCTCTTTCAAACTGACGTGACCCAGAACTTTTTCACATCAATACAAAAGAAGTAAATAGACGTTGCTTCAAGATTGTTCCCTGAACCGACCCCACCAAAAAAAGTTAAACCAGTAATTTCTCTCATTGTCTTTTATCTTGGGTGGAGGAGGGTGGGGTTAAATTCATCTAGGCCGGCAGTGCAAAATATGCGATAGTGAATCGGCACCTCGTTTTACACCCGGCCCGATTTCAATGGAATAGATGACGGAACAGGCTGGAGAGTTGTTGCTAGGCCGCCAACCAACTGGATTCCATTAATTGGCCTGTGGGAGGAACTGAAAGTGGATGATTCATCCTTTTTTTTTATGCTCCCAACCTGTAAAACCTAGGATGCATTGTTGGTATTTGGCAGTCCTCATCAGTCACAGAGTCTTTTGGCACAATTTCACTGCTGTTGTACTGAGGCAATGTTCATTTTACCTGTGTGTAAGCAGATGACCCTTGATGGGCCAATGTTAGTTCTACACCAAAGTGTTTCACAAACCTGTGTTGCCTGGCATGAAAAAGAACTACAAGACCAGTGTGCCATTTTTTGTCATGGTGACATTACACGCAGGTGAGACATTTACGCGTTTTGACACAATTTGTATCATTACATTTTTCATCTAAACCAACAAAGGTACGACGAGCACATTTTCTTCAAGTCAACGCCCTTTATTTAATGGCGCTGATAAAATAATAAAATCATCAGCAGATTCACAGCTTATGTTGTTCATACCGCTTGCGAAAATCAAATGTTTAAAAGGCAGGAGCATTACCGTCACTACCGCCACACACATCACTATTGCCATCATCATTATCATCACCACTAACACTCCTACCATTAACATTAACATCACCCCAGCCACTGCCACCCCTATAACTACCACCGATATCACTACCACGATCTTTGGAATTCTCTACCCTGGAGGGCTGTGGATGCTGAGTCTTTGAGTATATTCAAGGTTGAGATCGATAGATTTTTGGACTCCAGGGGAATCGAGGGATATGGGGATCAGGCGGGAAAGTGGAGTTGAGGTCGATGATCAGCCATGATCTTGTTGAATGGCGGAGCAGGCTCGGGGGGCCGTATGGCCTACTCCTGCTCTTATTTCTTATGTTCTTATCAACATCACTACCGCCGCCATCACTACCGCCGCCATCACTACCGCCCAACCACACAATCCCCCGGCAGCAATGAAAATAAAGAAAAAACTCTTTCCAATTCAAGAAAAACTCTGAGAAATTGCTTTTCAGTTCCCCAAGACAATCAAGCAAAGTTCCAGGAGCCCTGCGGTCCCTCATAACTCCTCACAATAGCAACTAACTAGTGGCTTAGCTTCTGTACCTGAAAATGTTCTCTTCACTCAGGAACCTGTCAAGTTGCCTTTTGAAGGAGAGCAGTGAAGTCATACCCACCACATGTTTGCAGTAAATAAAATTAAGTAAAAAACCGTACTGGTGTTGGAATATGCAAGGAATTTCTTCAATGGCATCAGCAAGCTCAAGTGTGTGGCCCCTGAAACTACACATCGATGAGCCCATGCTGCCTGCCCAACGTACTCAAGGTCAATGTGATCTCCTGAACTGGTTTTGATCGCCTGAGAGATTCGGAGAAGGATTTCTCAGAGATTCATTTTCCCTTATTGGCCCTGGGCTTTTTCCCTGTTTCTTTTTGTGCCTCTCCCAGGAGGTACATGGCTGAGGGGAGGTAGTAGGGAGTGTCTCGTCATGATGCTCCAACCATCAGGAGTGTGGGGACCCCATCGTCGCTGCTGAGCCATAAAAACGAATAGATGCCGTGTTCGATTCTATTCAAGTATAGAGGGCACTTTCGGCCGGGGTCACTGTGCGGTAATCGGGCGAGAGAATCCTAGGTTAATTCTCCTCTTCCTTCCAACAGCAGCAGCCTAAACTGCTGTCCCTACTGAACTCAACTGATTCAGTACAGACCAAGAATTGGAGCATGGCACCTTGTCATTTTGATGGCTCGCTACAAGGCCATCAGAGGAACCTATACTTGTTTATTAATTATTACTATTAAATTCCCGTCCATCAGCTCAGCAGCAACGATGGGGGCCGAATGAATTCACTCCACTGTTGTCGGTTCTGAACTAGCCTGGCCGCTTCGGTGATGTTCTACATAGAAACATAGAAGATACGAGCAGGAGTAGGCCATTCGGCCCCTCGAGCCTGCTCCGCCATTCAATGAGATCATGGCTGATCATCCAAATTCAGTACCCTGTCCCTGCCTTCTCCCCATATCCCAAGATCCCTTTAGCCTTAAGAAATATATCCAACTCCTTCTTGAATATATTTAATAAATTGGCCTCAACTGTCTTCTGTGGCAGAGAATTCCACAGGTTCACCACTCTCTGGGTGAAGAAATTTCTCCTCATCTCTGTCCTAAATGGCTTACCCCTTATCCTTAGACTGTGACCCCTGGTTCTGGACTCCCCGGCCATCGGGAACATCCTTCCTGCATCCAGTCTGTCCAGTCCTGTTAGAATTTTATAAGTTTCAATGAGATCCCCTCTAATTCTTCTAAACTCCAGCGAGTATAAGCCCAATCGACCCAATCTCTCCTCATACGTCATTCCTGCCATCCCAGGTATCAGTCTGGTGAATCTTCGCTGCAATCCCTCCATGGCAAGAACATCCTTCTGTGACAAGTCGGTCTCGACATTGGCCTTCCTCGGCTTTTTGTTCCACGTCCCTCTGTACACAGGGCCATGAAAGGTATTCTAGCCATTTCCATTCTTGAAACATGCCCAAACCATCGCAGCCGAATCTTCTGCACAAGCGTTTAGTAATTAAAGATTACGAATTAATATTTATATATTAATGTTTATTAATTAATGCTAGCATAGTAATAATATGATACAAAATGAAATTTGAAGAAGATACTGTAATGTATATACCTTTAAGGGGGGAACTACTTTTTACAGCTCATGTATACTGTAGTACCGGCAGTGACCACACCTGTATATAGCACTGAGTAGTAATCTGTACAGTCAGTTCCACTGTGAGCCACGTTGAGTAAACACCTGTTGTACTGTTTCTCCTGCAGTCTGTGTCTTATTATACACAGACACAACAGATACTACCAGGGCGATAGCATGCCCTGCCAGTACACTTTACACCTAATCACAGCCTATTACCATCTCGTCTAGCTTCTAATCTCTTTTACTTCTTTTGGTTCTTTTATTCTTTTGTCCGATCGCAGCCCTGCCTTCGATCTAGTTCCTTTTCTCTCCAGTTTTGAAGAAGGGTCAAACCCGAAACGTCAACTCAAATTTCTCTCCACGGATGTTGCCTGACTTGCTGAGTTTTTCCAGCATTTTCTGTTGTTATTTCGGATTTCCAACATCTGCAGTATTTTGCTATCGCGCTAAGATACTACCAGGGAACTGATGTAATACATTATGCATTTTTTACTGACTGGTATTTGGCAGGTAGGATGTCAGAGTTCAAAAACTTCAGATCATAACCTCGGCCCCTATCATATTTTCATATTTTTTATCCATACTTTTGGTTTGTGCCTTTTCCTTTTCTCTCTCTCTCTCCCACACGGCAGCTGTCTTTCACTCTGCCAGCACATTTCACACTTCATCTAGAGCCATCCTTTGTCTCTTTACCTGTCCTATTACCATCTCGTCTCGCCTTGAATATCTCTTAATATCTCTTAACCTCTCAGACCTTCCCTTTTGTTCTTTCATCCCCTCCCCCATTTCCCAGCCCCCAAACTTGCTTTTTCATCCGTTTCATTTCCTGCTTTTTTTCTCAGTTCTGACGAAGGGTCTTCGACCTGAAACGTTAACTCCGTTTCTCTCTCCACCGATGCTGCCCTGACCTGCTGAGTTTTTCCAGCATTTTCTGTTATTATTTCGGATTTCCAGCATTTGCCTGGGTTTGCATTAATAATAGAAGAGTGGAAGATGGAAGGCAAACTTCCTCTCAATCCTTTAGATCTGTATAACATAGAATTGATACCGGCCCATTTATCTTACACTATTTACATTTTTCTGGCTGGCATCAAGCTCTTGTGAAAGATCCAAAGATTTCTCACTGAGGATCACCATGCGTTACTGATGTTATTGTGCGTCTCTGCGCTACCTTCAGGTAACACTCTGATGTGCAAGTATAGGTTGACAAAGGCTATGCTTATAGGGTGAGATGAAGTAAGGTGGGAGGAGGCTTATGTGGAGTTGGGCCGAATGGCCTGTATCTGTGCTGTAAAATTCGATATAATTCTATGTAATGCAACATTCTGTGAAAAAATTAAATTAACTGTGCATAACTGTTTACCGACCATCCTTGATCTTAACAAAAAACTACAAGTTCCAAACATATATACAACTGTACAGAAACATCCTATTCTTCACTGTCAAGAATAACTGGGTAATAACTCAAGTGTAGGTCATACATCCAAAAAAACCTTCAGGTCTTACACAACTAGTTTAATAAACCTTCACTTCACTTTATTCTTCAAAATAGAAACATGGCTTTATGATTGAAAAATAATTCTCAACAGTGTTCATATTACGAGCAGTAAAGGATAACTCCAGCCACGTCTAAAGCAATAAAAAGTCCCTGGAATCATGTCACAAAGCGAGGAGAGGTTTGGGAGGGGCAGGACAAGGAGCATAAACACCAGCACAGAGCAGTTGGGCCGAATGGCCTGTTTCTGTGCTCCAGATTCTATGTAATATGTACAAACCATAAGAGAAAATGCCAGGCGAATGAAAATTTAAATGGGTGAATAAATCATTGAAGCAATAGGCTGTGTGAATAATAGCATCCTTCTAGGGTTGTTGTCGTACGTGTCTTCACACTGTTCCCTTTGGGGAACTGTATGAAGTGGTGGAAGGATTTCTGGCCGCGATTAATGCTCCTTCCGTGACTGTAACCATCTTTGTACCAGCCATTAAGGTGGTTAGTCCTATGGCAGGAGGGTTTTACGGGCTCCCACAACCCATACGAGGCGGGGGGCCACCCACACCCACGGACGCAAGTATCCCGCTGGATGTCAACCCAGAGTTTAGAGCCGGAGCTCCGACTCCACTTGCCGGGACTGTCTGGAGCGGGGTTCGAAACCCTACACCTTCTGGCCCAGCGGCGGGGATGCTACCGCTATGCCAAAGGCCCACTCCAGCACCATTGGTGGGGAAGTGGCAAGAAAGCTGCAAGATCTAATTTTAAGTGCGTAACGAGGTTTGTGTTGGCTGGTGAGGCTCGTAACATCAGCACAGCCTCAGCATCCCCTCAGCGCCATTCCTCCCAATAATCATTTGAATGAAAAACTTTGGGACGAGTACCAAATGGGAGATGTTGCATTCACCCTGGAAGTTTTTTTTGCACATGTTATCAGCAACAGGAAAAGCAACCCCAAAATGAGGTCAATATTAGTGAACAGTAGTGAGCATGTGAGTAAACAGACTGACTACAGTGCCCTCCGACAGACCTGGCACTGAGTAAATGGTGCACAAAAAGTGTCTATCGCAGGAGTGACAAATGCTGGGGCAAAGAACAGTCAAACGTCCTCCTCACTAATAGTTCTCTTTGCGCATTGAAACACAAGCTATCTGATCATCCTGGTTTTCCTCTGTCATAAGTGTCTGTCATCACGCCGCAGAGGCAGTCACACAAAAGCTAAGCTGTTGGATGGAAAGAATTTATTCCATGCTCTTCCTTTTATGTAAATTTTAAAATTCTCATCCTTGTTTCACATCCCTCCATGGTTCTGGGTATGATCCCCGGGGGGAGAAATTCGGTATCGTCCCGTTTGGGGCGCGATTATCGGTCAGGCGCAAAGTTTAGCGCCTGGCGCTAATTATCGCCTCCGATTGCAAACTTGGCTTTTATCGCCCCTGGAGGTGATTGGAGCGCTAAATCAGGCGCTGCACACCTGTCTTAAGGCACAAAGGCCGAGGAGCGAGGCGCTACCTCAGAGCGCTGGCGAAGCTCAGGTGATGTCAGTCAGCAATGGAACACAGACACACTGGCGCCAGCCAGTTCTTAAAGGGGAGGATCGATCTTGCTCTCCATCCACACCCTGCTCATTGCAGCCTTGAATCTCAGACCTGTACATCAAATCTGTTGGAAAGAACAATGGAGAGACCCAGGGAAAGAGCTCAGAGTGCAGCCCCCATAGTCTCTTCTAAATCGATGCAAGGAAGATCAAATCAGAAAGAAGCTGCGAAGTGCTGCTCAGTACCCAAAACTCCTCAACACAGCTTTGAATATCTCCTGCAGTCTCTCTCTCTCACTCAGAATGCGTGGTGCAAAAATTTCGCCGACAAAAAAAGGCAGGAAGCGGTCGCCTTTACATAGCGCTCCCCCAGTCCCTTCCCGACTGCAAAACGCTCCCCTCAACCTGTCGTTGCTAGCGGCAGGCGGTAAGGCAGGGGGCGCCACTCAATATCCGGTCCGGGGCACTACCGGGGCATTGCACGCTCGACTGATGTCACGATCTGCGGGTGCAGGAGATCGTGGCAGTAGTGTTTAGCGCCGCCGCAAAATGTCTAGTCAATTTCGTGAGCAGCGCAAACATCGCCGTGCCCGGGCGCAAGTTGCTTTGCACCCCATTAGCGCCCTCTTAAGGCGCTAACGGGAGGCGCAAACCAACCGAATTTTTCACATTTGGTCTATTCCAATGCTTCCTATTTCTGTGACCTCCTCAGCCCTCCGAGATCTCTGCGCTCCTCCAATTCTGGCCTCTTGCCCATCCCTGAGTATCATCGCTCCATCATAGCCGGCTGTGCCTTCAGCTGTCTAGATCCTAAACTCTGGAATTCCCTCCCTAAACCTCTCTGCTTCTCTATCTCTCTCTCTCTCTCTCCTCCTTTAAGACACTCCTTAAAACCTTCCTCTTTGACCAAGCTCTTGGTCACTGGTCCTAATATTTCCTTATGTGGTTCGGTATCAAATTTTAATGCTCCTGTGAAACACCTTGGGACGTTTAAAAAAAAATTTTTAATTCATTGATGGGATGTGGGCATCGCTGGCTAGGCCTGCATTTAGTGCCCATCCCTAATTGCCCTTGAGAAGATGGTGGTGAGCCGCCTTCTTGAACCGCTGCAGTCCATATGGTGTACGTACACCCACAATGCTGTTAGGAAGGGAGTTCCAGGATTTTGGCCCAGCGACAGTGAAGGAACGGCGATACAGGTCCAAGGCAGCACGGTGTGTGGCTTGGAGGGGAACTTGTAGGTGGTGATGTTCCCATGCGTCTGCTGCCCTTGTCCTTCTAAGTGGTAGAGGTTGCGGGTTTGGAAGGTGCTGTTGAAGGAGCTTTGGCGAGTTGCTGCAGTGTATCTTGTAGATGGTACACACTGCAGCCACAGTGCGCCGGTGGTGGAGGGAGTGAATGTTGAAGGTGGTGGATGGAGTGCCAATCAAGCGGGCTGCTTTATCCTGAATGGTGTCGAGCTTCTTGAGTGTTGTTGGAGCTGCACTCATCCAGGCAAGTGGAGAGTATTCCATCACACTCCTTACTTGTGCCTTGTAGATGGTGGAAAGGCTTTGGGGAGTCAGGAGGTGAGACACTCACTGCAGAATTCCCAGCCTCTGACCTGCTCTTGTAGCCACAGTATTTATATGGCTGGTCCAGTTCAGTTTCTGATCAATGGTAACCCCCAGGATGTTGATAGTGGGGGATTCAGCGTTGGTAATGCCATTGGATGTCAAGGGGAGATGGTTAGAGTCTCGCTTGTTGGAGATGGTCATTGCCTGGCACTTGTGTGGTGCGAATGTTACTTGCCACTTGTCAGCCCAAGTCTGAATGTTGTCCAGGTCTTGCTGCATACTACGTTAAAGACGCTATATAGATGCAAGTTGTTGTTGTAGTTGGAAATCAGAATTCTTTATACATTTATGTACTTACTGATTCTTCACCTGGCACCATTTATTTTAAATTCGCTTTACTTTTTATACTGGCTACCCCTTCTCCTACACTATGCATCATTTCTCAGCCAAGGCGGTGAGAAATTTAACAGCGCCACCTTTCCCAAACCCGTCTTAGTGGCACTCTGTATAAGGCTGCCAGAAGATGCCTATACCGGCCCCAGGCTGACATTTAAGGGTTCGTCACAAGCATCATTTTCTTTTCTCCTTCCCACTCTTTGGCAAGCTCCCATCACCAGGCCCAGTATAGGCCAGGAGCCCACCATGAATAATACATTAGTCCGTTTTAGTGCCAGGACCAGGAAATACAGCCTTGTATGCCCAAGCCAGGCATCCTTAAATAGACCAGTTAGTTAATCATCAAATGATGTCCTGTGATCGCCTACTTGGGAAAAGGGGGGAAAAAATTCATGCAGCAGGACAGTGCATCCGGAGATGAGGGGGTTGACTTATGAGGAAAGGTTGAGTAGGTTGGGCCTCTACTCATTGGAGTTCAGAAGAATGAGAGGCGATCTTATCGAAACATATAAGATTGTGAGGGGGCTTGATCGGGTGGATGCGGGGAGGATGTTTCCACTGATGGGTGAGACTAGAACTAGGGGGCATAATCTTAGAATAAGGGGCTGCCCTTTCAAAACTGAGATGAGGAGAAACTTCTTCACTCAGAGGGTAGTAAATCTATGGAATTTGCTACCTCAGAGAGCTGTGGAAGCTGCGACATTAAATAAATTTAAAACGGAGATAGACAGTTTCCTAGCTGATAAGGGAATTAGGGGTTACGGGGAGCAGGCAGGGAAGTGGACGTGAGTCTAGGTTCGGATCAGCCATGATCCTATTGAATGGCGGAGCAGGCCCGAGGGGCCGTATGGCCTACTCCTGCTCCTACTTCTTATGTTCTTATGTTCTTATTTGGACTGTGCACATCTGCCAGGGCCTTTTTTCTTTAAGTACACAGGCATCTCATCTGTTCCTCTGAAGGACAGCTGCTTACATCTCCTTTTTGTCATTCAGTCCCTCAAAAGGTGTTATCTGTCCCTCAACATTGAGCATTATTTGGCCATGCAAGAAGACATAGATATCCATCAAGTTAGTCTCAGATGCCTCTTAGCTGAGGTGCTGGAATTTCATGTTGTCTGCGTTCCGATGCTTTTGGTTCTAAGTGCAACGCAGAAATGGAAGTGACTGGAGAACCTTTATTACTTCCTATCACCATCTCGTCTCGTCTTGAATACCTCTTAATGTCTCTTCACTTCTCTTTTGTTCTCTCCCAGCCCCCACTGGCCTTTTAATCTATTTCATTTCCTGTGCTTCTTCAGTCTTGACAAAAGGTTTCGACCTGAAACGTTGACTCTATTTTCTCTCCACGGATGTTGCCTGGCCTGCTGAGTTTTTCCCGCATTTTCTGTTGTTATTTTAACCTTTATTACTTACCTTACTTTTAAAACTTTATTTTTGGTAACTCATTAAAACCTTCATCCAATGCTTAAATATGTTGTTACAAATTATTTACAGCACAGATACAGGCCATTCAGCCCAACAAGTCCATGCTCCACACAAGCCTCCTTCAACCACACTTCATCTCACTCCATCAATATATCCTTATATTCCTTTCTCCCTCATGTGTTTAACTAGCTTCACCATGAATGCGTCTGTGCTATTCACCTCAAATACTCCCTGTGGTAGCGAGTTCCACATTCTAACTACTCTCTGGGTAAAGAAGTTTCTCCCGAATTCCCTATTGGATTTATTAGTGGCTATCTTATAAGAACATAAGACTTAATAATTAATAATAATAATTCAACTTTTATTGTCATTGTACAATGCACAAGTACATGAACAACAAAATGTGATCTTGCAAGCTCCCATGAGTCCCGTACAAATAACATTAACATTAAACGTAAATAGCACCGTCCTGGGAGAAGCAAAGCCGCTGCGTCTGTGCGCGCCGCCATTCCATTTCCACCATTCCTCCTGTCTGACAATCTTCAGCCCAACGCCCGGGCCTGCTCACCAGCCGCCCCTCCCGGGGCTCCTTCCGTGACCTTCTCACCAACCGCCCCTCCTCGGGGCTCCTTCCGTGACCTTCTTGCACCTGGTCTTCCCTGATGGTCACCCTTCCAGGTACTAACCAGGCCTGGCTCTGCTTAGCTTCCAAGCCTTGCCAGTGACCCTGTCCCTAGTCCCTGAGTAGCAGGAGTCGGCCATACAGCCTCTCGAGCCTGCTCCGCCATTCAATAAGATCATGGCTGATCTTCGACCTCAACTCCACTTTCCCGCCCGATTGCCATATCCCTTGATTCCCCCAGAGTCCAAAAATCTATCGATCTCAGCCTTGAATATACTCAACGATTCAACATCCACAGAAGCATTGGGAGGATGCCTGGTCTGTAATAGGAGATTCAATTCATGTCACTAATTTACACCCCACTAGCTAGTGAGTGGTATTGGCAGAACTTGGGAGTGAGATCGATGTTGTCTGGTCTCTCAATCAAGATGGAACAGAGAGGAGCTTACCCAAGCAATAAAATGAATGAAAAAATGGGGGGGGGGGTTAAGAGAAGGGAGGAACGGATGCTTCATTTACCGATGGTCTTAATAATGAGTTTCAAAACAATATGTAGATTCATGCATAAATCATGCTTCCAATACACATATGCACTCTAATACAGTTTGCAGTGAGTGAAGGAACAGCTAAAAGGACTTGTATGACTGTATTGGCTAATTTGAACAGTAATGTATTGGAATGTGCTAATACAGCTTAGTTCCTCAAAGGCTCAGGCAGTATTCTGAAATCTGTTGCTGTCAAACCAGACAAAGCAACACTTTATTTTGTAATGTCAGTGCACCGTGATTCCACGCTAACCAAAGCAACCACTGAACTTCCTGTTAGATAATGATTCTGTTTTTATTCTGAAAGAGGCGGGCTCTTTTCTCTGGTCCAAATGAAAGTCTGCTTCACTCGTCTTGTCAGTGTTATGGCTGGCAAGTGTGACAAGCAAAGCTTTTTAAAAGAAAACCACAGATTGGCTGTGCACGGTGTACGGCCAATATTTATCCCTCAATCAACATCATTAAAAAAAAACAGATTACCTGGTCATTCTGGCATTGTTGTTTGTGGGAACTTGCTGTGTGCAAATTGGCTGCCGCGTTTCCTACACTCTCCAACAGTGACTACACTTCAAAAAGTACTTCATTGACTGTAAAGCGCTTTGGGACATTCTGAGGTTGTGAAAGGTGCTATATAAATGCAAGTCTCTCTTTTCTTTCTTTTCCTCTCCCCACACCAGACATGCCAACCTCCTCCAGAGTATGGACCGCTGCCAGTGTTGGTGAACAGCTGGCAATCCAGAAGGTTCACAGGAGCATCTCAAGGCGACTGTCCTTCCAATTTTACCACCCTCTCTGTGGGGAAGTATTTGGACATAGAAACATGGAAGATAGGAGCAGGAGTCGGCCATTCGGCCCCTCGAGCCTGCTCCGCCATTCAATGAGATCATGGCTGATCATCCAAACTCAGTACCCTGTCCCTGCCTTTTCCCCATATCCCATAGAAACATAGAAGATAGGACTCCATTGATACTGGCTGAAATCCAATGCGGAGAAGTGTGGGATCATATATTTTGGTAGGATGAGTAAGGAGAGAAAATATAAACGTTAAAACTTTGAAAGGAGTAGAAGAGCCGTGGAGTAGGGGTTCAGGGGCAGAAATTGTTTTAAGTGCCAGGGCAAGTTGCTAAAGCTGAGAAAAGGGCATGTGGGTTTTGTAAATAGGGGCATAAAAGAGGAAATGCTAAACTGATGGAAGTTGCAATACTGACCTGTGATTTTCCCCTCCGTTCATTTTAATGGGCAAGAAAAATCATGGCACAGAAGCGAAAACCCCCGGCCATTGCGTTCAGTTGTGGGCACCCTACTTTAGGAAGCGTGCAGAAGAGATTCACTAAGACACTGTCAGAAATGAGAGACTTTAATCATGAGGAGAGATGCGAGATTCTGGAGCTCTTTGCATTAAAACAGAAAAGGTTAAGAGAGCTGATGGAAGTGTCGACATTTATAAGGAGTTTGTTAAGGTAAATAGGGGAAAAATGATTTCCACTGGTCAGTGAGTCAGTAACGAGAGAGAATAAATTTCAGATTATTACCAAATGAAAGGATAGGTTAGGAGAATTTTTTTTTTTGTGAAGTGTTATAAGGATATGGAATGCCCTACCAGAAACAATGGTAGAAGCATGATAACTTTCAAAAGGGACGAGAGTAAATATTTGAAAAAGAAAAAAAAAGGTTATGGGCAAACAGCAAGGGCATGGAACTAAGTTGAGAGCTCTTTCAGAGAGCCAGCACCCAGGCATGATGGGCTGAATGGCCTCCTATGCAGTAAAGTTCTGTATTTTAAAAAAATGTAGAAGATGGCACACATTACGGAAGCTGCTAAGCTAAGTCTTCCAAAAAGTGCCATTTACCAGGAAGTTGGCCCATATATGCTTCCCATATTATGTTGGCTGACAGCTTGCTCCATATTTATGAATGGCCCTTTGAAGCCCTTATACAACCATACAGTCTTTCACTGCTGACCATGTACACCCATACTCCAGGAAAACATACGTTAAGCTCCAACAAGCAAGAGTCTAACCACCGCCCCTTGACATTCAACAGCATTACCATCGCCGAATCCCCCACCATCAACATCCTGGGGTTCACCATTGACCAGAAACTTAACTGGACCAGCCACATAAATACTGTGGCAACAAGAGCAGGTCAGAGGCTAGGTATTCTGCGGCGAGTGTCTCACCTCCTGACTCCCCAAAGCCTTTCCACCATCTACAAGGCACAAGTAAGGAGTGTGATGGAATACTCTCCACTTGCCTGGATGAGTGCAGTTCCAACAACACTCAAGAAGCTCGACACCATCCAGGACAAAGCAGCCCGCTTGATTGGCGGACCCCATCCACCACCTTAAACATTCACTCCCTCCACCACCGGCATACCGTAGCTGCAGTGTGTACCATCTACAAGATGCACTGCAGCAACTCGCCAAGGCTTCTTCGGCAGCACCTCCCAAACCCGTGACCTCTTCCGCCTAGAAGGACAAGGGCAGCAGGCGCATGGGAACACCACCACCTCCAAGTTCCCTTCCAAGTCACACACCATCCTGACTTAGAAGTATATCGCTGATCCTTCATCATCACTTGGTCAAAATCCTGGAACTCCCTACCCAACAGCACTGTGGGAGTACCTTCACCAGACAGACTGCAGCGGTTCAAGAAGGCAGCTCACCACCACCTTCTCAAGGGCAATTAGGGATGGGCAATAAATGCTGGCATTGCCAGCGACGCCCACATCCCATAAACAAATAAAAAAAGCTGCCTTTATAAAGCCTTGGAGCACTCACATTTCAAAGAGCTTCACGCATTAAAGACATTACAATGCAATCCAGCTGTATCGTGCATGCTCACTTACTGGCACACAGGATGTGCTGCAGTTTAGGGCACATATCTGTCAGTAATCATGTACCCTTTCAACATACATCATGTCTAGACTATTTCTCTGCTTGCACAAGATGGCACATAATAAAAGGGAACAGGAACTACAAGCACTTGATTCCCTTAGAGATGCCCACTTTGGACATTGTTGCATATAAAAGCATCGAAGGAGTAAGCATGCAAAGTGATCTTACTACTGTGAACGTTTGAGTCCGAATAACATTAGCACACAATCAGATCACATCATCATATGTGGCAACTTTTCAACAGCATCTAAACTGGGACCATGGCTGATGAGTATTTCTTGCCACTCGCAGGCCTGAATCCTCTTGGCGGGATTGCTACTGCCAGTAGGAAAATGTACACCATAATCTATTAAAAGTGTGCAACTTTATTACATCAATTTATCAAATACAGGACATTTTTATATATTAATTAAAAGCAACAAATATGTAACACCAGATTTGATCAGTGATATCATTGTGTCATGGATTTCCTTAGGGTATGGCAGTGTAATGGTTATGTTCCGTGACTAGTAATTCAAAGGGAGAAAAATTGGGTTGGTTTGCGCCTCCGGTTAGCGCCCCCTAACGGGGCGCAAATCCCCCAGCGCCCAGGCGCGGCACCGCTAACGCCTCCCGTGTAATTCAGCGGGAGGTTAGCGGCAGCGGTAGCCGGTAGCGCCCCGCGGCTCTGCGCCACCAGCGATGACGTCATCGCCGTGCGCAGCGCCCCGCTTGCGCCCCGGCCGCAAACTTCCCTTGCACCCCCTGACCTCTCGCCGCACGATATGTGCGACAGGATTGCGGGGGGGGGCGGTTTAGTAGCGGTGGCGACGCAAGTTACAGGGGCAGGTGTCGGGCGGCCATTTTTATTTGGCCCGACTGCCAGCACCTGCCCCCTTTCGCTTTTCTCTTCGGGGGGGCTGGCCGCGATCGCTCAGACCGGCACTCCTCTTGAGTGCCAGGCTGATTCCACGGCACCCCGCTCCCTGGTGGTCCAGCAGGGCCCCGGTGCGCGCGGCACTAGTCCCCTCACCTTTAAACAGGGGTGGAGGCCTGCAATGACAAGGCGCTACGTGCTGCTGCATGTGGCGCTGCTGCACGTAGTGCCGCAAAATTCAGTAGTAGCGCCCCGAGCAGGTAGTGGAGTGCTTTCCAGTAACACCCCATCTCCTGCTTGGGGTGTTACTACTAAATTTACAGCGGGTGGGAGGCGGGGGGGGGGCGCTAACTTTTTCGGGGCGCTAATTTTGGCGATATTAGCGTCCCAAAATGTTACTACCACCCAATTTTTCCCCCAAAGACTTGGACTAATAATCTAGGGAACGTTCAAATCCCACCAGGGCAGTTTGAAAATTTTGATTTAAGTATAAAAAAATCTGGTATCAGTAAAAGTGACCATGAAGTTGTAGGATTATCAGGGAAGGGAACCTACTTGATCCCTACCTGGTCTGGCCTACATGTGACTGCGGTCCCACAGCAACATGGTTGACTTTTAACTGCCAAACACTCCAAAGAAAATTGCAGTGATTCAAGTAGAAGGCCCTCCACCACCTTCTCGGGGATGCTCGGAATGGGCTATAAATGCCAACCCTGCCAGTGCGTCCACATCCTGAGAATGAATAATACAAAAAAATGATCTCACTCTACCTCTATACCTGGTCAGAAACATGACACGACTCCTTTCGGTGGGGTGTTATGGAAGTGAGCCTAGACCTTTGCTGGATCAGCTTGGAAAGCTTTGCCTTCCCATCAGTCTGACCACTTCTAAATCAGAATAATGAATGCACAATTAAGCAGTTAACCAAATAAAGCCCTTGATATTAAGATTCCTTTGTTCTTCAGTGTACATATCACCAGTTTTGTAACAATAATTGGCACATTGCAAAAAAGAGCTGGCTTGAAAGCTTACTTTAGTGGTTGGTAATGGATAATACATTCTTGCTATTGATTCTGGGGATCTTTGTCATTGATGTAGTAGTTAAATAAAGCACAGAGTTTAAACTGTATTGATGGCAACATTGTAGTATATGATGGAGATAGAGGCAGCCGTTAGTGTAGGGGCACAGTAACAGGAGTAGGCCATTCAGCCCTTCGAGTCTGTCCCGCCATTCATTTAGATCATGGCTGATCTGTATCTTAACTCCATCTACCCGCCTTGGTTCTGTAACCCTTACCTAACAAAAATCTAGCAAGATCAGTTTTGACATTTTCAATTCACCCCTAACCTCAACGGCGGGAGTTCCAGATTTCCACTACCCGTTTGTGTGAAGAAGTGCTTCCTGACATCACGGCTGAACGGCCGAGCTCTAATTTTAAAGTTATGCCCCCTTGTTCTAAACTCCCCCACCAGAGGAATTTAACCCTTTCAGCCCTGGTATCATTCTGGTGAAATATCAGGGTATTAGGAAGGACAGCTCTTTGGAGACAGCGCGGAAAACATTGACATCGATTGTGAACTCACGAAAAAGGGTTTTAGCTACAGCAGGTGGCTTCTGTCTATTGAGGTTCCTTGTTGGCTTCTCACACAGGATTATCATCTGCCGTTCACCAATAACAGTTAAAGGCGTAGGGCAGGATTTTCATTGGGCCGTGGAGGTGGGATTGGAGGCGTGTGGGGGGTTAAAATCTCGAAATCGGGGGGGCACGAACCCATCCCGCCCCCAACTCGCCACCATGCCCGTTTCAAAGGAGGCGGATACCTGACCTGTGTTGGGACCCGCCTCCCCGAGGCGGGAAGGGGATTAGTGCCAATTAACTGCCTGTTAACAGGCAGTTTTTGGCCTAATTCCTATTTTTATTGCTGAAGTGTGGGATTCCCGACGGCTCCAAACCACGCCAAGTTAGCGAGGCAGACCGTTGGGCTGAAGGGCTTGGAGGGTTCGAGATGTCCGGTGTTCAGGTGAGTGATGGGTGCATGAGTGCAGAGGTAAGTGTGTTTGGTGTGTGTAAAGTGTTTAAAGAAGTTTAATTACCTTTACTTACCCTTGCAGCCTTCCTTCCTTCAGGTCTCGGGAGTCCCTCATCTCACCGGCACAGAAAGCAGAATGGCCGCGAGCTGTCAAAAGTTGCTGCATTCAGCTTTCTGTTCTGGAGAGATCTCTAAATCAGCCTGAGAGGAAGGAATTAACTTGGAGTACAGATTGTCAGTGTTTGACAGCTTCAAAGAGCGGTCAAACACTGATATTTCATCTGTCAAAAGCTCTTGACAGATGAAATGTCAATCTGTGATGTCACCTGTTGCTGGGTGGCCCTTAATTGGCCTGTGGAGCCCGCTGGGCGGGCTCAACAAGGTCAATCAAGTGAAAATCACGTGGGTTGGCCACAACTCGATGGAGGCGGGACTATAACCACGAAAGTTGTAGTCCCGCCTCCTACACGCCTCCAGTATCAAAATCCAGCCCATAGTGAGTTGTTTGTTTATAGAGAGCTTCGCTGTATACTTTGGGCAGACCATCCTAAGTCCACTCAGACAGTGACAGAGTCCTGATCGTGTTGATATGATATATAAAAGGAGTTAAAGATTTACTTGTCAGAAAGAGGAAGCATTGTGCCTGGCTGGTTTGGAGCTAGGCAGATAAAACTGGTGGTGAGATGACAATTTAGTTTTTCAGGGCCTCACCCTATGAACCAATTATTGTTAACACCCATGCCTCCTCCACGATTCGTCATTTAATTAACTTGCATCTTCATATTCCTGCTCTATGTATAGACCAAAGCAAGGCCTAACTTAAAATTTTGGCATAGGAAGAAACTGCCCCAACTTTAGAAATTATTAGCATAGGAACCACGCCTAGGTCCTTTGAATTTTGATGAGTTCTTCAAAAAATGGTAGGATCCAGGTTCTTTCTTACAATTTCTCACATGGTGACACTCCCGGTCTCAAATCAGGCTACAGGATGATATAGACGGGTTGGTCAGATGGGCAGAACAGTGGCAAATGGAATTTAACCCTGAAAAGTGTGAGGTGATGCATTTTGGGAGGACTAACAAGGCAAGGGAATACACAATGAATGGTAGGACCCTAGGAAGGACAGAGGATCAGAGGGACCTTGGTGTGCATGTACATAGATCCCTGAAGGCAGCAGGACAGGTAGATAAGGTGGTTAAGAAGGCATATGGGATACTTGCCTTCATTAGTCGAGACATAGAATATAAGAGCAGGGAGGTTATGATGGAGCTGTACAAAACACTAGTTAGGCCACAGCTGGAATACTGTGTGCAGCTCTGGTCGCCACACTATAGGAGGGATGTGATTGCATTGGAGAGGGTGCAGAGGAGATTCACCAGGATGTTACCTGGGCTGAAGCGCTTCAGCTACGAAGAGAGACTTGACAGGCTGGGGTTGTTTTCCTTAGAGCAGAGAAGGCTGAGGGGGGACCTGATTGAGGTGTACAAAATTATGAGGGGCATAGATAGGGTAGATAGAAAGAAACCTTTCCCCTTAGTAGAGTGGTCAATAACCAGGGGGCATAGTTTCAAGGTAAGGGGCAGGAGGTTTAGAGGGGATTTGAGGAAAAACTTTTTCACCCAGAGTGTGGTTGGAATCTGGAACTCACTGCCTGAAAGGGTGGTAGAGGCAGGAACCCTCACAACATTCAAGAAGCATTTAGATGAGCACTTGAAACACCATAGCATACAAGGCTACGGACCAAGTGCTGGAAAATGGGATTAGAATAGACAGGGCTTGATGGCCGGCGTGGACACGATGGGCCGAAGGGCCTCTTTCTGTGCTGTATAACTCTATGGGCTGGATTTTAACTCAGGTGCGGGATGGTGTCATGTTATCCGCATTTCGTGTTATCTACCTGAATCTAAATGGATGTGGGAGATTGATGCAATTTTAACATAATTGTCCAATTGATTTCCAACGTGTGGGAACTCTTGGCAAATGGGTTTCTCCTGACTGAAAGTCGCCTCCGATGACATCATCATTGCTGCTGCATTTAAGGTCTACAGCAAGCCTTGCTTCTTCTGCAGACTGCCAAGCTTTTTGCCTGTGGAGTGTGAGAGACCTGCAGGAAAGATGACTAGCGGGAGACCCAGATCAGCTCCTCGTTTTGATGAGGTGGCCCTGCAGGCATTAGTAGATGGGGCTACAGCCAACAGGGAGGTGCTCTTCCCTTCTACAGGGAGGAAGAGGCCTCTCAAGCAGACCAAGGCAGTGTGGATGCAGGTGGCTGAAGAGGGCAACTCCTTGGGAGTCACCCGCAGAACCTGGATGCAGTGCCGCAAGAGATTTCATGACCTTCTCCGCACTGGAAAAGTGAGTGTGATTTTCCCATCACCCTCAATCTGATCCCCATTGCCTTTCCTCACCAGCACTCAGCTTCAGCAATCTCTTCCTCCACATCCCACTTGACACTGACATCCATGCGCCCTTACCCATTCCCTTTCTCTCTATGGTCACATTCACATAAGTGTTCGATTATGCAGCCCTCACACTCCCTATCACTGTGATGCTATGCAAACAACTGACAACACACAGGGAGGGCCCTTGGTCTTGCCACCTCACTCCATCTTTGTCTCCTTCTAGTATCGATGCTATGGAATCTCTACACTCACTCCTTCATTCTCACTCAACCTCCACTTGTCTCCCTCATTGCAGGAAAAGAGAGCTCACAATAAAAGAGAGCGAGCGAGGACAGGAGGAGGGACAGCCTCATTAGCCCACCTGACCCCCTGGGAGGAGGCAGTCCTGGAAATCGTGGGAGTAGAGGAGGATGCGCAAGTGGGGGACGGACAGATGGGTGAAACACAGCAAGCTGGTGACAGAAAAGTTTCCCATCTCTCTCATTGGCATTGCATGAGTCGCTGATAATGATTTTGAAGCTCGAACAGATGGACTTATGAGCATCTGCAATATGCAATGTGCATGTAACCTTGGCATCACATCTCTGACTCTTTCCTTTACTCCCCCACAGGACCATCGCAAGCATCCGTCCCCACTAGCCAGGAAGAACAGGTTGAGCAGCCAGACTCCTCAGAGGAAGCTGCAACCTCTGAGGGCGCAGCATCACCAGAATTCAGCGCACCCAGCACCAGCGCAGACACTCACACCTCGGTGGGACCTTCGGGACATAGAGTAGTGTTGTCACCTGGTGTATCACAGCTCACAAGTGAGCATCAGCAGATTGTGGAGACAGGGACAGCAGTGGAGAGTCCTAGTCGGAGGGTGATGCGCTATCAACAATACCAAAGACTACGAAATGGACTTATATGAAGTAGGCTTTTATTGACTAAGAACTAGAGCATGCCTCTGCTAGTGAATCCATCCTAAGAGCTCCCGGGGGAAGGGTGGTGAGTCACCTTTATACCCGGGCTTAGGGGTGGAGCCAGGGGCTGAGACATGCCTGAACTTGTACAGGGTTAACAGTGGTTTACCACACAGGCATGTACAGGTTAACAGTGGTTTACCACAGAGGGCGCAGGACTCTGCCAGCTCGGCTCAGCTGCATGTCGACCCTCTGCCTCCGGGTCCATCCATAAGATCAGTGGTGCTGGAACTCCAGGAACAGATGCAGGAGTCCCTGGCAGGTTTTGTCTCCAGGGTTGCTGCGAGTGTGGAGCGAATGAAGGAGTCTATAGCAACCATGAGCAGAGCCTTTGTGGAGTCATTGGCGCATGAACGCATCACCACGGAAAGGATGGCAACCTCCCTCGAACGGATGGCAACAGTAGATGAGAGGATGGCTTCGGCCATGGAGGAGATAAGTTGCCAGAGTGCTGAAAACATGGTGAGTGTTCATAATAGAATAACATCTCTGGCGGAGCGATGGTCATCTATTGAACTGAGAAACCAGACCTTCATGGAAGTCCTTCTGAGTAGGACTGCCATTGCAGATACGGGTCCCCATGGCCACCCTGATGTGCAGCAAGGTGCTCTCCAGCCACTTGCAGGCGCTGAGGGGGACCTGACCCATGAGAGGGAAGTTGGTGGCAGACATCAAGGAAGTGGGGGCTCCTCTCCATGTGCTCACACTTCCATGCCACTGCAGAGCCCTCAGTCAGAGCCCCACCGGAGTCCACACCCAAGTGAGATAGGCGTCTCAACCCCTGCACAGCCGCAGGAGCAGCAGACTGTTGACGAGCCCTCACAGGCTCACAACCCCAGAGGACGCACGCCAAAGGTGTCGAGACAGGAGCAGCAGCAAAGTGAGCAAGGGGCCTCCACATCTGCTGAAGCCACAGGGGAGGCACCACGTCGGAGCACGCGTAAGAGAAAAATTCTGCACAAATAGTCACAAGGGTAGTCACTTGGGTGAAATGTTGTGTTTATTGTAAAAATGCCATCAGTTGGTTCTTGTACATAAAAATTCTGATGGCAACTGTTGCAGTTGTGGCGTGTGTCATTTCGCGAATGGGACTTTCACATTGAGGGCTTAGGATTACTTGCAACTGTTAGAATGCTGGTCAAATAGCTAGGAATCAGCAGGATCTTGGCCATTGTCGATGCTCAGGCAAGAAGCTGCGAGGCAAAAGTGCTTGATCGGCTAGGCTAAGCAAATCTGGCCAAGATGCGTGCGTTCCTTGCATCCTGGGCAACAATGTTCTCGCGTAATGCTGCCGCTGGTTGATGGGCCTCTGCAGGATGTGCGTTTTTGCACTCCTCCTCCTCATCTGAGGAGGATATGTGAGGAGCCACTTGGTCCTCAGGAATCTGCAAGCCACGACGCTGTGCCATGTTGTGAAGTGCACAGCAAACCACGATGATTCTGGAGACCCTGGTTGCTGATTACTGCAGGGCTCCACCAGATCTATCCAGGCATCTGAAGCGCATCTTCAGCAAACCGATGGTTTGCTCGATTATGGCTCTGGTGGACATGTGGCTGGAGTTGTAGCTCTCCTCAGCTTCGTTGGATGGGCTCCTCAACGGCGTCATTAGCCACGTCCTCAGGGGATAGCCCTTGTCTCCAAGTAGCCATCCGTTAAGTTGGTCTGGCGGACTGAATAGCGGAGGCACACTAGACTGGCGCAGTATGAAGGAGTCATGGCAACTGCCAGGGTACTTGGTACAAACATGCAAAATTTCCTTCTTGTGGTCACACACCAGCTGAACGTTAAGGGAGTGGAAGCCCTTGCGGTTGACAAAAATACCTGGATTGCGATGGGTCGCCTTAAGGGCCACATGTGTGCAGTCAACGACGCCCTGCACCCTTGGAAAGCCTGCCAGATTAGCTAATCCAACTGCTCGATCCTTGGTGAAATGGATGTGATTGTGCGCGATGGCAAAGAGGGCATCGGTTACCTGCGTGATGCAAGTGTGTGAGACCGCCTGGGAGATGCCGCTGATGTCTGCTGCTGATCCCTGGAATGAGTCTGAGGCAAAAAAGTTGAGTGCGGCGATGACTTTGACAGCCACTGGTAAGGCTTGTCCACCTGGTCCTCTGGGCTGCAGGTATTGTTGCAGCATTGCGCAGATGTAACTCACTACTTCTCGCGAAAGTCGGAGCTGCCTTTGGCACTGCTGCTCAGACATGATGAGGTAGCTGACCCGGTGTCTGTAGACCCTGTTTGGGGGGTATCTCCTGCGCCGACGGGCTTCCATGGGCTGGCTCCTTCTGGCCTGTGCAGCTTCAGGTTGGTGAGCAGCAGCCTGGTGCTCCTGTTGCTGCTGCTGTTGGTGCTGCTGTTGTTGTTCCTGGTTCTGCTGGTGCCGCGGCTGGTGCTCGAGCTCATCTAATGCCCAGAAGGGAAGGAAATAAATGGCTCCCATGCTTCTGGTACATGCCTCAGTTGAGGAAGCGCTCTGTGAGGGTGGCGAGAGGGGTTTCCCAGGAGGTCACACTGGAGATGGGTGTCAGGCTGCAAGCTTCCACAGCTGTGGTTATGCCTTCTAAAAGTTCCCCCAGACCTGAGACAACAAAGTCCTGCCACCTGAAAATGATGGCTGATCAAATCGCCTCTTTAATGGTTGACCTGCAGCTGATAGTCAGCAATCCAATAGTGCTCCCGCCAGGTTTCACCATCGTGTTTCCTACCAGGCGTGTTTCACGTGGGAAAAGTGTTAAATTCGCAAGGGCCTTTCAAAATAGGATTATACAGGCTATTTAGTGCTTGTTAAGGGCCTTAACGACCTATCCCACCTGTTGGAGGCGGGATGGAGTCGGGACCATTAGACACGACTGAGTTAAAGTTGTTCGGAGTCGGGAACCAGGCTGGGGGTCCCGCCCGCCAGTTTTCGCGATTTTAACCCCCCACAAGCCTCCAATCTCGCCTCCACGGCCCCTTGAAAATCCAGCCCTATGACTATAACTCAAACAAGGCACCAAGAGGAGGCGACAAGCAAAAACCAGGTTAAAATGCACTGAGTGGCAGTTGGGTACTCACATAAGAACATAAGAAATTGGAGCAGGAGTAGGCCATTCGGCCCCTCGAGCCTGCTCTGCCATTCAATAAGATCATGGCTGATCTTCGAGCTCAACTCCACTTTCCCGCCCGATCTCCATATCCCTTGATTCCCCTAGAGTTTAAAAATCTATCTGTCTCAGCCTTGAATATACTCAACGGCTCAGCATCCACAGCCCTCTGGGGCAGAGAATTCCAAAGATTCACAACCCTCTGAGTGAAGAAATTCCTCCTAATCGCAGTCTTAAATGGCCGACCCCTTATCCTGAGACTATGCCCCCTAGTTCTTGACTCTCCAGCCAGGGGAAACAACCTCTCAGCATCTTCCCTGTCAATCCCCCTCAGAATCTTGTATGTTTCAATGAGATCACCTCTCATTCTTCTAAACTCCAGAGTGTATCGACCCAATCTACTCATCTGGATAGCAAGAACATTGCCTTCCGAAACATAAAAAAGAAAGATGAGCAATTATACAGTGCCTTTCATGACCCCAGGACATCCCAAAGCACTTTACAGCCAATAAAGTACTTTTGAGTGTAGTCACTGCTGTAATGTAGGAAACACGGCAGCCAATTTGTACACAGCAAGCTCCTACAAACAGCAATGAGACAATGGCCAGATAATCAGTTTTTTTTTTAGATAGGTCGTTTAGATTTCTTCCCCGAGACCCTGAATTTTATTTTTCGAACTCGACTTAACGTAAAATGTTTCTGTAATTTGATACGACTATACGGCACATGTATCAACTGAAACAAGACCAGTCAGATTGACCACAGTACTATGTTCCTAGGATATAGAATAATAGAATCAAAGGTTGTTACAGGGCCAGTGATATGTCCCACCAGATTACCGCCCAGGTATTGAAGGCAGAAGTCTAACCCTAACTTTATTGATCAATGCCATCCATTGTTAGGAATTCTTGTTTGTCCTTTTCATCTTTTTCTTCCCCCCCACTGGATCTTCTCAGGCACTGTTTCCTGACAGTGGTTCGCCAACCTGCTCTCAGGCCTCTCCTAACTTTGCTTTTTCATTGATTTTAAAATTCTCATCCTTGTTTTAAAATCCCTCCATGGGCCTCACCCCCTCCCTATCTCTGTAACCTCCTCCAACAACCACAACCCTCCGAGATCTCTGCGCTCCTCTAATTCTGGCCTCTTGCACAGCCCCGATTTTAATCGCTCCACCGTTGGTGGCCATGCCTTCAGCTGCCCAGGCCCTAAGCTCTGGAAATCCCTCCCTAAACCTCTCCGCCTCTCTACCTCTCTCTCCTCTGTTAAGACACTCCTTAAAGCCTACCTCTTTGACCAAGCTTTTGGTCATCTGTCCTAATATCTCCTTATGTGGCTCGGTGTCAAAATTTTGTTTGATAATCACTCTTGTGAAGCACCTTGGGACATTTAGAAACATAGAAACATAGAAGATAGGAGCAGGAGTAGGCCATTCGGCCCCTCGAGCCTGCTCCGCCATTCAATGCGATCATGGCTGATCATCCAAATTCAGCCCCCTGTCCCCTGCCTTCTCCCCATATCCCTTGATCCCTTTAGTCTTAAGAAATATATCTAACTCCTTCTTGAATATATTTAATGAATTGGCCTCAACTGTCTTCTGTGGTAGATAATTCCACAGGTTCACCACTCTCTGGGTGAAGAAATTCCTCCTCATCTCAGTCCTAAATGGCTTACCCCTTATCCTTAGAATGTGACCCCTGGTTCTGGACTCCCCCGCCATCGGGAACAGCCTTCCTGCATCTATTCTGTCTAGTCCTGTTAGAATTTTATAAGTTTCAATGAGATCCCCTTTCATTCTTCTAAACTCTAGCGAATATAAGCCTAATCGACCCAATCTCTCTTCATATGTCATTCCTGTCATCCCAGGTATCAGTCTGGTGAATCTTCGCTGCACTCCTTCCATGGCAAGAACATCCTTCCTCAGATAAGGCGACCAAAACTGCACACAATACTCAAGGTGTGGTCTCACCAAGGCCCTGTACAACTGCAGCAAGACATCCTTACTCCTGTATTCGAATCCTCTCGCTATCAAGGCCAGCATACCATTTGCCTTCTTAACTGCTACATTAGAGATGCTATATAAATACAAGTTGCTGTTGTTGATCATCATGAGGTACATCAATTTACCCAAAACCTACGCATCCTCTGACTTCTCATCCTCCCTTTGAAGACACGCTTGAATCTGTTCAGCATCTTCCTGGCAGACACCTGACTGTGCGAGGAACTGTGGATGAAAGCCCTACCACCGTTTGACTTCAATGCACAAAATAGGCATCATAACGCTCCTAGGCACTCTTAGCTACTCGCTAAGCCTCACAACAACATATTTAATGTGCTCACGTGGGTACAGATGTGCGGAATGCCAGCTGCTCAGGCAGTGATAAACAAAAAAACCTGAAGCTGAAGCCGTAGACCAAAATTAATAAAATGTTACACAAAGCAGAAAACGTTCACTGAACGGCCTAGAAGTTTGGCCATTCGGCCCATTTTCAGGGCTGAAATGGTTCGGTGTGCTAGACAGAAAAGAAAAAAGAAAGACTTTCAATTCTATAGCGCCTTTCACGACCACTGGACGTCCCAAAGCGCTTTACAGCCAATGAAGTACTCTTTGGAGTGTAGTCACTGTTGTAATGCAGGAAACGCGGCAGCCAAATTGCGCACAGCAAGCTCCCACAAACAGCGATGTGATAATGACCAGATCATCTGTTTTAGTGATGTCGATTGAGGGATAAGTATTGGCCAGGACACCAGGGAGAACTCCCCTGCTCTTCTTCAGAATAGTGGCCATGGGATCTTTTACGTCCACCTGAGAGAGCAGACGGGGCCTCGGTTTAATGTCTCATCCGAAAGACGGCACCTCCGACAGTGCAGCACTCCCTCAGCACTGCACTGGGAGTGTCAGCCTAGATTTTTGTGCTCAAATCCCCGGAGTGGGGCTCGAACCCACAACCTTCTGACTCAGAGGCGAGGGAGCTGCCCACTGAGTCACGGCTGACACCTGAAGCCACCAGTGCGCACCAGAAGCCGGAGGCGCGTGGCTCACCGGAAATTGGGCCTCAAGCCTCATCAGCAAATTTCTGGTGAGCTGTGGGCACTTGTCGTGCCTCCAATTTGGGCCGCCGGCCTCGCTGGCATTGGCCCTCAGGTAAGTCCTGGGAGGGGGAAGGAGGAGAACGGGAAGTGGGCTGGTGTGCACCAGCAGCAGCCCACGGTAGTGCTGTGAAGCTGGGAAGTGCATATGAAGGTAAATATTATATCACAGATCACAGAATCACAGAAACCCCACAGTGCAGATAGAGGCCACTTCGGCCCATCGAGCCTGCACCGACACATATCCCACCCGATCCCCGTAACCCCTACACCAACACATATCCCACCCTATCCCCGTAACCCCACGTATTTAATCCCCCTAACACTAAGGGTCAATTTATCATAGCCAATCAACCTAACCCGCACATCTTTGGATATATATAAAAAGAACTTGCCTTTTTGTCGTAGGCCGCTGGTTAGGCCACAAATGCGAGAAAACCAGAGCGGTGCATGTCTGGCGCACTGACCAGTTTAGAAGAGGTGTCCTGAAACAGGCTTAAGCCCCTCATTAACATATGCAAGGGACCTACTGCATGTTTTAGGTGGCTGCCAGGGATGCCTGATTATCCACCGACCCAATACGGAGTTGGATGTATTTCAGGCGTCCTTGGGGCATGGGGTATAGCCCCGCGAAATTGGTAATATTCCGCCCCATTTTATGCCCCAAGAACAGGCGGAGTGCGGTCTAATTTCCCAGTCAGTGTGCACGAGTATCAAGTCATTCTCGCATTTGTGCCTTGGTACCCTAGTTATGTTACAATAAAGCTGTTTCAAAGATTGCATACGCACACAAGTAGTTAACAATTAGTGAGATCAAGGCACTCCAAGTCACATTTTTATTTATCTGCTTACAGAACAACAACAACAACTTGCATTTATATAGTGCCTTTAATGTAGTAAAGCGTCCCAAGGCGCTTCACAGGAGTATTTTAAGACAAAAAAAAAATTGACACCGATCTACATAAGGATAAATTAGGGCAGGTGACCAAAAGCTTGGTCAAAGAGGTAGGTTTTAAAGAGCGTCTTAAAGGAGGAAAGAGAGGTAGAGAGGTTTAGACAGGGAATTCCAGAGCTTAGGGCCCAGGCAACAGAAGGCACGGCCACCAATGGTTGAGCGATTATAATCAGGGATGCTCAAGAGGGCAGAATTAGAGGAGCGCAGATATCTCGGGGGGTTGCGGGGCTGAAGGAGATTGCAGAGATAGGGAGGGGCGAGGCTATGGAGGGATTTGAAAACAAGGATGAGAAATGCAAATGTGTACCGTACATATTTCAAAACTAGTTACTTGTGGTAAATACTACTTCTGCACTGTACTAACAAAAGGAACATTCATAAACAGAGCAAAATGAACATTAACAATGCTCTGTGTTGGTTTATGAAATATAGCATCATTGTTACCTAGAAGTGATTACAAGGCTGTAATCTAATCAAAACATTCAGATGGTTTATATCGAGAATAATGGATGCCTGGGAGTAATTACAAAGCAGTAATTGAATCAAGGGGTTCAGGCAGTTTATATAGATAAAAATGGATACCTTGGTGTGATTACAAGGTGGTAATTGAATCAATGGGGTTGAGATCATTTATATTAAGAACTAGCAGGGGAGCCCCGCGTTGCAGGGCAATTTTGGGGCTGGTGGATGTGTGGGCCGGGAGCCTGGGACTGGATTTGGGTTGTCGGCAGTTTCCAGGGCTTTTTTGGGCCTGGTGGATGTGTGGGCCGGGAGCCTGGGACTGGATTTGGGCTGTCGGCAGTTGGAGAAGCCTAGGCCTGTTTTGCACTGTTTTTTAACCTCAACATTTCTAGCTTTTAATACCTTCAAAGATGAAAGTTAAAGTACTTAAAAAAAATAAGATTTACCAAAAATGTTTTATAAAAAAGAAACTGACCTGGATTAGCAAAGTTGTTAGCTGCCCTGGCTGCTGTATAATGGCTGACAGATCCCTGAGATGAAAACGATTAGTCCTGCCCACACACATCAGGTGACTGAACTGTAGGATTGGTCAATCATCACGGCAGAGGATTGGTTGACCTTGACGTCAGTCATAGAAACATAGAAACATAGAGATAGGAACAGGAGTAGGCCATTCGGCCCTTCGAGCCTGCTCCGCCATTCAATGAGATCATGGCTGATCTTACCAGTTCAGTACCCCGTCCCCGCCTTTTCTCCGTAACCCTTAATCCCCTTAGCCTTCAGAAATATATCCAATTCTCTCTTGAAAATATTTATTGAATTAGCCTTCACAGCCCTCTGTGGCAGGGAATTCCACAGGCTCACCACTCTTTGAGTGAAAAAATTCTTCCTCATCTCTGTTTTAAATGATTTGCCCGCTATTTTTAGACTGTGGCCCCTGGTTCTGTGCTCCCCGGCCATTGGAAACATTCTCTCTGAATTCAGCCTGTCCAGGCCTGCCATAATTTTATATGTTTCGATGAGATCCCCTCTCAATCTTCTAAACTCCAGTGAGTACAAGCCCAAACTATTTAATCTCTCTTCGTAGGTCATTCCCGCCATTCCAGGTATCAGCCTGGTGAATCGCCGTTGCACTCTTTCCATGGCAAGAACATCCTTCCGCAGATGGGGCGACCAAAACTGTACACAATACTCCAGATGCGGTCTCACCAGCACCTTGTACAGCTGTAGTAAGGTATCCCTATTCCTATACTCGAACCCCCTTGATATGAAGGCCAACATACCATTTGCCTTCTTAATCGCCTGTTGCACCTGCATGCTCTCCTTCAGTGACTGGTGCACAAGAACACCCAGGTCCCTCTGCACTTCCCCATCTCCCAATCTATTGCCATTTAGATAATAATCTACCCTCCTGTTTTTACCCCCAAAGTGGATAACCTCGCATTTATCCACATTATAGTGCATCTGCCACGTATCCGCCCATTCCCCCAACCTGTCCAAATCGCACTGTAGCCTCCTGACATCCTCATCAGAGCCCACCCCTCCTCCTAGTTTAGTGTCGTCAGCGAATTTGGAAATATTGCATCCAATTCCCTGATCCAGATCATTTATATATATTGTGAACAGCTGGGGTCCCAGGACAGATCCTTGCGGCACCCCGCTGGTCACTGCCTGCCACTCCGAAAACGAGCCGTTTATTCCAACTCTCTGTTTTCTATCCGCCAGCCAGTTCTCTATCCACGTTAATACTTTGCCCCCAATTCCATGAGCCTTAATTTTGCATGATAATCTTTTGTGTGGAACCTTATCGAAGGCTTTCTGGAAGTCAAGGTACACCACATCCACTGGCTCTCCCCCATCTATTTTACCAGTTACTTCCTCAAAAAATTCCAGCAGATTAGTCAAACACGATTTACCCTTTGTAAATCCATGTTGACTCTGTCCGATCCTTTCCCCATTTGTCAAGTGCTCTGCTATTTTATCCTTAATAATGGACTCTAGCATTTTGCCCACAACCGATGTAAGGCTTACTGGTCTATAATTCCCTGCTTTCTCTCTACCCCCCTTTTTAAATATTGGGGTAACATTAGCTACCCTCCAATCCACGGGTACTGTTCCCGAGTCAATGGAGTTCCGGAAGATGATCCTTAGAGCATCTGCTATCTCCAGGGCCACCTCCTTAAGTACCCTAGGATGTAGTTTATCAGGCCCTGGGGATTTGTCGGCCTTCAGTCCCCTCAACTTACCCAACACCATATCCCTAGAGATACTAATTTCTGTCAGCTCCTCCCTCTCATTAGTCCCCATGTTTGCCGATATTCCTGGGAGGTTATTTGTGTCCTCCTTTGTGAATACAGAACCAAAGTATGAGTTTAATTGGTCTGCCATTTCCTTATTCTCCATTATATATTCTCCCGAATCGGACTGCAAGGGACCGACTTGGGATTTTACCAGTCTTTTCCTCCTGATATACCGATAAAAGCTTTTGCAGTCTGTTGTGTATGTAACCGTTTACCTTTAAGGGAACTATAGAATGTAACCGTTCGCCTTTAAGAGCACTACTTTAGGGTGGCACTATCTATTGGCTCATGTATACTGTAATACCGATAGTGACCACACCAGTATATAAGGGTTGTGATACGTTAACTAGGGCAGAATCGCCCGAGCCGCTGAATAGTAAAGACGTGTTTTATTCTGTTAACAGTGGAGTCTGTGATTATTTATAATACAACCCACAGACTTAACATTGGCGACGAGTCAGGATTCGAACCCTGCGGCAGTTGTTCCACGGCGGCTTCGTCCGAAGACAGGACGTTGAAGAGAGGTTTCAATCCTCACCAGTCTGGAACCGACAGGCTGGAATCGACAGGCATTAGGACCCTGAAGCCTCCATAACCTCGTGGGTAAGCCGCAGCGTTGGCTGCAAAGACAGGGCGATCGCAATCCCTGATAAGAGCCGCGGTGAAACGCGCGAGCGGGTAAGCCAGAGCCCGGGAGGGAGCGAGCAAGAGCCGCGCGAGCGGGTGAGCCAGAGGCCGGGGGCCGCTTTCAAGTGCGAGGCGCAGCCGGGCCATCGATCGCATCCGCTGATAAGGCCCGCACTCGGCCTGAAAGTCAGCGTCGGGGAACGGGTGATAACCGCCATTGAAGTGGGCGGAGAGCGCCGAGAAGCGCGGGAAAACCGCCATCGAAGTGGGCGGGGAGAGCGAGAAGCGCGGGAAAGCCGCCATTTTTCGCGGGGAAACCGCTGAAGAAGAAGGAAGAAGCGGGAAACCGCCATCTTGGAAATTATTAAGAATTTCAGGAAAGTAATAAGATTTTTCAGAAAGGCTGGTGTGTTCTCAAGAAGAGAGGGAAAATAAGTATAAGTACAGCAATACTTGTGGTGTTCTCAAGAAGAGAGAAGAAAATTAATTAGAATTTTCAGAAACAAGAAATAAGTAAAGCAATACTTGTGGTGTTCTCAAGAAGAGAGAAGAAAATTAATTAGAATTTTCAGAAACAAGAAATAAGTAAAGCAATACTGGTGGTGTTCTCAAGAAGAGAAGAAAATTAATAATAAGTAAAGAAATACTTGTGCTGTTCTCGGAAAGAGAAGAAGATGCCTAAGCGAGGAAATATTAATGATTTTAATGCTGAAATAGAAGACAGGGCCACGTATGGGGAACGCATAGGAATATATTGCGTAGCCATATACGCCAAGGCAATAACTTTGTTAAATTCGATGGGAGCAAAAACATACGGGCTCTTGAAACATCTAATAGCACCAGTTAAACCAGTGGACCAGACCTTCGAAGAGAGCGTAGCAGTGCTGAAGGATCACTTGAACCCCACACCGTTGATACTGGCTGAACGATTTAAATTTTACGCCAGAACCCAGAGGCAAGATGAAAGCAATGCGGAATACTTAGTCGAACTGCGTAAGCTAGCGAAATACTGCCAGTTTGGAGGGAATTTGACAGAGGCGCTGCGGGACAAGTTCGTATGCGGCTTGGCCAAAGAAGGAACGCAGAAGCGACTTCTGGAAGAAAACGACCTCACACTGGACAGGGCTGTCCTCATAGCTTCATCGCACGAAGCCGCAGCGAAAGGGACGGCGGAAATGCAGCTAAAGGCGGCGGCACTCGGGGTGGACCAAATGACTGCAAGCATTTCCAAATGCTACCGTTGTGGAAAGACAACGCACGACCAGAATCAGTGCTGGTTTAAGAATCAAGAGTGCAGGAAATGTGGCAAACTGGGTCACATCGCGAAGGTATGCAGGTCCAGAAAGAAGACCAACAAACAAAGGAAGCCACCACCACAAGAAAAGTACAACAAGGTGCATCAGGTGGCTGAAAAGAGTTCAGACGAACAAAATTCAGACTCAGACCCAAACAGCCAGGAGTTGGATAGTCTGAGAATCCACAATGTGGGTAAAGTAACTGATCTACAGACGATCTGGGTCACACTAAAAATAGCTGGAGTCCAAGTACGAATGGAGCTGGACACGGGATCAGCTGTATCAGTCATCAACCAAAAGGACTACCACCGACTATTCTCTCACATACCCTTAAGAAATACCAAGTTCGTATTACAGACATACACGGGGCATCGCGTATACCCCATGGGGAAGATAAGAGTCAAGGTGAGAGATAGGGGTAAAGTACACCCAAGAATGAATTTGTACGTACTACCTGAGGGAGGACCACCACTTCTAGGACGGGAGTGGATCAAGAAAATAGACATGGAATGGCACTACCGACAAGCAATGACGAGTGAGGACTCGGTGCAGACAAGCAGCTCAGACTCTGAGCCGGAAGACGATAAGTCCAGCTTATGTATGAAAAACAAGGTTAACATTAACTCACGGACTAAGGTTGGAAAATCGATGGCGTGCATAAAGACAGAGAATTCTGAGTCTGTTCAAGCTACAGACATATGCATTACGGAGGAACACCAGGCTCGAACTCAACGCTATTTCAAAGTACAACAACAATTAGAACAATTAAGTTACCGCCTCGTACAAGAGATGAAAACAATGAAAAAGTTCTATGACACCGAATGGGAGAGTCTGGAAAGACAACAGAACCTACTGGCTCAAGCAGAGAGCGACCATAGAGCCATCGTGACCAATTACCGATCACATCTCCCTGATGATGTTCAGGGGTTAGAATATTTGCATGATCTAGAGATACAGCAGAAGGGCAAATCACGCTGCACTGAGGATTTTGTTCTGCAATTAGAGACGGAGCTAGTGCAGGCAAAGTTAAGAGAAGTTGAATCACAGGGTGCTCTTAAGGAGATGCAGAAACAAATCTTGGACATGGAAAAGAGAAACGCTTCTTTACCTGATGAGAATAATGTGGCCATGTTGCAAGAGGAGCTTATAGGGGCGAAACTGAAAGAAGCTAAGCAAAGGATGTTGGAACTTGAAACGCAGAACCAAATCAGCGGTAATCAGCTATGTCAAGCAGAGAAGGAGTGCAAGGGTCTACATGAGAAGGTGCAATATCTCTCAGCCCAAAATAAGGGACTACTCACTCAGTTAAATGAAAGTAAACGGGAAATGGCTGAGATGGACTGCAAGAATAAAGAAGAGTTGATGGCAGTGAGACTTCGAGAGGCAGATAGCATAGCAGCCTTGGCTGAACTCCAACAGGAAATTGCGAAAGAAACAAATGAAGAGGAATCTTCAGGAAGCCAGGATTTTATTCCAGTTCTTCTCTACGACTCCTTACAAGCAGAGTGCGAGAAGTTGAAAAAACAGTATGAACAGGCCCAGACTACAATTCTGGAGGGGGTTAACTCAGCAACCTCCGAAAAGCTAGTTTCGTTGGAAGTATATGAGCAACTAAAGGTTGAACATGAGCTAGAGAGCATCGAGGCGCAACTTCTCCAAGCACTGGAAGCCAAAGTACAAGAGGAAGAGAAGATGAAAGCATTGGAGAAAATTATGGATGAAATGGAGGAGTACGCTGAATTACGTCCAGGGGAACAGGAGAATGGGGAAACAGCTACTTCAGTAGAAGGATTAAATAGCCTGATAACGAAATCCCTGAAGGAAGGGAAAGGATTGAACGCACAAATGAGGCCAGGAGGGAAGGAAGGGCAGACATCCGAGGAAGAGCAGGATGAATATGATTGCTTGAAGAAGGGTTTTGACCTGTTGAGTGACACCGAATGTTATGAGGATGTGGTCTGCCCAAATTGTGATGGGAACTCCCAAAGTGCTGAAATCCTGAGGAAGCACTTAAGGTCTAAGGAACATAGAGAGTTGGTGGCGCTACAGATGGCAGCCGGGAAAAGAGCTCGGAGAGTTTCAAAAAGGCAGAAAAGAAAAAGAAGAAGCAGAAAATAATAACTGTTTAAAATATTATTACTTCTACTACCTCAGTCCGAACACTACGAAAGGTGCTAAATTTGTAAAAAAAATCCAGGGACATTATCAAGACAGCCAGTGGGTTGTATAAGTCCGCACTGCTGGTTCAACAGGACGAAAGTACAAGCTGTTAAAAAAAAAAGCTATGGAGGATGCTGTCTGGAACGAATTAATACCAGAGACTGAATTTATGAACTGTTCCCACAGAGACTGAACCTGTAAACTGATTCCACTGAGAGTATGTTTGTAAACTGTTATATGACGTTGACTCCATTGAGAGTATATTTGTAAATTGTTATATGACGTTGACTCCATCGAGAGTATATCTGCAAACTGTTTATATAAAGTTGAAGATTGTATGTTTAACGGGATTCTGTAAGTAATAAGCTAGGAAGGGAGGAGTGTTGTGTATGTAACCGTTTACCTTTAAGGGAACTATAGAATGTAACCGTTCGCCTTTAAGAGCACTACTTTAGGGTGGCACTATCTATTGGCTCATGTATACTGTAATACCGATAGTGACCACACCAGTATATAAGGGTTGTGATACGTTAACTAGGGCAGAATCGCCCGAGCCGCTGAATAGTAAAGACGTGTTTTATTCTGTTAACAGTGGAGTCTGTGATTATTTATAATACAACCCACAGACTTAACACAGTCTGTCTTTATGTTTGCTGCAAGTTTACTTTCGTATTCTATTTTCCCCTTCCTGATTAATCCCTTTGTCCTCTTTTGCTGTATCCTGTACTGCCCCCAATCTTCCGGTCTGGTGCTTTTTTTTGCCAGTTGATATGCCCTTTTTTTTGATTTTATGCTGTCCCTAATTTCCCTCGTTATCCACGGTTGAGTCACCTTTTTAGGTTTATTTTTATGCCAAACCGGTATAAACATGTTCTGGAATTCTTCCATTCTATCTTTGAATGCTTGCCATTGTCTCTCTACTGTCAATCCCCCCAGAAACACCACCCAATCAATCTTACCCAATTCCCGTCTCAGACCCTCGTAATTCCCTTTATTTAAGTTCTGGACCTTAGTCTCTGATTCAATTTCCTCACTCTCCATCTCGACTGAGAGCTCGATCATATTATGATCGCTCTGACCCAAGGGGCCTCGTACAAGAAGATTGCTGATAAGTCCCTTCTCATTGCACAATACCCAGTCTAAAATGGCCTGATCTCGAGTCGGCTCCTCGACATATTGGTCCAGATAACCGTCCCGAAAACATTCCAGGAATTCCTCCTCCTCAGAATTTTTACTAATTTGGGTAGTCCAATCAATATGTAAATTAAAGTCACCCATGATGACAGCTGTGCTCTTATCGCACGCTTCTCTAATTTCCCTTTTTATGCCTTCCCTCACCTCCATATTACTATTTGGAGGCCTATATATCACACCCACTAACGTTTTCCTCCCCTTGCTATTTCTCATTTCTACCCATACAGATTCCGTTTCATCCGAGTTAATATCCTTCCTTTCCATTGCATTAATCCCCTCCTTTACCAGCAATGCTACCCCACCTCCCCTACCTTTTTGCCGATCCTTCCTAAATATTGTATATCCCTGGATGTTAAGTTCCCAGCCTTGCCCACCCTGCAGCCACGTTTCTGTAATCCCAATCAAATCATACTTGTTTACCTCTATTTCCACAACTAATTCATCCACCTTGTTCCTAATGCTTCTAGCATTAAGATACAAAGCCTTCAGGCTTGCTTTTTTCACACTCTCATTATGAATTAGTTTGGCCCTTTGTGTTTCTCTCCTTTGCTTATTGCTTCTCACCTTTCTACCATCTATTTCTGACTTCATATGACTTCCCTCTTTTCCACTACCTAGGTTCCCATCCCCCTGCCAAATTAGTTTAAATCCTCCCGAACCGCCCTAGAAAATATTACCCCGAGGACATCGGCTCCCTCACAGTTCAGGTGTAGACCGTCCCCTTGGTACAGGTCACTCCTCCCCAAGAACTGGTTCCAATGCCTCAAGAATTTAAATCCCTCTCCCTTGCACCACTGCTCAAGCCACGTATTTAGCTTATCTATCTTACTCTCTCTAAACTTATTAGCTCGTGGCACTGGTAGCAATCCAGAGATTACTACCTTTGAGGTCCTACTTTTCAATTTAGCTCCTAACTCCCTAAATTCAGCTTGTAGGACCTCCTCCCTCTTTTTACCTACATCGTTGGTACCTACATGTACCACGACAACTGGCTGATCCCCCTCCCCCTTCAATGCTAATGAGTGGATAATGAGTGGAATTTTGAAGGTTTTTTGTATAATGTGCGAACAATTTTTGTCCGACCAAAAAGTAAATACACCTACAAGAGCCCCCTAATGATGAGCTTTCTTTTGATATAACATATGTGTAGGTACGCTCTATAACTTTTGATTGTATAGCCGGACAGACAGACAGACATACTGTTTTATATATATAGACTAGCTGGGGGGGAGCCCGGCTTTGCCAGGGCTGTTTTGGGCTGGGCAGTTTAAATCGAGTGCCAGGCTTTGGGGCCTCTCTGTGTCCCTCTGTGAATCTGGTGCCGGGCAACATTTTAAATCGAGTCCCAGGCTTTTGGGCCCTGTCTGTGTCCCTTTGTGAATCTGCTGCCGGGCAACATTTCTACCTTTTAATACCTTGAAAGATGAAAGTGAAAGTACTTATAAAAGGTTTTTGGTAAATCTTATGTTTTTTTTAAAGAGAAACTAACTTTTTCAAAGCTGGATGATCAAAGGGCTTTCAGGCCCTGTCTCTCTCTCCCTGTGTGAATCTGCTGCCGGGCAACATTTCTACCTTTTAATACCTTGAAAGATGAAAGTGAAAATACTTATAAAACGTTTTTGGTAAATCTTATGTTATTTTTAAAAGAGATACTAACTTTTTCAAAGCTGGATGATCAAAATAGTTTGAGCTGGAAGCTGAAGTCATGGCAGTGAAACAATGGCTGCCACATCCCTGAGATGAAAACGATTAGTCCCGCCCACACACACACACACACGATTGGCCAACCATCAGGGGACTGTACTGTAGGATTGGTCAATCGTGACGGCACAGGATTGGTCGAACCTTGACGTCAGTCAATCAATGCTAAGTAGCAGATAATGAGTTTAATTTTGAAGGTTTTTTGCATAAGGCGCGAACAATTTTCGTCCGACCGAAAAGTAAATATGCTTACGAGCGTTCCGGAAGCGTAAGCTTTCTTCGGAGGTAACGCGCGCGTAGGTACGCTGTATAACTTTCGAGCGCATAGTCGGACAGACGCACACCCGAGGACAGACAGAAGGACAGACAGATAGACAGACAGACAGAAAGAACGATCCATTTATATATATAGATAATGGATCCCCAGGGTGAGTAAAAGGCAATAATTAAATCCAGGGGTGGACATTATATCAGAAACAATAAGAATAAATGGTTTGCAATAAGGGGAAAATCTTGGAGTATATATGGCAGAAGGTTTTAGTGAAAGAGCGAAGCAGTCTAAGATAATAATCTCAGGTGGGCATGAAGAGATAAACCTTAGGGCAGATAGGAAATGGGGGTAAGAAGGATAATGTGGGAAAGAATGAGGAATAAGTAAAAAGCAAAGGAGCACTGAGGGTTATGCGGGCGAAAAATTCGGGGGCAACCATTTTTGGGCGCACACCCTCACAAGTGGTGAGGTCCGAGGAGCAGTGGATATCGGGCCTCGGACCTCATGAGGCTGAAGATGGCGCTGTGGGAAGAAGCCACGGAGGTAGGTCATGGAAGTTTGGGGTCGCTGCTAGCACCATAGCGGCACACGGGTAAATGATCCGTGACCGGAGGGTGGGATTGCGGGCCTCGGAGGGTTGCATCGTGGGCTGGGGTGGTGGGGTGGTGGCGATCAGTGGCCGGGGAGGGGAGTGATCGGTGGCCGGGGCCACGGTCTGGGCCTGGAGGTCGGGGATCTCAGGGCCGTGGGGGCTGAGAAGCAGTAGGAATCGGAATGGTGCTTTACAGTTAGGTAGCCTAACTTTTTTTTTCCAGACGATCTTTAGGGTTGGTTTCCCTGAGTGTTGCCGGCCTCGGGGCAAACCAACGTTGCAGCGGGAACCTGAAGCAGACATTGGGCCCCCTTACTTGCATATACAAATGGCCTAACTCTTGCTTCAGGTGTAAGTGAAGAACGCCTCTTGATTGTCCTTAACCAATATGGCGGTAGCGCATTTCTGGTTGGAAATGTGCGTGCTTCCTGACCGCCATTTTGGGCTTTAGGGGGCCGCACGACACCTGAAAACTGGGTGCTACGCGACCTTGTTTCTAGGTCAAAAGCAAAATTCTGCGGATGCTGGAAATCTGAAATAGAAACAGAAAATGCTGGAAATACTCAGCAGGTCAGGCAGCATAGAAACAGAAGATAGGAGCAGGAGTAGGCCATTCGGCCCCTTGAGCCTGTTCCGCCATTCAATGAGATCATGGCTGATCATCCAAATTCAGTACCCTGTTCCTGCCTTCTCTCCATATCCCTTGATCCCTTTAGCCTTAAGAAATATATCCAACTCAACATTTAATGAATTGGCCTCTACTGCCTTCTTTGGTAGAGAATTCCACAGGTTCACCACTCTCTGGGTGAAAAAATTCCTCCTCATCTCTGTCCTAAATGGCTTAGCCCTTATCCTTAGACTGTGACCCCTGGTTCTGGACTCCCCGACCATCGGGAACATCCTTCCAGCATCTAGTCTGTCCAGTCCTGTCAGAATTTTATAAGTTTCAATGAGATCTCCTCTCATTCTTCTAAACTCCAGCAAGTACAAGCCCAATCAACCCAATCTCTCCTCATACGTCATTCCTGCCATCCCAGGTATCAGCCTGGTGAATCTTCGCTGAACTCCTTCCATGGCAAGAACATCCTTCCTCAGATAAGGCGACTAAAACTGCACACAATACTCAAGGTGTGGTCTCACCAAGGCCCTGTACAACTGCAGCAAGACATCCTTGCTCCTGTACTCAAACCCTCTCGCTACGAAGGCCAGCATCTGTGGAGAGAGAAACACTCCGGGGCACTCCAGCATTTTCTGTTTTTATTTCCCATTTCTAGGTCGCAGTGTTTACATGCAAATGTGCAAAGTACTAAAAATAAAGTCAGGAAACTAAGAGCACTATTAGGAATGGAAAGCCATAAAATTGTTGTCTTGGCATAAACATGGCTTCAGCTGGGGTGAAACTAGGAACTAAATATTCCTCGTTATAACATTTTCTGGAAGAGATAGAGAAGGAATAAAGAGAGTAGGTTTTCCTTTTCAAGTACATATCTAACTCCCTTTTGAAAGTTACTATTGAATCTGCTTTCACCACCCTTTCAGGCAATGCATTCCAGATCGGAACAACTCGCTGTGTAAAATGGACTAATCAGGGAGAGCTAGTCAGTGGGATTTGTAAAGGGTGTCATACTTGACTAATTTATTTGGATTTCTTCAGAAAATCAGAGCGAACATGATGTATTTTGAACATGTGAATTTTCAGAAGGTGTTTGATAAGGTGCCACTTGTTTTGAAAATTAAGGCACACGGTATTAAAGGGAAGGTGGGTGAATGATTAGAGGAATGACTAATCAACAAAAAGCCCCGAAAAAGTTAGCGCCCCCATGGCCAAAATTGGATGGTAGCACCCCAAGCAGGAGGCGGGGCGCTACTGGAAGCGTACCCCCTCCCTCTTGGGGCGCTCCAGCTCAATATTGCGGCGCTACGTGCCGCAGCGCCACATGCGCCGGCACGTCACGCCGCACCGTGGTACTGCAGGCCTTCCTCCCCTTATTAAAGGGGAGGGGCCTAGCGCAGCGTGAACCGGGGCGCAGCTGGGTCACCAGGGAGCAGGGTGCTGGCAAAAGAGCCCGGCACCCCATGGGAGGAGGGCAGAGGGGGCAGGTGCTGGCAGGTGGCCAGCAAAAAAAAATGACCGCCCAACTTAGACCCCTTAGGACGCTAACGGCAGGAATAAAGCAACCGAATTTTGCCCCCACTTTGTTTTAATTTACATAAATGATTTGGGCATAGGCACAAGGAGAATAACATTGAAGTTTCTTGTAATACTAAATTACATAGAATTACATAGAAGGTACAGCACAGAAAACTGGTTTTTGTGCTGTACTTGAGTCTCCTCTCACCCGACCAGCATATCCTTCTATTCCTTTCCCTCTCATGTGTTTATCTAGCCTCCCCTTAAATGCATCTATAATATTCACTTCAACCACTCCCTGTGGTAGCGAGTTCTACATTCTAACCACTCTCTGGGTAAAGAAGGGCAAGATAAACTATGAGGAAGAATGCAAGAGATTACAGATTACCAATTAAATACATACTTTGGTTCTGTCTTCACAAAGGAGGACACAAATAACCTCCCAAAGATGTTGGGGAACATAGGGTCTAATGAAAGAGAGGAACTGATAGAAATCAGTATTTGTAGGGAAATGGTGTTAGGGAAATTGATGGGATTGAAGGCCGATAAATCCCCAGGGCCTGATAATCTACATCCTAGGGTACTTAGAAAGTGGCCCTAGAAATAGTAGATGCATTGCTGGTCATCTTCCAAAATTCGATAGACTCTGGAACAGTACCCATGGATTGGCGGGTAGCTAATGTTACCCCACTGTTCAAAAAGGGTGGTAGAGAGAAAACGGGGAATTATAGACCGGTAAGCCTGACATCAGTAGTGGGGAAAATGCTAGAGTCCATTATAAAGGATGTAATAGCAGCGCACTTGGAAAAAAGTGACCGGATCGGACAAAGTCAACATGGATTTACAAAAGGTAAATTGTGCTTGACTAATCTACTGGAATTATTTGAGGATGTAACTGGTAAAATAGATAAGGGAGAACCAGTGGATGTGGTGTATTTGGACTTTCAAAAGGCTTTCGATAAGGTCCCGCATAAGAGATTAGCGTGTAAAATTAAGGCACATGGGACTGGGGGTAAGGTATGGACTTGGATAGAGAACTGGTTGGCAGACAGAAAGCAAAGAGTTGGAATAAATGGGTCTTTTTCCGAGTGGCAGGCAGTGACTAGTGGGGTACCGCAGGGATCGGTCCTTGGACCCCAGCTATTCACAATATATATTAATGATCTGGACGTGGGAACTAGATGTAATATCTCCAAGTTTGCAGACGACACAAAGCTGGGTGGGCGTGTGTGCTGTGAGGAGGATGCCGAGAAACTCCAGTATGATTTGGACAGGTTGGGTGTTTGGGCAGAAGCATGTCAGATGCAATATAATATGGATAAATGCGAGGTTATCCACTTTGGTGTCAAAAACAGGAAGGCAGATTATTATCTGAATGGCAATAGATTGGTAGAAGGGGAAGTGCAACGAGACCTGGGCGTCCTTGTGCACCAGTTACTGAAAGTAAGCATGCAGGTGCAGCAGACGGTTAAGAAGGCAAATGGTATGTTGGCCTTCGTAGCGAGAGGGTTTGAGTACAGGAACAAGGATGTCTTGCTGCAGTTGTACAGGGCCTTGGTAAGACCACATCTTGAGTATTGTGTGCAGTTTTGGTCGCCTTATCTGAGGAAGGATGTTCTTGCCATGGAAGGAGTTCAGCGAAGATTCACCAGGCTGATACCTGGGATGGCAGGAATGACGTATGAGGAGAGATTGGGTCGATTGGGCTTGTACTCACTGGAGTTTAGAAGAATGAGAGGGGATCTCATCGAAACGTATAAAATTCTAACAGGACTAGACAGACTAGATGCTGGAAGGATGTTCCCGATGGTCGGGGAGTCCAGAACCAGGGGTCACAGTCTAAGGATAAGGGGTAAGCCATTTAGGACTGAGATGAGGAGCAATTTCTTCACCCAGAGAGTGGTGAACCTGTGGAATTCTCTACCAAAGAAGGCAGTTGAGGCCAATTCATTAAATATATTCAAGAAGGAATTGGATATATTTCTTAAGGCTAAAGGGATCAAGGGATATGGGGAGAAAGCAGGGACAGGGTACTGAGTTTGGATGATCAGCCATTATCTCATTGAATGGTGGAGCAGGCTCGAGGGGCCGAATGGCCTACTCCTGCTCCTATCTTCTATGTTTCTATGTTTCTACAGGAGGATACAGGCAGGTTAGCGGACTGGCTGGCCAATGCAGTTCAGTGCAGAGGAATGTAAAGTAGCACATTTTGGGTGAAAGAACAGTGAAAGGAAGTACTGTATAACCTAAATGGCAGATTCTTAACAAGGTTGGAAGAACGGAAAGATCTAGGGATGCAGATAATTAGAGTCATAGAGTCATAGAGTTATACAGCACAGAAAGAGGCCCTTCGGCCCATCGTGTCTGCGCCGACCATCAATCCCTGTCCAGTCTAATCCCATTTTCCAGCATTTGGTCCATAGCCTTGTATGCAATGGCATTTCAAGTGCTCATCCAAATGCTTCTTGAATGTTATGAGGGTTCCTGCCTCTACCACCCTTTCAGGCAGTGAGTTCCAGATTCCAACCACCCTCTGGGTGAAAAAGTTCCTCCTCAAATCCCCTCTAAACCTCCTGCCCCTTACCTTGAATCTATGCCCTCTTGTTATTGACCCCCCTACTAAGGGGAAAAGTTCCTCTTTATCTACCCTATCTATGCCCCTCATAATTTTGTACACCTCAATCAGGTCCCCCCTCAGCCTTCTTTGCTCCAAGGAAAACAACCCCAGCCTGTTTAGTCTTTCTTCATAGCTGAGGCGCTCCATCCCAGGTAACATCCTGGTGAATCTTCTCTGCACCCTCTCCAAAGCAATCACATCCTTCCTATAGTGAGGCGACCAGAACTGCACACAGTACTCCAGCTGTGGCCTCACCAGCGTTTTGTACAGCTCCATCATAACCTCCCTGCTCTTATATTCTATGCCTCGGCTAATGAAGGCAAGTATCCCATATGCCTTTTTAACCACCTTATCTACCTGTTCCGCTGCCTTCAGGGATCTATGTACATGTACACCAAGGTCCCTCTGACCCTCTGTACTTCCTAGGGTCCTACCACTCATTGTGTATTCCCTTGCCTTATTTGTCCGTCCAAAATGCATCACCTCGCACTTTTCAGGGTTAAATTCCATTTGCCACTTTTCCGCCCATCTGACCAACCCGTTTATATCGTCCTGTAGCCTGAGGCTTTCCTCCTCGCAATTTACCACCCCACCAATTTTCGTGTCATCTGCGAACTTACTGATCATACCTTTTACATTCTCATCCAAATCATTTATGTAGATCAGAAACATTAGGGGTAAACTCTTGCCTTCGTCACCTGGCCGATAATCTGGCAAAGTTGACCGTCCGCCCACTGTAGAATTTTCATTCCCATTGCATCTTTTAAGGAGAGAATAGCTAAACATTTGCAGCAGAGGAAGGTACAGTGCAATGGGGAGAGAGTAAAGTAGTGAAATTAGCTTGGAAATGGTCTAGCAAAGAGCCAGTGCAGACACAATGGGCTCAATGGCCTCCTTCTGCACTGTAAATGGATCTATGGTTCCTTGTTTGCACTAGGAATCCATGAAGGGGCACATCAGACACAAGTGATGAAGAGATGCGTCTCCAAACTCCACCCCAGCCCACATATTCCAACAAGGAGTGCTCTGAAGGTTCAAACATAGAAACATAGAAGATAGGAGCAGGAGTAGGCCATTCGGCCCCTCGAGCCTGCTCCGCCATTCAATGAGATCATGGCTGATCATCCAAATTCAGTACCCTGTCCCTGCTTTCTCCCCATATCCCTTGATCCCCTTAGCCTTAAGAAATATATCTAACTCCTTCTTGAATATATTTAATGAATTGAATGTTTTTGTAGCTGGCTTCAACCTGCTGCCTGGTGAAATTACATTCCTGCTATACATTGGGCAAGTTGGTTAAGTGCTGCTCCCCTGAACTAATTAACTTTCTTGTAATTTCTCCTGACTGCATTCATATGCCAGCTGCCATTCTTCTCTGACAGCTCAAGGATATTGCTAGTCGGGCCCATTCTGGAGTTCGAGAGAAGCTGTTGGCTTTGTTGAGACAGCGTCGGGTGCCTGAGTGGGTGGTGCGCCAATCCTCCAAGAGGCTGAGCTTGTGCCTTCCTGGCCTAATGCTGTGAAAGGGGGAGGAATTGGAGGCTTTCACACCGGCCGCTGCCGCCGTGAAATGGCAAAAAGACGGCGGCCGGCGCTCTTCCACCAGCGAGCTGGCGGACCCATCGACGCAAGCCAAGTTTGGAGCCGCCAGTAACGCTGCCAGTAAACACCAGCGCCAGGGAGATTTAAACGAACGAGATCATGACATCAGAAAGTGTGTAATGCTCACTTGACGCCCAATCTCCAACACTGCATTTAAGCCATTGTACTTACTGTCAGCGCAGAGCGACGACAGGGAGAGCTGTTGTCCTCCAGCAGGAAGCAGGCTGCAGCAGCGATATTTAAAGGCATCATCACCAATCAGTGGCAACTGACACAGTTCAGCAGTTTCAGGGGCTGTTTGTTACTTCCTGCAACTGAAATAGCTCTCTTTAGTTATTTCAAGTTTTTTTTTTGGTGACAGGGAGTGTTGATTCAAATGCAGATGTTCCTCATTATTTGCTAAAGGCTTCTCTTGCAACACTTGCTCACAGTCGTGGGGGCTGTACTGGCAGTCGAGCTCGCCCGCCAGGATCTACGGCAGAGGGAGCGGACGGCAGCGAGGGAGATGGGAAACCTGCGCGCAGAGGCAGGAGGATGAGGGCCACGAGGGCTCTCAACAGGAGGCCTTTCCCACCTAGGGTCTTCCGACAGCACATCGCCTTCCTTCAATTAAGTGAGGAGCAGTGTCTTAGGAGGCTATGCTTCAGCAAGGAGGTGGTCACAGAACTCTGCCACCTCCTGCAACCAGAGCTGTAGCCTGAGAACAGGGCGACCACGGCTCTCCCAGTGGCAGTCAAGGTCACCATGGCACACCACATCCCCATCATACCATCCCTGTGTCACGGAATATCACATCCCTTTCCTGGGTACAAAGCTGAAATGAGACACACCACAAAAGATTCCAAACACAATTATTAAATTTATCAATAATCACAAGACACATATTTACAATTATACAATTAAGTAATCACCCCGGTGCAATCCCTTAGTGTCAGTCTTTTGTGTGCCTTTTCCTATTCTGGTGCTCCTACGAAGTGCTCCCCCAGTGGCCACGGTATGGCAGGTTGAAGGTTGCTGATTTTCAGTGGGGGACACTGTAGCTGGCCTTGCAGGATGACCTTGAGCAGGTCTGGACCGAGAAGGCCCGGCTGTAGGCTGCACCACCTCGGCATGGATGGCAGCAGTCTGGGCTGGCTGGCTGGCTGACAGGCAGCGGCGAGAGCAATGGTGGAGTGGCAGTGGTGGGATGAGGAATGCTGTCATCCTGAGAGAGGAGAGCAGTGTCCTGCTCCACTGACACCCCCCCCCCCCCCGGGACGGCACCTCAGCACTCCTACCCATCTGTTGGAGCACAGTTTGCTGGCCTGCTGCGACACCCTGCAAGCCCCAGTCAATGGTGGGCAACGCAGCCATGACGGCAGCAGTCTTAGTGTGGGTGGCACCAAGCAGAGACTGCATGAGAGCAATCTGAGCTTCCACTGCAGCACTAAGACGTTGGGTCACTTCCGCCTGTGCAGCAATGGAAGCTGCGACATCGCCCACTACGTCTGGGCCGCCACAGTCTCTCTGGGAGTGCACCATCATTTCCAGGCTGGAAGTCCTCAGCTCCATGTTCTGCGCAGAGCGTCGTGTAATGTCGGAGACGGACTCCTCCACGCTCCTTGAAATTGCCAGAGGCTCTCTGGCAGCCTTGCCAATGCCCCCATCATTTCCGTGTGCATGCCCATTGACATGAATCACTCATTCATGAAAGAAAGGCTTATGAAATAATGCTGAGCGGCCTACGGGGGACATAAGAACATAAGAAATAGGAGCAGGAGTAGGCCAATCGGCCCCTCGAGCCTGCTCCGCCATTCAATAAGATCATGGCTGATCTGATCCTAACCGCCAATCCACTATCACAGAACCATCTCCTGAATCTAACAGAATTAGACACACGAAATAGGAGCAGGATCAGGCTACACGGCCCCTGGGCCCGCTCCGCTACCCACAGGGCCATGACCGATCCGAACCTAGACTCATGTCCAAATTCCTGCCCGCTCCCCGTAACCCTTAATTCCCTTTACTTCTAGGAAACTGTCTATTTCTGTTTTAAATTTATGTAAGGATGTAGCTTCTACAGCTTTTTGGGGCAGCATATTCCATGGACCTACCACCCTCTGAGTGAAGTAGTTCCTCCTCATCTCAGTTTTGAAAGAGCAGCCCCTTATTCTAAGACTATGCCCCCTAGTTCTAGTTTCACCCATCATCGGAAACATCCTCCCCGCATCCACCCGATCCAGCCCCTTCACAATCTTATATGTTTCAATAAAATCGCCTCTCATTCTTCTGAACTCCAATGAGTAGAGTCCCAATCTACTCAACCTCTCCTCATATGTCCATCCCCTCATCCCCGGGATTAACCGAGTGAACCTTCTTTGTACTGACTCGAGAGCAAGTATGTCCTTTCTTAAGTATGGACACCAAAACTGTACGCAGTATTCCAGGTGCAGTCTCACCAATACCTTGTACAACTGAAGCAATACCTCCCTATTTTTATATTCTATCCCCCTAGCAATGAAAGCCAACATTCCATTGGCCTTCTTAATCACTTGCTGCACCTGCATACTAACCTTTTGAGTTTCGTGCACCAGGACCCCCAGATCCCTTTGTACTTCAGTACTTTCCAGTTTCTTGCCATTAAGATAATAACTTGCTCTACGATTTTTCCTGCCAAAGTGCATAACCTCACACTTTCCAGTATTGTATTCCATCTGCCAAATCTCTGCCCACTTACTTAGCCTGTCTATGTCCCCTTGCAGGTTTTTTATGTCCTCCTCACTCACTACTTTCCCTCCCATCTTAGTATCATCTGCAAACTTTGATATGTTACACTCGGTCCCCTCCTCCAAATCGTTAATATAGATTGTAAAGAGTTGGGGACCCAGCACTGACCCCTGCGGAACACCACAAGTTACTGATTGCCAGTCTGAGAATGAACCATTTATCCCAACTCTCTGCCTTCTGTTAGATAGCCAATCCTCTATCCATGCCAGAATATTACCCCCAATCCTGTGATTTTTTTTATCTTAAGCAATAATCTTTTGTGTGGCACCTTGTCAAATGCCTTTTGGAAGTCTAAATACACTACGTCCACTGGTTCCCCTTTATCCACCCTATATGTTACTTCCTCAAAGAACTCCAGCAAATTTGTCAAACATGACTTCCCCTTCATAAAACCATGCTGACTTTGTCCTATTAAATTATGATTATCCAAATGTCCTGTTACTGTCTCCTTAATAATGGACTCCAAAATTTTACCTACCACAGATGTTAGGCTAACCGGTCTATAGTTTCCAGCCTCCTGTCTACTGCCCTTTTTAAATAAGGGTGTTACATTAGCAGTTTTCCAGTCTGCCGGGACCTTTGCCGAGTCCAGGGAGTTTTGGAAAACTATTACCAATGCATCCATAATCCCTACCGCCACTTCCCTCAAGACCCTAGGATGTAAGCCATCCGGTCCAGGTGATTTACCCGCCTTGAGTCCCATTATTTTACCGAGTACCACTTCCTTAGTGATTTTGATCGTGTTTAGCTCCTCCCCCCCTTTAGCCCCTTGTTTGTCCAGTGTTGGGATATTCTTAGTGTCTTCTACTGTAAAGACTGATATAAAATATTCATTCAGTGTTTTTGCCATCTCCATATTTCCCACCATTAATTTCCCGGTCTCATCCTCCAAGGGACCAACATTTACTTTAGCCACCCTTTTTCTTTTTATATAACTATAAAAACTCTTACTATCTGTTTTTATATTTTTTGCTAATTTACTTTCATAATCTATCTTCCCTTTCTTAATCAATCTTTTTGTTATTTTTTGCTGTCTTTTAAAGTTTTCCCAATCCTCTATCCTCCCACTAGATTTAGCTACCTTATATGCCCTTGTTTTTAGTCGAATACTATCCTTAATTTCTTTACTTAGCCACGGATGGCTGTCTTTTCTTTTACACCCTTTTCTTCTCAGTGGAATATATATTTTTTGGAAGTTGTAAAATAACTCCTTAAATGTACACCACTGATCATGTATCGTCTTACCCTTTAATCTATTTTCCCAATCCACTCTACTCAATTCTGCTCTCATACCTTCATAGTCTCCTTTATTCAAGCTTAGCACGCTTGTCCAGGGAGAGTATAAATACTCGGGCACGGGCCCAGCTTGCGCAGGACATTCGTAACAGGAACTAGTGAAGGACACAACTAGACCTCCATGTTGTAAAACAGTTGATTAAAGCTTTAACACTTAAACCAAGTGCCTAGTAGTTTTCTCACCCATCTTCTGAAGGCCTCCCCATCGAGGTCCTCATCTGAGTCCTGTGCAGCAGAACTTGCGCGCACGTGAACTCGCCCTCTGGGGAGCTGGCCCCCCGAGCTACCCTTTCCGCCCCCCCTGGCCTTGTTCGCGGAGTGCCAGTTTCTGAGCTGGTGTCTGCAAGTGAGAGACGCAGTCATGCGGTGTCTTCTTCCTCTTCCTCTCCTCTCCCCTTCGCTCTCAACGGTGCCCTCGGGGACAGGCCGCTCAGGTGGTTGTTGATTATCTGAACGCACAAAGACACAAGAGTCGGGTTATGATGAGGGCGGGGTGGGGGGGGAAGCCAAAATGCATGCACGCAGCATGAGTAGCTTGAAAATTAGAAAAGATTGTGGGCTGAGGGGAAAGTGGGATGCGAGAAGAAGGATTAGCAATGACCGTATCGTTGTTGTCCCCAAAGGGTTGAACCTCGCCAATGGCCACGGCCTCTAACACATGGCACCCAATGATCTCAGGCACTCGCTCCTCAAGCTGGTAAAATTGTGTCACAGTCTGCTCCGAGGAAGGGTAACTCTCTCTGCAGGATGAAGGTAAGAATTTTTTTTTTAAGAACCGGAAATGGCTACTGACATGAATCAGTCATTCATAAAAGACTTATGAAATGATACTGAGCGGCCTGCGGGTGGCGCTGTCCAGGGAGAGTATAAATACTCGGGCACGGGCCCAGCTTGCGCAGGGACATTCTTAACAGGAACTAGTGAAGGACACAACTAGACCTCCATGTTGTAAAACAGTTGATGAAAGCTTTATTTAACGCTTAGACCAAGTGCCTAGTAGTTTTCTAACGTCAGCTACTATCATTAGGACCGGCACAACTGTCCCTCTCTGACTCAGCCCAATTCTTTACCATACTGCCTTATCTCTCGATATTTTCTGGAGGGCGGAGGGTTCGAGTTGCCTTTTGAACCCATTTAGGTGCGCCTGGTCCCCTCCTGTCCGCTCCGGCGGTTATGTGCGACCTTGGCCTGCAAGAGAAAGAGAAGTGTTGAGTGGGTTTAGTGCAATGTGCCTGCTGTAGTTGAATAGTTGTCATTGTGTGCGAGGTGTGAGATGTGGGGTGTGAGTGTTGATGGGTGGAGATTGCTGCTTTTGTTAGTGCCGGGGGTGCGGTGCAAGGAGCAGTGTGTGAAGCAGATGGTGGTATGTGGCATTTGCTGAAGCCTTCACTCACCTTTGACCACCCGTGCGAGGTCGTTAAACCACTGGGTGTGGGTCCTGGGGATGACAGTGCTGGCCGTGACGTGGTCCGCTATCTCACGCCACATGGTCATGGATGTGTGTGGCGAGGGCACTCCCGACAGTTTGCGGGTATGGCACCACCCGCCTCCTCTCCACCACAGCCTCGAGAGCTCCACCAGAGAGCCTACGGGATCTCTCCCTCCGTCTATATTCTGCCATCACTACTTGAAAGTGTTGCTTCTCCGTCCGCCTCTTCACTATCCTGTTGGGGCAGTGGGGCAGCTGAACAGCCTAGCAGCCTGATAATGAGGTGCTGCAGCAGTAATGGCCCAGAAATTCGGGTCAGAGGCTTCCCGCGGGCGCAAGCCCCCGACCTGCACTTATATAGCGCGCCTGCCGTTGTGCTGTGGGGCCGCGTGGGATTCCGATCCTGGGCCTGCTCCAGCTGCCGGCACGCAGTGCGTGCGTATCCCAGGGGCGCAGTTAGTTCGAAGCATCCCCTGGGACCACGTGGGCCATGGGGAGCCAATCGGAGCCGGGAATCTCTATTCATAGATTTGACAGAAAGACCTGTCAAATCTATGAATAGAGATCGGCCCCAAAACATAACAAAAACTTCAAATACATTTTTTTTAATCACATTTCAAAAATAACTATAAATTACATAAAACAACTATTTTAAACAATAATTTAAATTTTTGAAAAAATTAATTACAGTTTTTAACGGGGCTAAAAATAAACTTACCTTTAAAGTATTTAAAAATAATAAACCTGTGGAAAAAATGTTTAAATTTTACTTAATTCACCACTTACCTTGTTAAAAGCAGGCCTTGCGACTGCTTTTTAAACGCGCAGCTGCTGGAGACTTACCCTCCCGGAGAAACCTGCAAAAAAAAAACGGAAGTCCTAGGCACACGCGCTGCCTCTCCGGCGCACGCGTTCGACCTGTGAACCCCTTCCTTCAAGGGAACGGAAGTTCCGGTTTCCCGCGCATGCGCAGTGCATGCACGAAACTGGCACTTTCGTTGGCCCTGCGCGTGAGTACCCAGCGCGTACTCACCCGTGGGGACCCGAATTTCTGGCCCAACGTTGCACCTTCCGTTTAAGGAGTGGAAAAAGCCTGTGGCTATCATGTCTGTGAATTACACCATCCCCGATATTGGTCCATCTGTTCAGTGTACTCTGTTGGTTGGTGCTTAAACAAATTGACTGTAAATTAAACAAACTTCAAATGAAACTTAAACAAATCAAATTAAAATTGTATTGTCCGGGTTGATGATGCACTCCAGTCCCCGCGGCGCCCACCGGTCGCGGAAATACTCAAGCGTGCCGGCGGACACCGCGTGCTCCATCTCCAGGGCCACCCGGGCGCGAACATGGCCGCGGAAGAGAGGCAGGCAATCTGGCTGGACGACCCCCTCGACCGCCCGCTGCCTGGACCAATTGATGGCTTTTTTTGCCAGGCCCAGGAGCAGTCCCACGAGGAGGTCCTCCAACCTGCCCGCTCCCCTCCGCACCGGGTGACCGTAGATCAAGAGCGTGGGACTGAAGTGCAACCAAAAATCGAGGAGCAGCCCCTTCAAGTAATGAAAGAGGGGCTGCAACCTCTCACATTCTATGTAAACGTGAAATATTGACTCCTCCAGGCCGCAGAAAATTCAGGCGGCCTGGGAGTCCGTGAACCTATTTAAAACCATATTGCACGGGACCGCTCCGTGCAACACCCTCCAGGCCAAGTCCCCGATAGAACAAGGGAGGACTCCCGTGTAGAGAGCCCTCCATTGGGGGCCTCCGCCTCCGCCGGTTGGCAAGACGCCACGCCACGCCAAGGCGTGACCTGTTCAGTGTAACGCCAATGAGCAGCAGTGTTAGCACTGAAATCATGTTAATGAAGAGTGAGCACAAATTTTGCGTGCTAACCAGACCATTTTCAGGTGGCGCAGCCTAACCTCATTTAGTCTTAACACTGCCACTTTCTTGGCTATGTCCAGTTTTTAGCCCATGAGTCTAAATCACAATTGTTTGCCAGATGTAAAGAATTAGCAATGAAGCACATTTTGAAAAGTTGCCATTGAAGTGAGAAGGGTTCAAAAGGCAACTTGATATTTTCTGGAGGTTGGAGGTTTTGAGAGATAAGGCGATTAGGGGAAAGAACTGGGCTGAGTCAGAGAGGGGCAGTTGTGCTGGCCCAAATTATAATAGCTTTAAAAAAAAAAAAAATTCTAATCTTCTTCCTGCAGAGAGAGTTACCCTTCCATGGTGCAGACTTTGACACAATTTTACAGGCCATCTGCTATTAGCTGCATTTAGCTTGTAAAACTGTGTTGAAGTTTTCAGTAAAGAGTATTGCACAATAGCTTGTCTCATTTGGTGGGACTCCGCCCCCCCTTCTCTAGGTCAGAAGATTGTGAGTTAATGTCTAACCCAAAGGCTTCGGTGCACAATCTAGGGCTGACATAGCAGTGCGCAACTGAGGAAGTGTTGCCAAGTTATACGTGCCAAGTCGACTGCCTGCTTACATCCCAATGCGCTATTTGAAGAAAAGCAGGGAATTTTCTGGGTGCCCTGGCCCACAACCAACAATAACAAAAAGAGATTAACTGGTCCTCCATAGCAGTTTGCGGGCTACAGTTGGTGTAAAATTGTTTGCCTATGTAACAAAAATCACTGCATTTAAAAACATCATTGTGTGAAGCACTTTGAGATGGTTTAATGTGACAAAGTGCTATGTGAATACAAATATTGATTTCCTTTTGTTTATGCAGAGGGCTAACTCAAGGAGCAATTGTGTTTTGGTCCAATTTTAACCAGTACAATTTAAAATTTGGGGCCTTAAGGTCAAGGGCACATGTCATCTCACAGCTGGGGATCTTTTTCCCCCCAATTTTTTTTTCCTCTTCTCCTATGTGGTAATCCAAGCTGGAGATATGGCAGTCCTGCAGGTTATTGTCTAGATTCTTCATATGTGAGCCTAAACCGTCTATACAAAGGGGCAGGGCATCGCAATAAAGCAGAATCCTGTCTTCATCCAATGACGTACCTATGAAGCATCCAGCAGAAGTCACTGGATAATAATCAGGAGAAGGAACCCTCCCTAATTTCCCCCCTTCCTGGGCCAAGAAGAAGGAGGCCAAAGGCCACACCATTTCCATCCGACCCTGGCAGCTGGGGAATTTAAAATACAGTTAATTAAATAAATCTGGAATTAAAAAGCTAGTATCCGTAATGGTGACCATGAAACTACCGGATTGTCGGAAAAACCCATATGGTTCACTAATGTCCTTTAGAGAAGGAAATCTGCTGTCCTTACCCGGTCTGGCCTATATGTGACTCCTGACCCACAGAAATGTGGTTGACTCTTAACTGCCCTCTGAAATGGCCCAGCAAGACACTCAGTTGTACACAAGTGCTACAACAAAATCAATCATCGACCTGAAACGTTAACTCTGTTTCTCTCTTCACAGGTGCTGCCTGACCTGCTGAGTATCTCCAGCATTTTCTGTTTTTACAACAAAATCAGCACTGTGGGAGTACCTTCACCTCACAGACTGCAGCGGTTCAAGAAGGCGGCTCACCACCACCTTCTCAAGGGCAATTAGGAATGGGCAATAAATGCCGGCCTTGCCAGCGACGCCCACATCCCGTGAACGAATAAAAAAAAAGATAAATTAACTCGGCACAGCTTAGGGATTGAACCTAAGATCTTCATGGTCTGTAACAATCTGTATCACACCACATGGTACATTGATTCATTGAGTGACTCCACCTTATTGGGAGAAAATAATTTAGTTCATAGGTGCTTTAGTGGCATAGATGTTTCCAACATAAATGGTGTCATCATTTTTACCTTTGCTGTAAATACTGGAATCCACATTTCAAAGTTCAATACAAGATCCAACTATGTATTTTTCGCAGGGAAGTGTTCTCCTACTCTTGACTACACTAAATATTCCTGCACTGCACCTGCATGGAACTCAGGCTGGTACCTATCAATGTCTACCTTAGGGTTGACGTAAGAAAACTACTAGGCACTTGGTCTAAGCGTTAAACAAAGCTTTAATCGACTGTTTTACAACATGGAGGTCTAGTTGTGTCCTTCACTAGTTCCTGTTAAGAATGTCCTGCGCAAGCTGGGCCCGTGCCCGAGTATTTATACTCTCCCTGGACAGCACCACCCGCAGGCCGCTCAGTTGATTCATGTCAAGGGTGACCATATTTTCTAAACCGAATCTGGGGACACACAATGCGGGAGCACAGCAAAGTAGCCAGAATGGCAAAGGTAGGTTGCGCAGCATAGCGAGGCAAAATATTTTGTTATTTTGATGCAAACTGAATCTGCAAAGCGCAGCAGCAGAACTTTCCACCTGAATAACGCAGTCGCTGTTCACAGCATCTGCCAGCCGCAATCGCCGGCTCCTCCCCCTCCTCACAGCCTGACACTCGCCCACACCATCCGAGACCGCGAACCTGCTTGCTCTGATCTGGCTCCCAGGACACCCACAGGGCCCGGCTCCGGCCGACGCTCGTTCGTCCGGTTACCAGCGGCCCCCGTTACCGGACATATTTTGGCTCCGGGGGCCGACTTCCCTTCAACCGAATTTCACATGACTATCCGGGGATTTGGCTGGGGGTGGGGCTGAGGTTTGGAGATGCCACGGAGCGCGATCGCTTCATAAATTAAAGTCCCTCAGTGAGTCCACCCTTTCTGCTGGTTGAAAACAGGAGATTGACATCCCTCCCACCAATCAGAACCCAGCCTGACACAAACCCCGCCCGCTTTATTGACCGGCCGCAGGGCAACTCGGGGTCACGTGGCTCCTGATTTGGACCCACGTGTATTCAGGGCCGAGTTTCCTGAACCGGGGACTCTTCTGGGGAGTTTGTTTGCCCGGGGACACAGTCCCTCATCTGGAAAAACAGGGTAGTATGGTCAACCTAGTCTACATGTGTCATCAGTGAAGGATTTCTTGCATTGGACTTCAGCGGTAGTGAAGGAGAGTGATTTTGTGGGTGCGCTTAGTAGCGCAACAAAATTATTTTTTTCTTGGAAAATGAAGTTGTTAAAAATAACAACAAGTTGCATTTATACAGTATAGCACCGTTAATGTAGCAAAATGACCCAAGGCGATTCACAGGAAGTATTATCAAACAAAATTTAACACCAGGCCACATAAGGAGATATTAGGACAGGGTAACCAAAAGCTTGAGGAGAGAGAGGTGGCACCAGTACTGGGGAAAGAGGGGGCTGTTCCGTTGGGATGGGCTGGAACCAGTGTCCTGGCGAAGCGAATAACTAGGGCAGTAGACAATGCTTTAAACCAATGAAGGAGGTGGGTGGGAGGATTCAGAAAAGAGTAAATTTAAAAGCAGCAAGTGGTCCAACCGTGGCTAACAAGAGAAGTTAAAGATAGTATTAGATCAAAGGAAGAGGCTTACAATGTTGCCCAAAAAAGTAGTAAGCCTCAGGATTGGGAGGATTTTAGAATTCAGCAAAGGAGCACCAAGAAATTGATAAGGAAAGAGAAAAAAGAATATGAGAGTAAATTAGCAAGAGACATAAAAACAGATTGTAAATGTTTCTATAGGTATGTAAATAGGAAGAGATTAGTGAAAGTAAACATGGGTCCATTAGAGGCAGAGACAGGAGAAATTATAATGGGCAATAAGGAAATGGCAGACACATTAAACAAATACTTTGTATCTGTCTTTTGGTAGAAGACCCCAAAAATATTCCAGAAATAATGGAGAACGAAAGGTCTAGAGCGAATGAGGAACTTAAAGAAATCAGTATAAGTAAAGACATAGTACTAGAGAAATTAATGGAATTAAGAGGCGACAAATCCCCTGGACCTGATGACCTGCATCCTAGGGTTTTAAAAGAGGTAGCTGCAGAGATAGTGGATGCACTGGTATTAATCTAGATTCTAGAACAGTCCCCAAGGATTGGAAGGTAGCAAACATAACCCTGCTATTTAAGAAAGGAGGAAGAGAAAAAACGGGGAACTATAGGCCAGTTAGCCTGACATCAGTAGTAGGCAAAATGCTAGAATCTATTATTCGAGACGTGGTAACAGGGCACTTAGAAAATCATAATATGGTTAGGCAGAGTTAACATGGTTTTATGAAAGGGAAATCGAGTTTGACAAACCTGTTAGAGTTTTCTGAAGATGTAACTAGTAGGATGGATAAGGGGGAACCAGTGGATGTAGTGTATTTGGATTTTCAAAAAGCATTCGATAAGGTGCCACACAAGTGGTTATTTCACAAAATTAGGACTCATGGGATTGGGGGTAATATATTAGCATGCATTGAGGAATGGTTAATGGACAGAAAACAGATAGTAGGAATAAATGGGACTTTTTTGGGTTGGCAGGCTGTAACTAGTAGGGTACCCCAGGATCAGTGCTTGGGCCTCAGCTATTTACAATCTATATTAATGACTTTAGATGAAGGGACTGAGTGTAATATATCCAAGTTTGCTGATGATACAAAGCTAGGTGGGAAAGTAAGCTGTGAGGAGGACGCAAAGAGGCTGCAGGGAGATATAGACAGGTTAACGGAGTGGGCAAGAACATGGCAAATGGAATACAATGTGGGGAAGTGTGAAGTTATCCACTTTGGTAGGAAAAACAAAAAAGCAGAATATTTTTTGAATGGTGAGACAGGAAATGTTTGCATTCAGAGAGACCTGGGTGTCCTTGTACATGAATCACAGAAAGTTAACATGCAGGTACAGCAAGCAATTAGGAAAGCAAATGGTATGTTAGCTTTTGTTACAAAGGGATTAGAGTATAAGGGTATCGAAGTCTTACTACAATTATACAGGGCATTGATGAGGCCACACCTGGAGTACTGTGTACAGTTCTGGTCTCCTTACCTAAGAAAAGACATACTTGCCTTAGACTGATTCCTAGGATGAGGGGATTGCCCTATGAGGAGAGATTGAGTAGACTAGGCCTATATTCCTTAGAGTTTAGAAGAATGAGATGTGATCTAATTCAAACATATAAAATTCTTAAGGGGCTTGACAGAGTTAATGCTGGGAAAATGTTTCCCCTGGCTGGGGAATCTAGAACACGGGGTCACAATCTCAGAATAAGGGGTCGGCCATTTCGGACTGAGACGAGGAGAAATTTCTTCACTCAAAGGGTTGTGAATCTTTGGAATTCTCTACCCCAGAGAGCTGTGGAGGCTCAGTTGTTGAGTATATTCAGGACAGAGGTCGATAAATTTTTGGGAACTAAGGGAATCAAGGGATATGAGGATAGTACAGGAAAGTGGAGATGAGGTAGAAGATCAGCCATGATTTTGCTGAATGGCGGAGCAGGCTCGAAGGGCCAAATGGCCGACTCCTGCTCCTATTTCTTATGTGAAGAGGTGGAGAGGTTTAGGGAGGGAATTCCAGAGCATGGGTCAAGGCAGCTGAAGGCATGGCTGCTAAAAAGGCTGAAATTGGAGAGGAAACTAACATAACTAATCAAGACAAATTTTAAAGTAATTTTTAAAATATTGCCTCTTCGTAACTATGAATAGTTGGACTATTTGTTGGATGTTTCTGACACCACCACTGTAATGGGTGAAATGTTCTTCCCCTGTCTATTTCCCCACTGCTGCATAAATTTACTAACGTTTTGTTCTTGTGATCACTGACACCATTATGTGTGATACGGAGGTAGTGAAAAATTAAATGAAATAAACTGACTTAGACATGCATCTTAAAGCAACATTAAAGCAATATTTCACTATTTTTATTATGACTCATAGAAAGAAGAAAGGAGGAGAGGTTCAGTATTGGCCCGTTTGGGGCGCTGATTTTTGAAATCGTGAAAAATTAGCGCCAGGCGCTAATGATTCTGAGCTTCCCCTAAATTGGCTGTTCATGTTCCTGGAAAGCACTGGAGCAATGGCTGATGCACCAGGGACGAGCGGGCTGCAGCAAGACCAGAAGGGGAAAGGGTAGCTCGGGAGCCAGCTCTGGCCGCAGGAGAGCATGGCGCTAGTGGTTACCGCCACCGCAAACCTCCACTTCAATTTCGCGGGCGTTGGTACTAGCGCCGCGCCCAGTCGCTAAGCTGGTAGCACACCGTTAGTGCCCCCCCCCCCCCCCACCCCGGAGGCGCTAAGGTACCGAATTTCTCCCCCACAGTGCACTGTTTCACAGTGAGAGGAAAGAGTTCAGTAAGCAGTGCCACATTGATGCTACCGTTTGGTGAAGCGCATCGTTCACCAGCTCAATCGCTGCCCTTTGCCATCAGATACCCTCACCGACTGTATCAAGCTCAACAATCAATATTTTGGGCCGGTTACATGAATGAAAAAACATTATTATAGGAAGTATGCATTTTGATATTCTGGAGTGGTAGTGATAAGTTAAGAATGAAGATCTGGAACATGTTATGCATTGTATAATGTCATAAGATTGGAAAAGGAATCGGTATAATGCGAACATCTGACGGGCAGGAATGGTCCTACAGCGGCACATCATCTACCTAGTGTCTGCACCTCGAGGAACTTCGGCTCAGAGTTGTTAAGCTGGAGTCCGAGGTGCAGACATTGCGGGGCATCAGGAATGGGGAGAGTTACCTGGACACTTTGATCCAGGAGGCAGTCACACCCCTTAGGTTAGGTAGTGGTACAGGTCTGGTTAGTGGTCAGGGACAGGAGGGTGTGACTACGACTTAAGCCGGTAAAGGGACCTCAGGTACAGTGCTGGAGGAGTCTCAGCCTTTGCCCTTATCCAACAGGTATGAGGTTCTTGCTGCCTGTGTGGATGTGGGCAAAGTCTGCAGGGTGGATGAGCAAACTGACCACGGCACCATGGTGCAGGAGGCCATTCAAGTGGGGGGAGTGAAAATGAATGTTGTAGTAGTAGGAGACAGTATAGTCAGGGGGATAGATAATGTTCCGAAGGCTGTGTTGCCTGCCCGGTGCCAGGGTTAAGGATATCTCCTCGTGGCTGGAGAAGAATTTGGAGTGGGAGGGGGAGGATCCAGTTTTCATGGTCCACGTAGGAACCAACATCATAGGTAGAACTAGGAATGAGGTTCTGCTGAGAGTTTGAGGAGCTAGGGTCCAAATTAAAACGCAGAACCTCACAGGTAATAATCTCTAGATTGTTACCTGAGCCACGTGTAAATTGACATTGGGACAAGCAGGTAAGAGAGTTAAATGCATGGCTCAAAAAGTGGTGTGGGAAGAAGGGGTTTCGATTCATGGGACACTGGCACCAGTACTGGGGAAAGAGGGAGCTGTTCCGTTAGGACAGGTTCCATTTAAACCACAGTGTCCTGGTGAATCGAATATCTAAGGCTGTAGATAGGGCTTTAAACTAAAAAGTGGGGGGGGGAGGGGTCAGGTGAGATGTTATTAAGAAATCTAAAGAGAAATGTCGAGGCAATGGAGCAGTGTAGTGATTTGGGTAAAGATAAGTAGAGTGTGACAGGAAGGGACAGAGAATTTAACGGTAACAGTGCATCAGCGAATAAGGTGAAAGCAGGGAATAATGGTAAAAATTTAAAATTAAAGACTTTTTATCTGAATGCATGAAGCATTTGTAACAAGATAGGTGAATTAGTGGCACAAATAGAGATACCCGGATTTGATCTAATAGCCATTACAGAGACGTGGTTGCAAGGTGACCAAGATTGTGAACTAAATATTCTAGGGTACTCGACGTTTCGAAAAGATAGGCAGAATGGAAAAGGAGTGGGGGTAGCCATGATAATAAAGGATGACATAAGGACAGTAGCGAGAAAGGATCTTAGCTCGGAAGCTCAGGAAGTAGAATCAGTATGGGTGGAGATGAGAAATAACAAAGGGCAGAAAACACAGGTGGGAGTAGTTTATAGGCTCCCTAACAGTAACTATACCGTTGGACAGAGTATTAATCAACAAATAATAAGAGCTTTTAACAAAGGTAATGCAATAATTGTGGGGGACTTTAATCTTCATATAGACTGGGCAAATCAAATTGGCAAAGGTAGTCTGGAGTGGTCTAAGTTTGCACTTAAGCTTTTGGACTGGATTTTTTATATTTTATTGAAGTAGTGGCTGCTGGATGCTTGCAAGGCCTCAAATGGTAAAAGAAGGCCTCTGAGAAGACAGAAAATGCGGGAAATATTCAGCAGGTCAGGCAACATCCATGGAGAAAGAAATAGAATTCACGACTCAGGTTGAGTTGCTGCCTGACCTGCTGAGTATTTCCAACATTTTATGCTTTTATTTCAGATTTACAGCATCTGCCCGCAGAGGGAAGAGGGAGACGCAGCAGAGGAGGAAGCAGAAGAGGAGGAAGCAGAAGGAAGGATGCAGCCCAGACAGCCCCTTTCTGGCCGGGATATCCAGGATGGAATCATTCTCCTCCGGTCCCAGTGACCACAACCCCAATTCCCCTTTCAACATTTGTCCCACACCTTACCTTCCATCTGTTACTGACCATCACATTAATGACTGTCCTGTGTGTGCCTTTGCCTATTCTACTGATGTGCTACCCCAGTGGCTGCAGCATAGCTGGTGGAAGGCTGCTGACTTTCAGTGGGGGACACTGCAAATGGCCTTGCAGGTTTACCTTGAGGAGGCGGTGGTTGGGAGTTTGACATCGAGTGACGGTGTTCTTTTTCTGCTTCTTCTTCTCTCCTCTCATTCTTCTTGGTCAGCCATTGGCTGGGCAGGCTGCATTTCTTGGGTGTGTGAAATGAGGAAGTCACATTTTTAGCGTGGAAGTAAGTCATCCTCAGTTCCGAGGGACAGCCTAAGAAGACCCCCTGCACAAAGCTGGAGTGCTGCGTGCGAGACCCTGAGTGCCCCTTCCTTGGCTTGCTGAGCCATCTGTGTTAGTGCTGAAGCACTTCCACATTTTTTTAGGTGCGGAAGGCGACTCAGCTTTAAGAGCATTAACATCGGCCTAGACCTGTTGGGTCGAATGGCCTGTTTCTGTGGTGTAAAATTGTATGCAATGAGGAATGGCATTGGGCAGCATCCGTAGGCAGGTCCAACCTCTCTTCCTGACCAAGAATATTATATCAATGCAGAAGAACGACTTAAGTCAGAAAAGGCAAGTACAAAAATAGTTTGGTTTTATTTCTTCGAGCCTAGATAAAAAGAGTATGGTCTACAAATTGGATTAGGCCTGAAAATGGGTGGTCTCAAGGGCCATCGCTACTTGCCTGCGCCCGTTGAAAGTGGACCAGGCAGCATGCAAAATTAGCGCTGCCTGCCTATTATAATGATTGGAGCGCTGATCTCAGTGTTAAATGCGTTGCTGATTGGCTTAGCGCTCAATGGGGAGGCCAATATCGGGTGCAGTCTAATGGACAGTAATGTTTGGCTGAGGCTCTCTGCCCTGCTTAAAGGGGAGGTGCTGCACTGGAGACCTCGGCCATGGCCATTCAAAGCAAACAGGCTGTACTGTTCCTGCAGGGTGGCAGGAAGCCATCCAAGGCCACTTGCAGAAGACTCTGGGAGAAGATAGCTAACCCGGTCATGGCCACCAGTGTGGTCCCAAGGATCCAGTGCCAAAAAAAGTTTAATGCCCTCACACGGCAAGTCAAGGTGAGTGAAGGCTTCAGGAAATGGCATATCCCACCATCTGCACCACAAGCCTCTCACACTGCTCAATCACCTACCAACAATCTCTAGTTATCACCACTCACAATCATGGCTTCACTTCACCCTCACAACCTTACCACTGCTGCAACACTCACACCCACATCTCATACCTTGCACACATGGGCAGCTATTCATACTATGGCAGGCACATCACCCAAACATATTGCACTACACACGGTGACACACTTCCCTCTCTCTTGCAGGCAAAGGGGGCATTGAACAAGAGGGATCAGCAGCAGACCAGGTGGCCAAGCTGCAATACAGAACCTCAGTGACCTGGAGGAATCCATGCTCGTCATCATTGGAGGGGCAGTGACGGAGGCAGTGTCAACGGGAGAAGTTGAATCCGCTGCTGAGAATGACGGTACGCTCATTCCTAATCCTTCTTCTCACATCCCACTTCCCCCTCATCCCACAATCTCTTCTCTCTTACAAGCTATGGTGTGGAGACCATGCAGACACTGCGACAACGGATGAACGGACACCGCGCAACAATCACCAGGCAGGAGTGTTCCCTCCCAGTCGGGGAACACTTCAGCAGTCAAGGACATTCAGCCTCCGATCTTCGGGTAAGCATTCTCCAAGGTGGCCTTCGAGACACACGACAACGCAAAATCGTCGAGCAGAAACTGATAGCCAAGTTCCGCACTCATGAGGACGGCCTCAACCGAGATCTTGGGTTCATGTCACGCTACATGTAACCCCACCTGATGCAGGGTCATCCAGACTCGAGTCGACATTGGCTTGTTCTCTCTACACAGATGCGGCCGGACCTGCTGTGATTTCCAGCCAAAAAAAATGTTTTTTGTCTTTTTTTGTTTTTCATACAGACCCCAGCATCTGCAATATTTGACCCCTTGTGACCCCACCTCATTGTTCTTTGATGTAATGTTTCCCTGACTGACCTGTTTGGACACCATTCACACCTTTGACTGCTGTGATTATCTCTCTGCCGAGGTGCGATAAATGGCAGTTGGAAAGGTTACCTGTAAACATCTGACATGATTCTCTGACTATATAAGTTGTGTCTTTATGCATTTCTCCACTTCACCTGAAGAAGGAGCAGCGCTCCGAAAGCTTGTGATTTCAAATAAAGCTGTTGGACTATAACCTGGTGTTGTGTGACTTCTTACACTCTTACAAGCTGTTGATGATGTATGCTTTCCCTCCTCCCCTCACCACAACCCGACCCTTGTGCCTTTCTGCTTTCAGATACCCGAGAAGTGCCACCAGCACAGCCTGTCCCCGATGTTGTGGAGGAGAGTGATGGAGGACAAGGAGAAGAAGACACCGGCGTCACTGCATCTGACACCAGCTCAGAAACTGGCACTGCGCGGAATTTATGGGGTAGGATAGATACAGGATCTGCACGTGGTGAGGCACCGGGCACGAGTGGGCTGCAGCAAGACCAGGGGGAAAGGGTAGCTCGGGGGTCAGCTCCCTGAAGGGCGAGTTCTGCTGCACTCGACTCAGATGATGACCTCAAGGGGGCGGCCTTCAAAAGAAGGGTGATGGGCAGGCACGCGGAAATGCTAAGTACAATGGCAAGCCTGCAAGAGAGCCTCTCGTCAAGGTCAAGGAGCATGGAGGAGTCTGGCTCCAACATTGGACGGGGCTTTCGCAGAGCTCGGAGCCCATGATTTCCAGCATGGAAATGATGGACAACTCCAGGAGAGACCTTGTGGACCCAGCCATGAAGCTGCGTGTGATATGCGATGTCGCGGCTTCCGTTGCAGCACAGGCGGAAGCAACCCAATGTCTCAGTGCTGCAGTGGAAGCGCAGATTCCTCTCCTGCAGGCTCAGCTTGCTGTCACGCAAGCTCAGACTGCTCTCATACAGTCTCGGCTTGCTGCCATCGTCACTGGGTTTATGAGTGTTGAAAGTGGCTTGCAGGCTTTTGCAGCAGTCCAACAATCTGTCCAACAGATTGCTATGAATGCTGAGGCACCGCCCCGGGGGAGTGGCAGTGGGTGAGTGGAGCAGGAACCTGCTGTCCTCTCTCAGGATGACAGCATTCCTACTCCCACTACTGCCACTCCATCATTGCCCTTGCCACTGCCTGTCAGCCAGCCAGCCCAGACTGCTGCTGCCCATTCCGAGGTGGTGCAGTCTACAGCCGGGCCTTCCAGGTCCACAGCTGCACGAGGTCGTTCTGCAAGGCTATTTGTACTCTCCACCACTGAAAGTCAGCAGCCTTCCACTAGCCATGCTGCAGCCACTGGGGGATCACAGCATAGGAGCACTAGAGTAGGCAAAGGCACACGAACGATAGGCACTAAGAGATTGCACAAGGGTGATTAGTTGATATTGTAATGTTGATTGTATTCTGATAAATTTATGACTTTTTTTTGGAATGTGTGTTTTGTGGTGACTCTCATTTCAGGCCCAGGAGGACACGGTGATGATCCTTGACAGAGGGATGGTATGATGGGGAAGTGGTGAACAACAGGGATCTGGGGTTTCATTCACTGGAATCGGAGTCTGATGAGGCGCTCATGGACAGCCCGTCTGGAACGGGGATTTGCTGCCTGCCTCCTCCTCCTCCTTCTGAGGTGGTCTCACAATTCCTGGTGGCAAGGGCCCTCATGATGGCCAAGTTGCGAAGCATGCAGCAGACCACCACGAAATGGGACACCCACTCCGGCAAGTACTGGAGGGCTCCTCCCGAGCGGTCAAGGCAGCGGAACCATTGCTTGAACACCCCGATGGTCTGCTCGATGATGCCCCTGGTGGCAGCATAGCTGCCAACATAAGAACATAAGAAATAGGAGCAGGAGTAGGCCATACGGCCCCTCGGGCCTGCTCCGCCATTCAATAGGATCATGGCTGATCCGAATCTAGACTCACGTCCACTTCCCTGCCCTCTCACCGTAACCCCTAATTCCCTTATCTGCTAGGAAACTGTCTATCTCCATTTTAAATTTATTTAATGTTGCAGCTTCCACAGCTCTCTAGGGTAGCAAATTCCATAGATTTACTACCCTCTGAGTGAAGAAGTTTCTCCTCATCTCAGTTTTGAAAGGGCAGCCCCTTACTCTAAGATTATGCCCCCTAGTTCTAGTCTCACCCATCAGTGGAAACATCCTCACCGCATCCACCCGATCAAGCCCCCTCACAATCTTATATGTTTCGATAAGATCGCCTCTCATTCTTCTGAACTCCAATGAGTAGAGTCCCAACCTACTCAACCTTTCCTCATACGTCAACCCCCTCATCTCCGGAATCAACCGAGTGAACCTTCTCTGAACTGCCTCGAGAGCAAGTATATCTTTTAAATATGGAAACCAAAACTGCACGCAGTATTCCAGGTGTGGCCTCACCAATACCCTGTATAACTGCAGCAAGACTTCCCTGTTTTTATATGAATGCTGGGCACGAGTGGTGGGGTGGTGGAGGGGAGTCACCAGCCACGTGTAAAGCAGATAGCCCTTGCCTCCGAGCAGCAACCCTCGGGTTTGAAGTGGTGGCTGGAAGATTGCTGGCACACCGGACTGGCGCAGGATGAAGGCGTCACAACTGCTGCCAGGATAGCGGGCGTTCACCATCATGATGCGCTGGGCGTGGTCACATAACAACTATATATTAAGTGAGTGATAGCCTTGGCGGTTACAGAACATCTCAGGATTGGTATGCGGTGCCCGCAAAGCCACGTGTGCAGTCGATGGCACCATGGGGAAGCCCGCTATCCTGCCAAAGTAAGACATGCACGCTCATCCTGCTTCTCTCTGTTCAGAGAGAAGACAATGTAGTCCCTTCTCCTGGAGTAGAGAGCCTCTGTGACCTCCTGGATGCAGCGATGGATGGCAAACTGCGAGAAGTTAGCTCTGTCTCCTGCTGCAGACTGGAAGGATCTGCTGGTGAAGAAATTGAGGGCCACTGGGAGAGCCGTGGTCGCCATGCTCTGAGGCTGCAGGTCTGGTTACAGGAGGTAGCATAGTTCTGTGACCACCTCCTTGGTGAAGCGGAGCCTTCTAATACACTGCTCCTTGCTTAAGTGGAGATAGGAGAAGTGCTCTCAGAAGACTGTAGTGGGTAAGGCTTCCTGTTGAGAGCCCTCCTCCTCCCTCTGCTTGCATCTTCTCCTCTTCTTCGCTGCCTCCGCTCCCTCTCCCGAAAATACTCGAGCGCGCGGGGGACTGCAAGTAGAGCCCCCATGACTGTGAGCAAATGGTGTGAGCAGAAGCCTTTAAATGAGAATGAAGGCGTTCTCCACTTGCCCCAACACTCCCTGTCACCTCAGGAACTTTAAACAAATTTAGAAAGCTGCAAGTGTTGCAGGAAGTTACAGAGCCAGTCAAACTGAGAAACCATGTCAGTTGTTGCTGATGATCCCTTTAAATTATCACTGCTGGGGGCTCCTTCCTGCTGCTGAACGCTTGGTCCGCTGGTGGTGATTAAGAGAAGATGGTAAGTGGAGTGGCGACAGCGAAAATGGCAGATCGTGCGCCAAGTGAGCGTTGCACACTCATTGACATCATGATCTGCCTAATCTAAATATCTGCAGCGAGCGCAGACATCGGCAGCCGGAAGTGGGCAGAAGCCATTTTTTCTTCTAAAGGGGCCTTAACGGTCGGCGCTAAACCCCCGAATTTCTAGGCCGATGAGACATTAATAGGACATTGCACAAACTATAATTTGGTTAACCCCAATCAGCAACAAAAAAAAACCATTTACCTATAGCAGAATATTTTTCTTGAAAATATTTATCAGTATAAGATTTGACACCAGTCAGCAGTTCTTTCTCACACGGAAACAACAGAAGTTCTCCTTTGCATGCAAAAGTCATACTGACCAGTCAGTACTGAGATTTGTTGCCTTGTGTATGGCCCCCATTGTTTCCAATGGAAGAGAATGGAATGGTTGTGTTCCAGTGTAGAAGTATGTACTGCTCTATCAAAACTTCTAGATGCAAAAATCACCACAGGAAATCAGACTTCATTAGATTTGGAGAACCATAATTCAACTCAGTTAACAACAACAACAACTTGTATTTATATAAGCGCTTTTAACATTGTAAAATGTCCCAAGGCACTTCACAGGAGTATTACAAAACAAAATGTGACACCGATCCACATTGGGCAGATGACCAAAAGCCTGGTCAAAGAGGTAGGTTTTAAGGAGCGTCTTAAAGGGGGGATTATGGAGTGTCCTCCTCAAATTCGGCTGCCCTCAAAAGTTTGTCACCATCCTCCGCCTGCTTCACGACAACATGCAAGCCATGATCCTGACCACCAGATCCACCACAGACCCAATTCACGTACGGACCGGGGTCAAGCAAGGCTGTGTCATCGCACCAACGCTCTTCTCGATCTGAAATAAAAACAGAAGAAGCTGGAGATACTCAGCAGGTCAGGCAGCATCTGTGAAGAGAGAAACAGAGTTAATGTTTCAGGTCGATGACCTTTCGTCAGAAGTGGCTCTTCTCGATCTTCCTGGCTGCAATGCTCCATCTCAGCCTCAGTAAGCTCCCTGCTGGAGTGGAGCTAATCTACAGAACAAACAGGAAACTCTTCAACCTCCATCGCTTCCAGTCCAGATCCAAGGTCCTCCCAGCCTCTGTCATCAAATTACAGTATGCAATTCAGCCGGCGCCTCACAAACAACCTGACGACTCCCAGTGATTCAGAGACACAGAGTGCCCACAGTGTCTGGTCTGCACTCAAGGCCTCCATAATCAGCACCTGTGAAGAGACGCTCGGTCACTCGACCAGGAAACACCAAGACTGGTTCGACGTGAATGACCAGGAGATCCAGGAGCTAATAAGCCGCAAGCGCAAGGCATTCCTGATCTGGAAACAGCAACAGAACTCGAGAGCAAGAAAGCAGCTCTACAGACGCCTGAAGGCCAAGGTCCAACAACAAACTCGCGACCTAAAGAACAGATGGTGGGTGGAAAAAGCGCAGGAGATCCAGCAGCTAGCCGATGTTTGTGGATTCTTTAGCGCAGTCAAGACCACCTACGGCCCAAGCACCCAAGGTCCTACCCCACTGCGAGCCCAGAACAGAGAGGTACTCATCAAGGGCAGAGAGGCAGTCAGAGCCCGCTGGAAGGAGCACTTTGAAGATCTCCTTAACCGAGACTCTGTCTTCGACGCGAGTGTCCTAAACTCCATCCCGCAGCATGCTACCCGCCACCATCTCAACACAACCCCAGCCCGGCATGAGGTTGAAAAGGTCATCCGACAACTGAAGAACAACAAGGCCTCAGGAGCAGATGGAATCCCCGCTGAGGCACTAAAGCATGGCAGAGAAGCACTACTGGCGTGAATTCAAGAACTCATTTCTCTTATCTGGAAGGAGGAGAGCATGCCAGGGGAACTCAGAGACACCGTAATTGTGACCATCTTCAAGAAAGGTGACAAGTCCGATTGCGGTAATTACAGAGGAGTTTCCCTGATGTCTGCCATAGGGAAAGTCATCGCAAGAATCCTCCTCAATCGCCTTCTCCCAGTGGCCGAAGAGCTCCTCCCAGAGTCGCAATGTGGATTCCGCCCACTAAGGGGCACAACGGACATGATCTTCACCGTACGTCAATTACAAGAGAAATGCAGGGAACAGCACCAACCGCTGTACATGGCCTTCTTTGATCTCACAAAGGCCTTCGACACTGTTAACTGTGAGGGATTATGGAGCGTCCTCAAATTTGGCTGCCCTCAAAAGTTTGTCACCATCCTCTGCCTGCTTCACGACAACATGCAAGCCGTGATCCTAACCAACGGTTCCGCCACAGACCCAATTCACGTACGAACCGGGGTCAAGCAAGTTGTCATTGCGCCAACGCTCTTCTTGATCTTCCTTGCTGCAATGCTCCATCTCACCCTCAGTAAGCTCCCCACTGGAGTGGAGCTAATTTACAGAACAAACGGGAAACTGTTCAACCTCTGTCGCCTCCAGTCCAGATCCAAGGTCATCCCATCCTCTGTCGTTGAATTACAGTATGCAGACAACGTTTGCGTCTGCGCTCACTCGGAGGTCGAACTCCAAACCATCGTCAACACCTTCACCGAAGCGTACGAGAGCATGGGCCTTACACTAAACATCCGTAAGACAAAGGTCCTCTACCAACCTGCCCCCGCCACACAATACTGCCCCCCGATTATCAAAATCAACAACAAGGCCTTGGACAATGTGGACCACTTTCCATACCTCGGGAGCCTACTGTCAACAAGGGCAGACGTCGATGACGAAGTCCAACACTGCCTTCAGTGTGCCAGTGCAGCCTGAGGAAGAGAGTGTTTGAAGACCAGGATCTCAAACCCGGCACTAAGCTCATGGTCTACAGAGCAGCAGTGATACCTGCCCTGCTGTATGCCTCAGAGACATCGACCATGTACAGCAGGCACCTCAAAGCACTGGAGAGGTACCACCAACGCTGCCTCCGCAAGATCCTGCAAATTCATTGGCAGGATAGGTGCACCAACAGCAGTGTTCTCGCTCAGGCCAACATCCCCAGCATCGAAGCTTTGACCACGCTCGATCAGCTCCGATGGACGGGTCACATTGTCCGCATGCCCGATACGAGACTCCCAAAACAAGCGCTCTACTCGGAGCTCCAGCACGGCAAGAGAGCCCCAGGTGGGCAGAGGAAACGCTTCAAGGACACCCTCAAAGCCTCCTTGAAAAAGTGTAACATCCCCACCGACACCTGGGAATCCCTGGCCCAAGACCGCACAAAGTGGAGGAGAAGCATCTGGGAAAGCGCCGAACACCAAGAGTCTCTTCGCCGGGAGCAAGCGGAAGGCAAACGCAAGCAGCGCACATCAACCCAAGCACCCCACCCACCCACCCCTTCAACCACCGTCTGCCCCACCTGTGACAGAGACTGTAGGTCCCGCATTGGACTCATCAGTCACCTGAGAACTCATTTTTAGTGTGGAAGCAAGTCATCCTTGGTTCTGAGGGACTGCCTAAGAAGAAGAAGAAAGGAGGAAAGAGAGGAAGTGAGGCAGAGAGGTTTTAGGGAGGGAATTCCAGAGCTTAGGGCCTAGACAGCCGAAGGCACGGCTGCCAATGGTTGAGTGATTAAAATCAGCGATGTTCAAGAGGCCAGAATTAGAGGAGCAGCGATATCTTGGGGGGTTGTGGGGCTGGAGGAGATTGCAGAGATAGGAAGGGGCGAGGCCATGGAGGGGCTTGAAAACAAGGATGAGAATTTTAAAATCGAGTCGTTGCTTAACCGGGAGCCAATGTAGGTCAGCGAGCACAGGGGTGATGGGTGAACGGGAATTGGTGCGAGTTAGGACATGGGCCGCCGGGTTTTGGATGACCTCAAGTTTACGTAGGGTAGAACGTAGAAGGCCAGCCACGAGTGCGTTGGAATAGTCAAGTCTAGAGGTAACAAAGGCATGGATGAAGGTTCCAGCAGCAGATGAGCTGAGGCAGGGGCGGAGACGGGCGATGTTAGAGGTGGAAATAGGCGGTCTTAGTTATGGCGCGGATATGCGGTTGGAAGCTCCTTTCAGGGTCAAATATGGCACCAGGGTTGCGAACAATGTGGTTCAGCCTCAGACAGTTGCTAGGGGGGGGGGGAGATGGAGTTGGTGGCTAGAGAACGGAGTTTGTGGCGGGGACTGAGGACAATGGCTTCCGTCTTCCCAATATTTAATTGGAGGAAATTTCTGCTCATCCAGCGCTGGATGTCAGACAAGCAATCTGATCAATTAGAGACAGTGGAGGGGTCGAGAGAGGTGGTGGTGAGGTAGAGCTGGGTGTCGCCCGTGTACATGTGGAACCTGACGCTGTTTTCAGATGATGTCGCCGAGGGGCAGCAGGTACCAGAGGTAACGATGTGGGAGTTCTTTTAATGGTGGAAAATGGACTAAAGAGCAAAGGGGCAGGCATAAAGTTTCTGTTTATTTTTTTTTTAAACTACCATATATAGGTACAGTATCCCTTATCCGAAAGCCTTGGGACCAGCTGAGTTTCGGTTTTCGGAATTTTTCGGATTTCAGAAGGTATTATTATAAGACTGGGAAATTTGTATTTAATATAAATTGTAAAAGTTCAGGCTACCTCTTGCGACTGTTCCGTGTCTCATTCCCCTTCCTGCTTCTCTGGAAAGCCGGATATCGGCTGACTCCTACTAAGCTGGCCCGCAAATCAGGTCGGGTGGGGGGGGGAGAAAAGAATATCGGACGGGCCGCGGTTCAGGTCGGGGGGGGTCGGGGTTGGGGTCGGGGGGGTCCGGGGGGGGGGTCCGGGGGGAGAAAAGAATATCGGACGGGCCGCGGTTCAGGTCGGGGGGGGGTCGGTGTCGGGGGGGGTCGGGGTTGGGGTCGGGGGGGTCCGGGGGGGGGGGTCGGGGGGGAGAAAAGAATATCGGACGGGCCGCGGTTTGGGTCGGGGGGGGGGTCGGTGTCGGGGGGGGGGTCGGGGTCGGGGGGGGTCCGGGGGGAGAAAAGAATATCGGACGGGCCGCGGTTCAGGTCGGGGGGGGGGTCGGGGGGGGAGAAAAGAATATCGGACGGGCCGCGGTTCGGGTCGGGTCAGGAGAAAAGAATATCGGACGGGCCGTGGTTCGGTTCGGGTCGGGTGGAGAAAAGAATATCGGACAGGCCGCTGCAGCTATCGGACGGGCCGCTGTATTGTTGGGTTCACTCTCCCGGTACCTCCTTCACACTGCCCGGCTCGGCCTGCAATCTCCTACCCAGGAGGGAACTCTGTGACCCTCTGCCCTGCTCAGCGTAAGTCGTGCGCCACTCTGGTCATGTTGTGCGCACGACTTACGCTGAACAAAAAAACTTTCGGTTTTTAGAGGTTTTCGGTTTTCGGAAGTTCGGATAAAGGATAGTCTACCTGTACTTGCAGTTCTGCACACGTTACTGCACTCCGGAATTAATGCATTGTATAAAATACTTTGAGCCCTTTCATCGACGTGATAAGACGCCTTAGAAACGCAACTATGCAATTCCCTACAGAGCTGTATGCAGGGGTCATCCCCACTATACAATAGCAAAATACTGTGGATGCTGGAAATCTGAAATGCTGGAAATACTCAGCAGGCCAGGCAGCATCCGTGGAGAGAGAAACACTACATTTTTTGGTTATTGTCTTTAACTCATCTTCCCTAAGGAAGTGAATTGTATTATGATTTCGAAATACTAAATATGGCAAACATAGTAGTTTGAAAATTTAAATGAAAGCAAAAGTCAGAACGAAAATAATTTCCAATGAACTTTCCTAAATATTTCCAAAATTCCATATAGATTTTGTGTTGTTGCTGCTGCTGCACACCTTCCATTTCATTTATGCACAAGTTCTCCTATCTCTCTCCCTCGCCGAAAGGCTTCGCCTGAGAATTGCAATCAGTTATGGGGCTGGATAGGTTGGGGGGATGGGGAAGATCAGACCAGACCAGCCCCAGTCTCGTTTAATGCATTATTTATCGTTCTTTTGGATCAAAAATAAATTAAAAAAAGTTAGGCGATTGAAAGAATGTGGGGTTGCTCTGCAATGCCGCTCCGAAGTGCTGAGGCTTTTCTTTACAGCGGGATAATCCAATGCATTGTTTCGCGCACGTGGACCGTCTGATGATTCATGCCCCATTACAAGAAGTCTTTGGGAAGAGGCAGGAAGTCTCATATATTCTTATATACACAATCCTACGTGTCCAGATGCAATTACGTGGGGATAACCGGCTTTATCAAATGCATTTAAAAAATAAAGATCGCAGAACATTTGTTCAAATAATAAGGTGCACTGACCAACCTCATTTAGTTGCAAAGATTAAAAAAAAACATTTATTTGTAATCTTTCCCCCTATATTTAGTTACAACGGTGGAATTCATCCAATTATTAAGCGGACGCGTGCATCGTTATATCTTATTGACTTGCAGCAGTTAAAATTAAATCCCCATTAAACCTCCCCAGCCCCCCCACCACAAAACCACCTCCTTTTTTTGCATTTTGGCCACTTCCCCTTCCTCGGGAGCGCGCCCGCGTGACTCAGCACACTGACATCATCCACCATCAGCAAACAAAAAGAAACCCTTCCGCCTCTGCAGCGGGTTCTCCTCCCCCTTGCAAATCACGTTCTCCCAATCTCTGCAGATGTAACAAATTACCAAGCCTTAGAATAAAAATATTAGCGACGGGTTTCTCTTTTGTGTGTGTGTTTGTGTGTGTGCGTGCGCCTCTTTTCTTATGTGACACTAACATTTCGACTTGCCCATTCAAAAAATGTAAATGTGTCTTGTCTTTTGGAGGCGTGTGGGATGACTCTATATCCTGCAGCAATTTCACGTTTACAAGGCACTCTTTTTTTCAGACAACTCGGCTGTGATCGAGGCTAGTTGTTGATACTGTTATGGCCAATAGCAAAAATAAATAAATTGGTATTCCGTGATATTAAAATGCATTGTATAAACAATCTTATTTAAAATGATTAAACTGCTAAATTGCGACCTGCAGCGCTCATACACATATTATACAGATAGATACATGAGTATCTATGGATAGTTGTGCATCATATTGAGGTATATCCTGACGTCAATTACATCTGAGAGCGAGAACCCGAACTGCACATGCTGTCGGGCAAATGGACTAAGAAAGTTAATGATGTAGTACATTTAACTACATATATATAAGTATATAATTCGGCTATATTCACAATACATGAACGTTATAACAGTACTGTAAATTGCAAAAATCTTATTCAAACAGAAAGCTGTTTTTATGAATTATACGTTTATTAACTGGTTGTTTTTTTGAGGAGTACATACAGAACACAGCATTCCTGGAGTGTAACTAAATAAAGCAGTTGGTTTGTCTGTCTGTATGTCTCTCCGCTATACACTCAAAAGTTATAAAGCAAAAAACGTTCAAAAATCCGCTCATTAGCGGTTGACCAATCCTACCGCTCATTAGCGCTGAGTGACGTGATGGTTGACCAATCCTACAGTTCAGTGACCTGATGGTTGACCAATCGGTGCCTCACGGGAGGGACCTAATCCTGCAGCCTCCTGAAACTTTGCCGCCATTTTTTCCCCTGCTTTTCCTCAACACCGAGCGGGGCAGCTGAGTCGGCCCGCCGAGCGGGAGGTGAGTTGGGGTCACTCGGGCCGGGCCTCACAACCGCGCGGCCCGAGACACAGACCGGGGGAGCGGCAGTGGCCGGCCGTCAACCGCGCGGCCCTCTAAACTGCTCTGGCAACGCCGGGCCCCCCCTGCTAGTATATACATATACGCGTACGTATGTGTATGTGTATGTGTGAAAGCATAGGCCTTATACTAAACATCCATAAGACAAAGGTCCTCTACCAACCTGCCCCCGCCACACAGTACTGCCCCCCGATTATCAAAATCCACATCAAGGCCTTGGACAACTTTCCATACCTCGGGAGTCTATGGTCAACAAGGGCAGACGTCGACGACGAAGTCCAACACCGCCTTCAGTGTGCCAGTGCAGCCTTCGGTCGCCTGAGGAAGAGAGTGTTTGAAGACCAGGACCTCAAACCTGGCACTAAGCTCATGGTCTACAGAGCAGCAGTGATACCCGCCCTGCTGTATGCCTCAGAGACATCGACCATGTACAGCAGGCACCTCAAAGCACTGGAGAGGTACCACCAACGCTACCTCCGCAAGATCCTGCAAATCCATTGGCAGGATAGGTGCACCAACGTCAGTGTTCTTGCTCAGGCCAACATCCCCAGCATCGAAGCATTGACCACGCTCAATCAGCTCCGATGGATGGGTCACATTGTCCGCATGCCCGATACGAGACTCCCAAAACAAGCGCTCTACTCGGAGTTTCGGCACAGCAAGAGAGCCCCAGGCGGGCAGAGGAAACGCTTCAAGGACACCCTCAACGCCTCCTTGAAAAAGTGCAACATCCCCATCGACACCTGGGAATCCCTGGCCCAAGACCGCACAAAGTGGAGGAGAAGCATCTGGGAAGGCGCCGAACACCTCGAGTCTCTTCGCCAGGAGCAAGCGGAAGCCAAGCGCAGGCAGCGCAAGGAGCGCACGTCAACCCAAGCACCCCACCCACCCGCCCCTTCAACCACCGTCTGCCCCACCTGTGACTGAGACTGTAGGTCCCGCATTGGACCAATCAGTCACCTGCAAACTCATTTTTAATGTGGAAGCAAGTCATCCTCGGTTCCAAGGGACTGCCTAAGAAGATAAGAGGAGATTGAGCCTGTATTCACTAGAGTTTAGAAGAATGAGAGGGGATCTCATTGAAACATATAAAATTCTGACAGGGCTAGACAGACTGGATGCAGGGAGGATGTTTCCCCTGGCTGGAGGCTCTAGAACGAGGGGTCACAGTCTCAGGATACGGGGTAGGACATTTAGGACTGAGATGAGGAGAAATGTCTTCACTCAGAGGGTGGTGAACCTATGGAATTCTCTACCACAGAAGGCTGTGGAGGCCAAGTCACTGAATATACTTAAGAAATAGATAAATAGATTTCTAGATGCAAAAGGCGTCAAGGGGTATGGGGAGAGAGTGGGAATATGGTATTGAGATAGAGGATCAGCCGTGATCATATTGAATGGCGGAGCAGGCTCGAAGGGCTGAATGGCCTACTCCTGCTCCTATTTTTCTATGTTTCTAACAGTTTCAAATTGTTTTTGTTTGGTTAAAATGTATACACTCATTAAGTTTTGTTTATTTCCAATGTGCCATGAACATCAGTGAGACTTTGCTTGAGCAGATATATCCGCATGTAACACAAGTCAATATCATCTCCATAAAATATTTTCATATTCCACTGGAGATAAAAGAAAATAAATACTTGCATTTATATAGCGCCTTTCACGACCACCGGACGTCCCAAAGCACTTTACAGCCAATTAAGTACTTTTTGAAGTGTAGTCACTGTTGTAATGTAGGAAACACGGCAGCCAATTTGCATACAGCAAGCTCCCACAAACAGCAATGTGATAATGACCAAATAATCTGTTTTAGTGATGTTGATTAAGGGATAAATATTGGCCAGGATACCGGGGATAACTCCCCTGCTCTTCTTCGAAATAGTGTCATGGGATCTGTTATTTCCACCTGAGAGGGCAGACGGGGCCTCGGTTTAGCGTCTCATCCAAAAGATAATATCATAAGGATGTCACTCAACAACCTCTGTACCAATTCAATTTCCATTCAAAGTTAAACATTACATCTTTTTATTCAGCATTTTAATCTGAATGACTTTATTACGGTATAACATGAATAAGTGTCAAACAGGCATGTGATACTGACATTGAACATAACTCGCATGCGGTTTTGTTGTCCATGAATTGCGGAGTCAGTCTTACCCATTGTAGTAAATCATAGGCCAACAAACCTCGTCTTGTTTTACACAGCTAGCTATATTCTCTACTTAATGATCATTCGTAATAATATTTACAAAAATATGTTCATAATGGATGATCATAATAATTGCTGAAGTTCTTCATGTATCAAAGTTGACAGCTAATTGAAATAATTAAGATAGAAATAAAGAAGATACTTAGTTATATGTAGGTAGGTATATAATAATCTACAATGCGCATACATATATGTATAGTCAAGTATTACCTTTTGTGTATCAATATCTGGAATATTTTGCTGTAATTAATGGTTACAAATGAGCTTACCTCTATAAAAGTTTATGTTTCTATAATCAGCTGAGTTATGCTTACCATCACTACTATATTAAAATGTTTTAGGTATAATATACATAAGTGGATATCTGCACACAAGATTATGTATAATCAGCAATTGCTAGCATTATTTTTGGATCAACCTGTAATTGTAATAAATGCCCGCAGAAGGGGGGGGGGGGGGGAGGGGTTGAAATCAGTTGCCGCCTCTACATTTTTTAATGCACGCTGTTTATGATAATCTGCTTAGGAGTGTGCAAACTTTACAGGAGCAGTGCAATTGCTGAATAACTTATTTATGGTTGGTGCAGTGCAATGTGATTTGGTGGGGGTTAGGGGATGGTCCTTTTCCTGTATGCATGTGGCTAGTCAGCGCTCGTCTTCTCCCTCTCAAGTCTAGTTCACTCTTATTATTGCACTGGTGGATGGCAATTACCATCATCAATTAAGAGGTAAACATGTACCCCGTTTCTTAAAGGGCCACTATCAATAAAAAAAACTGTAACCAACTAAAATTAAAGGGAAACTTAACAAAGTAAATCAAAATCCTATTTTTCGGTGTGACGAATCATCTCAGTCTAGTTCACTCTTATTGCAGTGGTTGATGGCAATTAATTAAGAGGTAGCATGTACCACCACCACCCCCCCTTCTTACCGGCACACTTGAGGCCTTCCGAGACCGGTGGGCGCCGCAGGGACTGGAGTGCATCGTCACCCCGGCAAACCAAATTTTAGTTTAATTTGTTCCTCTTTTAATGGACCAAATAAATTAAACAAATAAACTGTAAATAAACCTCTAAAACTTTAAATAAACCGTAGCAAATCAAATTAAAATTTGGTTGTCCAATCCAATTATGCACTCCAGTCCCCGCGGCGCCCACCGGTCACGGAAGTGCTCGAGCGCGCCGGCGGACACCGCGTGCTCCATCTCCAGGGCCACCCGGGCGCGAACATGGCCGCGGAAGAGAGGGAGGCAATCTGGCCGGACGACCCCCTCGACCGCCCGCTGCCTGGACCAATTGATGGCTTTTTTAAGTTTAATTTGTTAAGTTTTAGTTCAAGTTTTATTAAGTTAGTTCATTTACAGTTAACTGGTTCTAACAAAAAAGAGGACCCCCCCCATTCTTAAAGGGGTACAACCAATAAAAAAACTTTAACTTAAACCAATAATTAAAAGGAAACTTAACAAATTAAATCAAAATCCTATTTTCCGGGGTAATGATGTCTCAGTCTAGTTCACTTTTATTATTGCAGTGGACCAATTAAGCGGTGCGCACCTTTCTTAAAGGGGCACAACCAATATAGATATATAAAAAAACTTTCAACTTAAACCAATAATTGAAAGGAAACTTAAGTTGAATCAAAATCCTATTTTCTGGGCTGATGATGAAGCATCTTCCTGATACCTGGGATGGCAAGAATGACGTATGAGGAGAGATTGGGTCGATTGGGCTTATACTCACTGGAGTTTAGAAGAATGAGAGGGGATCTCATTGAAATGTATAAAATTCTAACAGGACTAGACAGACTAGATGCAGGAAGGATGTTCCCGATGGTCGGGGAGTCCAGAACCAGGGGTCACAGTCTAAGGATAAGGGGTAAGCCATTTAGGACAGAGATGAGGAGGAATTACTTCGCC
>NC_140992.1:20821559-21084059 GCF_052327205.1 Somniosus microcephalus
AAATACGGTAAAGACTAAATATGACATTGTTTAAGCATCTTGTGCTTGCAGTAGGAAAGGTCCAATCCTTTTTGGGCTGTCCAGGTTTCCTTAGTTAAGTCAGAGAATTTCTAAATTAGATTTGGTTTTTCCTGGTATACCTTGCTAGTAATGTGCACTTGTAAAATTACATATGGAGTTTATTAAAAGGGAAGCCATTAAATACTGCAGTTAAGTCTTAAAGACTTGATATTATTCACACTATGTTCAAGTATCAGTCCAGTTAAGCTAAAGTGCATCACTTCAGTGCTGTTTTAGCCACAATCCCCAACTCTTCACTTTCTCCATGTTTTCTCAACTGGGCTTCATTGCAAATGTTCTCAGTACACCCAAATCTAGGAGGAAATGCTGTAGTGTATTTTTGCTAGGCATGCACAGTTACTTCGTGGGTAAGTTAGTTGGGTGTCCTGTCTGTAACTAGTTACATCAGGATTGGTAAACAAGTTAGCTTTGGAGTTGACTTCAAATTTGCTTCAGCAGTAACTTGTTTACACACTTTTTTTTTATCTGAACCTCTGGTGAACTATTCATCTGGTCTTTCAACATTATTAAAGGAAGTGGTGAGATGAATGCAGAAGTGGGTGAGTCTTGATTGTCACTGGATTGAGTTGTCACAGGCCTAAGTGTTCGTAGACCTGGCATATTGGTATGTATTCTGATTTTAATGTGACATAATTTAGCAAAGCAACTGCAGCTGTTTTGCATTAAAAGTAGTTGATTACTTGGCCTGAAGTTTTACTAATGCAGATCCTGTGATTGGTTTCCTACATGGTATATACACTCTAGCATATTTGATCACTAATTTATTTCTCATTATTATTACTGGAACTGTCAATACCACTCAATTCTGTATTGGATAAAGAACAAAGCTGTGATTTATTGAAACCGTCCATGGCATTGGCCCTGTAAACTGAAAAGGCAGTAGTCTTGCCATTGATTTGAGGTATTTTGCTTGCATATTTGGGAGAGGGTGGCTGTAGTTCAACTAAATCAATTTGGCACTCAAGGTTCACTAGTACCTGGTGAAAGACCACATGGTTAATCATTACTAGGAAGTCCATTAGAAGCTATTTCATATTTTCTCAGCCCGGCCTGAAATCTCTTTTTTACGAGGCATATTTCAAAGTTTTATGCTCACCTGACTTTGGTAGGATAAGCTAAAATCATGAAGTTGCTATCTAGTAAGTTGGTAATTAAGTAGTAATCTTGCATTAAGATTTTGTGCATGCTTTTAAATGTGCAGTAACTAACCTAACTGCAGTGTAGCCCATCAGTAGTAAACTGTAGAAAATGTGATTGTATACAGTGGAATTAACTTTGTCGCACTCTTTAGATTAAAATTTCAATACCATTGACAATTATAAACACTCCTTCCAGTCCTCTCCTAACTTCTCCCTCCATATAAACTCCTACCCATATTCATAGCTGTTCGTTTCGATCTTGCTGTCTCTCGTGGCCTCTCTATTCTCATCGTCTCAATCACAGACAAGGCCATCTGATCACTTCCTTGCATCACTCACCACTTGGCCCACTTCCTTCTGTGTCCTTGCTTTGCGGGGGGGGGGGACTTCAAAATTCTCAACTGTCCAGCTTTTAGCCCTCAGTTTGTCCCAATCCTTCTGCACCTGTCAATCTGCTCAGTCACTCCAGCACTGCCACAGTTTGATGCTCTTGGCCCCAGTAAAAGCCCAACTCTCCCACCTGGTTATTCCCCATGTATGTGCCCCAGCTTTGCTCCACTCCCTCAAGTCTAAAGAAAATCTTTGTTCCAGTCCTACTCCTCTCGGGTCCCCTCCCTCACCTCTTTTTCCGATACATTGATGACTGTATCGGTGCCGTTTCCTGCTCTCGCCCCGAACTTGACAATTTCATTCACTTTGCCTCCAATTTCCACCCTTCCCTCACCTTCACATGGTCCATCTCTGACTCTTCCCTTCCCTTCCTCGACTTCTCCGTCTCCATCTCTGGGGATAGGTTATCGACCAATATTTACTACAAGCCCACTGACTCCCACAGCTACCTGGACTACACTTCCTCCCACCCCGCTTCCTGTAAGGACTCTATTCCATTCTCCCAGTTTCTCCGCCTCCGCCGTATCTGCTCCGACGATGCCACCTTCCACACCAGTGCTTCAGACATGTCTTCCTTTTTCCGCAACCGAGGATTCCCCTCTACCGTGGTTGACACTGCCCTCGACCGTGTCAGTTCTATCTCCCGCACCTCTGCCCTCACCCCTGCCCCTCCCTCCCGGAACCACGATAGGGTTCCCCTTGTCCTCACCTTTCACCCCACCAGCCTCCACATTCAACGGATCATCCTCCGGCATTTCCGCTGCCTCCAAAGTGATCCCACCACCAAACGTATCTTCCCCTCCCCCTCCCCTTTCAGCATTCCGCAGGGGACCGCTCTCTCCGAGACACCCTAGTCCACTCCTCTATCACCCCAAACAGCCCTTCCCCTTCGCCTGGCACCTTCCCGTGCAAGCGGAGGAGATGTAACACCTGCCCCTATACCTCCCCCCCTCCCCACTGTCCAGGGCCCCAAACACCCCTTCCAGGTGAAACAGCGATTTACTTGTACTTCTCGCAATCTAGTATACTGTATTCGCTGCTCACGATGCGGTCTCCTCTACATTGGGGAGACCAAACGCAGATTGGGTGACCGCTTTGCGGAACACCTCCGTTCAGTCCGTAAGGGTGACCCCGAACTTCCGGTCGCCTGTCATTTCAATTCACTGCTCCATTCCCACTTGGACCTCACCGTCCTTGGCCTCTTGTACTGTTCCACGGAAGCTCAACGTAAACTCGAGGAACAGCACCTCATCTTCCGATTTAGGCACTCTGCAGCCTTCCGGTCTCAATATCGAGTTCAACAATTTCAGATCATAACCTCGGCCCCTATTTCATTTTTACTTATATTTTTTCACTCCTTTCCTCCCCCCCCCCCCCCCCCCCCCCCTCCTCCTTTTGTTTCTCTCTCACACCTGGCAGCTATCTTTTGCCCTGCCAGTACACTTTACACCTAATCCCAGCATATTACCATCTCGTCTAGCTTCTAATCTCTTTTACTTCTTTTGGGTCTTTTATTCTTTTGTCCGATCGCAGCCCTGCCTTCGATCTAGTTCCTTTTCTCTCCAGTTTTGAAGAAGGGTCAAACCCGAAACGTCAACTCAAATTTCTCTCCACGGATGTTGCCTGACCTGCTGAGTTTTTCCAGCATTTTCTGTTGTTATTTTACAGACTTGACCATATCTAGCACACAACTGGCTTAGCCATTCATTACCAGATCTGGCTGGCCCACACAAGGCACTATTGTGCCCTGCTGTCTTCTGCCAAAACTAATTATCCTGGTATGCAAAGAAACTCTCTTTTTCTCCACTACCAGCTGTCTCCTTAAACCCCTCTCCCTTGTCTCCTCTACCTTCATCAACAACGTGAGAGTTCAGACTGCATTGCCACCAAGATTGAGTCCACCCGTTCAGTTGCCCTAGCTCTGAACGTGTGTCTTTCTCTCGTTTCATTCCTGTCTTTCCTCACATCCTTTCTGAGCTCATCTTGTCCATGCGAGTCACCTCTTGCTCTTTTTACCCCATTCCCACAAAACTGCTGACCACCCAACATCCCCTCCTGGCCCCTATGCTAGCTATCATTGTAAATGATTCCCTCTACTCAATTACTGTCCCCCTTCCTTTCAAAACTCCTGAAATCGCCACCTTCCTTCAAAAACCTACCCTTGGCTTTTCTGTCCTTGCAAACTACCGCTCCATCTTCAAGCTCCCTTTCCTCTCAAGTCATTGCTGCTCAAATCTGTGCCCATCTTTCCTGCAGCCCCCATCTTTGAATCTCTCCGATCAGGTTTCTGCCCCTGCTGCAGCACTGAAACTGTCCTACCTGTCTCGACCTCTCTGCAGTCGGTGATCTGGTCGACCACACCATCCTCCTCCCAGGCCCCCTCTTGTGTCCAGCTGAGTGGGAATGCCCTTGCTTGCTGAACTGAGCTTCTGGCCCCCTATTTTCTCCTCCTTTTGCCTCTAATCTTGCCCATCTCTTGCAGACATTACTACTGCAATGCTTTTGAGGCTGGCCTGCCATCCATGAAGTTCAGCTCATTCAAAGCTCTGCTGCCTGTATCCTAACTTGCACCAAATCTCACTTGCCCATCACCCCTGTGCTCGCTGACCTGCATTGGCTCCTGGTCCTCCATCTCCTCCAATTATAATAATAAAAAAAAAAAAAATTCTCATCCTTGCGTTCAAATCCTTTCATGGCCTTGCCCCACCCTATCTCTCTTAACCTTCTCTGCCTTTGCAGCTCTCAGAACTCTGGCCTATTGTGCATACCCATCTTTCCTGTCGCTCCACCATTGACGGTTATGCCTTCAGCTGTCTAGGCCCCAAGCTCTGGGATTCCATCTCTGCTTTTCCACACCGCTCATTCCTTTAAAACCTACCTCCTAGACCAAAAATTTTAGTCACTCTTTTTGACACTCAATTTGTTTGTCTTATGACACTTCTGTGAATTGCTTTGGGATTTTTTTTGCAATAACTACTCTACAAATGCAAGTTGTTGTTGATGATCTGACTTTAGCCACAAGCTTATGAAATGTACTTCAGTAATTCACATGTTGGGACTTTTAACTCTTTCAAATCCTTTTCTGGGGGACAAAGTACTTTTAAGTGGGAAGTAATCATTTAAGAGAAGGTTGCAGGAATTTGGAGATAGTCACCAAGAAAGTTGAGAACAAGAGAATGATCTCATCCCAAGGGGTCTCAACAAACTTTCTCACTGTAGGGGTGGGATGGAATGTCCCTTCCTGTTGAGCTTTACAGGAGTACTTTCAAAAGGGAGGGGGCGCTGTAGCAGATTTGATAGCACCTTTTCTGGACCGGCATAAGTAATCAGGAACCAAGCCCCTTCCTGTGTGGATTGGTGACGGGAGATTTGAACAGTGTTAGCAGTCGGGTCTGTTGAAGTGAAAACTGGGAGCCATTGCTGAAGTGAAGGTTAAAATGCTAAAGAATATGTAGACATTTTGTTTGTCAAGTAGGACTGCCCACTGATTTGTGGAAGTGCATGTTTATTGTATAGTTACTTGAAGGTAAGTTGAACTAAGTAAGTCTGATCTTGACTGTTGCTGCGTGTTCCCTCACTACAAAATAAAGCAGCATAACAATCTGCATCGAGCCTTGCCAAATGTTTGCTCAGTCTGCTTTTGAAGAGATTGAAATGTTTGTGAGACATATGTTTGTGATCTGGACTGAATATTCATATTATACCACTGGTTATGCTATCATGCAAGTCTGTTCCTTTTTATAAAGTAAGACCCTTGGACTGCTTACAGGTGTGACTGATGTCACTGAACCCAAGAATGTATCTATCGCAGATTGTAACAGTAATATAAATCAGCAACTCTGGTGATTGTGTTTAGGCTTTGGGGGCTCGTGTACATTCTAGTTCAAGTACTGTAAGTGGATTTTTAGGTGCAGAATTTACGTAGATTAGGATCTAACCCTGAAATTTAGATGCAGAAACTTAAGTATGACAGTTTATTCTATAGGCTCTAATCTATGAAATTTATAGACAGTCAAGTCATGTCAATAAATGTCAGCAGGATAAATATATAGCATCAAAACAGCTTAATTATAAAGCATTGCACTGTATTGAGGGACTGATGAACTAGAGATCTGCAAGCATAAAAATTAACATTACTCCAAGGTAAGAGTTAGGCTGAAGGAAAGGAAGACTTGCCCTTGTGTAGCCTCACTGCACCTGCTGAGCACCTCTGTGTTCACAATGAATTAATTTGATGTACACTACTTCATGCCAAACTTGCTCCATTACTGTTGGATTAATGATTCTCTAATCCTCTATGCTAGCTGTCCTTCTAACCCATTAGAGCTGAATTATAGGCAATTTTTTTCTTGTTTTCAGTAGAAATTGGAATGATTCTTCTGGGTTTGCTAAGGTGGCCCCTGCTGGCATTGTTCTGATGCTCCTGCACATTGACGACCTGCTATAATGTGTGGTCCACTCACATACATGCGCACTGCCAGTGCTCCAGGCATGTGTCTGTGCTGGGAGTGCTAGAACTGCATTCAGTCACCAAAGCTGGCTGGCTGTTATGCACTAGACATTTTCCCAGTGTGGGAAGGTATGGCACATTGGTTGAGGGAAGCAGAGGTGCTTAAGTTTTAAAATTTTATTTAAAATCTGGTCATCCCTTCTGAGCCCATTCCCAATTATGCTGGATGCCTGAGCAAAGCTCAAGTTACATAGCTGCATTATGGGACAGTCTTAAAGTTGGGTAGGGGGGAGCTAATGTGCTCAGTAACAGCTTGAGCTCTCCTTTGAAATCAATACTTAAGTTGGTGCATGCAGAGCATCTTGGGCATGTTGTGGGCCTAAGGCCTCCCTGCCTGACACTTTTTTCCAGGGAGTGGGCGCCTGATCAGCTCCAGTACACTTGGTCCTCTCTAAACCACCCTTGCAGGAGCTGTAACTTCCATTAGGAGTGCCTACTTTATTTGACTAGGTGTAGATTTGAACTAAAGCTTTTGTACAACCAAAACTAATGTAATCTACACTGCAGACTACCAAGTGTCATGAAGACACATGTTGCAGTAAGTTTAGTATTCCATCAATTGGATGAATAGTAAACATTCTGCACTAAGTAAATGTTAAATTTAATAACATTGAGCTGCACAAACTGACTATCTTAGAAGATTGGAAAGAATGAACAAACTTGCATTTATATTATACCTTTTTGTGACCTTGGGACATCCCAAAGTGCCTCAGCCAATGAAGTACTTTTGAAGTTTAGTCACTGTTGTAACGTAGGAAAACATGCCAGCCAATTTGCAAACAGCAAGGCCCCACAAACGGCAGAGATAAATGACCAGATAATGTTTTAGTAATGTTGGCTGAGGAATAAATATTGGCCAGGACACAGATTTTCCCACCTCCTTCAAATAATGTTGTGGGATTTTTGGGGGGGTCCACCTAAGAGGGCAGATGGGGCCTCGGTTTAGTGTCTCATCCAAAAGATTGAACCTCTGACCATGCAGCAGTCCCTCAGTACTGCATTAGTGTGCTGGCCTAAATAATGTGCTGAAATGGAGTGGGGCTTGAACCCCTGACCACCTGACTTGAGGCAAGGGTGCTACCACTGAACCAATTCAGAAATTGTACCAGTTTTGGCTGTACACTTGTTTTAATGGCCTGCTGTGTTTTACTCTACTGGCGTCCGCTTTGCTTCCAGCTATTGGTTTTCTGGGTGTTTGCACATGGTATTTTAAGTTGAACTCTTAAAAGGTTGACATATTGTACATTGATCGCAATCTTGTCATGCAGTACTTCATGTGGAAAATATACATATTGGTGCTGAGTTCCTTTTTGACTTCCATTTAGTTGTTAAGGGCACTTTTTTTTTCAATTTATAAAAGTGGTTACTGATGGTGAATGTGATCCAGGGAGTGCTTGCATTTTACTGTCACCTTGTTTTGGCCCTCAGACTTGCTGTTTCATTGGTCTTCATTTGTGGCCTACTTCATTGCAGGATGTGACTGATCTGGAGTTTGATACTTCCTTCTGAAGAAAAGAATGCTGTAAAAAGCCAGAGGTTGTCCCAGCATCTATTTTCATAAGGGAACAGTCATTGCAGTGACTTCCCTTCCTAGTGCAACATGAGTAAAATAGCATTTCAGGTGCACACCTGTGCAAATGTTGAGCTGTAGTACAGCATTCATGAGACTGATGCTTGAGAAAACTACTGCTTGGGGTTGTGGCTGTTGAAAGTAAGATAGTTCCTTAACACACAACTCTACACTTATTGCTAGATGACAAAAGGGTTCATTCTAATTGTATATTAATTGAATAAAGGTCATCAGCCTCCTGCATATTGGAGATAATTTTCTAGCAATCTCCTAAAACATGGAATAGGAACCCATTTTGTACTAACTTGGGTTCAGGGCACAAGTACACTTGTGTAGAATAAAGCTGATGCTTGTGCTATGGGGAAACAAGTTGTGGATAAAGCTGCTTGTCACTAAAATAGCCTGGTCCCCGGCAACTCTTGAGGGTTAAATCTTGGGGACACTCTTAATCACTGGCTAATTTCCTCCTTTGCTAAGAGGGCAGCTCTTGTTTTGAAAAGATGGCTTTGTGATGACTGCCCAAGCTGGTGTGGTCTTCCAGGTTTGTGTGCCCACCTATTGTGTAGACTTCACAGATGATACAGGAAATGACACTGCTACCTCTACTTACAGCTAAGCTGGAGTTACTCAACCATTAATGGTAGCAAGGGTAGGAAACTTCAGAAAGCCTTCAAAGCTGTATTTGATGCTGCTTTGGAGCAAATGAGCTGGTGCAGCATTGTGAAGGTCATGGGGAACTAAAGCAGATTCCACAAGGGTGTGCAATTATACAGATTTTAACCAAAAGAATGATTTATCTTTTGAAAGGGTTCTTTTTGCTTGGTGCCAATGACTGAGTCTAGTGCTCATCAAAATGCCTGTGAGGATATTCTCATGGTCTGGAGTGAATTGTCTGACCCAGTTGTGACCCTATCTACATAGAGATTGGAAAAGGCAGTGGTTTGGTATGTAGCTGTAAGACCTAATGAACCAGTTTGTTGGGAGAAAGGGATATGGTTTCTGCACTGTCCCTTAGCTCATAAATATTCAAATGGTGGGGGGGTAGGTGAAGCACATGAACACAACGGTTTTGTCCCTCATGCCAAGATTACCAGTGCATAGTAGTCCTCGTCTTAGGAAGTCCCTTGGAACTGAGGATGACTTGCTTCCACATTAAAAATGAGTTCGCAGGTGACGGAGTCCAATGCGGGACCTACAGTCTGTCACAAGTGGGGCAGACGGTGGCTGAACAGGTGGGTGGTGTGCTTTGGTTGAGGTGCGCTGCCTGCGCTTGGCTTCCGCATAGTACCAAAGCATCATTGACCATGCACTCAAGCCACATCCCTGCCCTCTAGCTCCTGTGCTATATAACTGACGAGCGTGACATTTGGTGCTCTTTCACGTTCATTTATTCTGTAGTATAGTAGTGGTACTGTGCTACTGAATAAACTTGAACATAAAAGAGCACTTGATGGCTTAACTTTGAGTAGGATGAGACTGTTTGCTAGTACTGTGCTATTTGTTGCTTTGTCTTAAGCTATGTCATCCAGGAAAATAAAATGCACTTGTTCTATTGCAAAGGATGGTTTCTTAGAGGGACATGAATCTCCAAAGGGGGTCATAGCCAAAAAAAAAAAAAAATTATTTGGGAACCTCGGCCCTAGCTAATCACCAGATGGCAAGCATGGATTGTATTCATACTGATTTTTTACAGCTACTTTTGGGATGGGAGTTTGTGGTAACTTGAGCTCGGTGCTGGAAGCTGCATGTGAGGTTGGGGAATGTGCAATGGTGTTTGAGGGTGCAGTTGTTTCTATCTAAGGAGGATCATCCTAGAGAGATCAAAAACCACTGGGGAACCTCTGAAATCATTGAAGGTGGTTCTTTAGTGGTATGGATATCGAATGCAGCAGAGCAATTCAAAAGGCTGGATTTTGCTCTTCAGGAATGTTTAAATCAACTTGTGGCTTTGTTTGCAATTATAGATGTATCTTGAAGGTATTGATTGGAGGATGTATGAGGTCTTGGCAGCTTGGTTCTGTTGGGCACTGTTCCTGAAGGTGAAGTGTGCTTTTGGTCCTTGTACAAGTTAGGTATACAAGATGTGTATTCAGTTCCAAACTCAATCCTAGGTAGGCAAAGGATTAACTGTGCAAGTTCAAGAACCAAGTCTTTGAAGTGGATTGAGGCAAAAAGGAGGGGGCTCTTAACCAAACCCAGCCCATCCAATCTTTCCTCGTAGCTAAAATTCTCCAGTCCCAGGTAAAATCCTCGTAAATCTCCTCTACAGGAAAGATGTGATAGCACTAGAGGGGGTAATGTGACCAGAACTGCACGCAGTACTCCAGCTGTGGCTTAACCAGTGTTTGATACAGTTCAAGCATAACCTCCCTGCTCTTGCCTTTGTTAACCGAGGCATAAATACAAGTACAGGAAACTTTGTGCTATCTGGGACCAAGCTGTTGCCATCCCATCAAAACTGCTGGACAAACCAGCGCTAATGTTGAAACATATGGAGATTTTGAGCTCCGTATCTGGCAACAAACCCTGTTGCTTAGCAACAGCTTCTTCTAAACAGTTGGCTGTACCTTGCAAGCGTCTCTAGCTTAGCAACAGCTTCAGCGAGACCTTGCAGAGCCTGACTGGTGGGGGGGGAAAAAGCAACGAAACGAAAAGAAAAAAAACCTAACGGCTCCTGATTTTTGCCGGTGGCTCGAGCCTTCCAGACAGTTAACCTCCGGATAAATCAGTTTTCTGTATGCCACTTATCTACCTGTGCACAGACCTTCAGGGATCTGTGGACCTGCACTCCAATGTCCCTTTGTTCCTCTACACTTTGTCCTACTATTTAATGTGTTCCTTTACCTTGTTAGCCCTCCCCAAATGCATTAACTCGCTTCTCCAGATTGAATTCCATTTGCCACTGTTCTGCCCACCTGACCAGTTCATTGATAATCTTCCTGCAGTCTACAGCTTTCTTCATTATCAACCACACAGCTGATTTTAGTATCATTTGCAAACTTCTTAATCATACCCCCTACATTCAAGTCTAAATCATTGATATATACCACAAAAAGCAAAGACCCAGTACTGAGCCCTGCAGAACCCCACTGGAAACAGCCTTCGTCACACAGACCCATCAACCATTACCCTTTGCTTCCTGCCTCTGAGCCAATTTTGGATTCAACTTGCCACTTTGCCCTGGATCCCATGGGCTCTTACTTTTGTGACCAGTCTGCCATGTGGCACCTTATCAAAAGCCTTGTTAAAATCCATATGCACTACCCTCATCGACCCTCCTTCTTACCACCTCAAAATTCAATCAAGTTAGTCAGACACTACCTTCCCTTAACAAATCCATGCTGACTGTCCTTGATTAATCCGTGTCTTTCCAAATGAAGATTTATCCTGTCCCTCAGAACTTTTTCCAATAATTTTCCCACCACTGAGGTTAGGCTGACTGGCCTGTAATTACTTGGGTCTATCCCTTTTTTTTTTAAACAAATGTACCACATTAGCAGTCCTCTGGCACCACACCTGTAGTCAGGATTGGAAAATGGTCAGATCCTTTGCTATTTCCTCTTGCTTTGCTTAATAGCCTGGGATACATTTCATCCGGGCTTCGCTTAATAGCCTGGGATACATTTCATCGGGCCTGGGGATTTATCCACTTTCAAAGCTGCTAAGACCCTTAATACTTCCCCTCTGTTTTTCACCTAATAAATAATATTTCACACACCTCCTCCCTGATTGCAATGTCTGCATCGCCCCTCTCGTGAAAACCGACACAAAGTATTCATTAAGAACCATACCCACGTCTTCTGCCTCAACACACACATTACTATTATGGTCTCTAATATGCCCTACTGTTTCTTTAGTTATCCCCTTGCTCTTAATGTATTAACATCTTTGAGTTTTCCTTGTCAATTTTTTCATGCTCTCTTTTTGCTTTCTTAATTTTCTTTTTAATTGCACCCCTGCACTTTCTATACTCCTAGAGTTTCTGCAGTATTGAGCCCTCCGTATCCTTTTTTTCTTTATCCTACCCTTATGTCCCTTGACATCCAGGGGGCTCTAGATTTGTTGGTTACTTTTTTTTTCCTTTAAGGGAACATACTTGCTCTGAACCCTCAGGATCTCCTTGAATGCCTCCCACTGCTCTGACACTTTTACCTTCAAGTAGCTGTTTCCAGTCCACTTTGTCTAAATCTCAGCTTAGCAAAATTGGCACTTCCCGAATTGAGAACTTTTATTCCTGGTCTCTTTGACCTTTTCCATAACCACTGTAACTCTAACTGAACTATGATCACTAGCTGATCACTAGCACCAATGTGCTCTCCCACTGATACCCCTTCCCCATCCACCTGTCCAACTTCCTTCCCTACAACTAAGTCCAGAACTGCCCCCTCCCTTGTTGGGCTTGTTACATACTGGCTAAAAACAGTTCTCCTGAATGCATTTTGAATTCTGCACCCTCTACCTTTCTCACTAATTTTATCCCAGTTTATATTGGGGAGTTGAAATCCCCTACTATTACTACCATAGTTTTTGCACTTCTCAAATTTGTCTACATATTTGCTCTTCTATCTCCCACTGGCTGACTTTGGGTGGTCTATATTCCCAGCAGTATGATTGCCCCTTTTTGTTCTTCAATTCAACCCATAGAGACTCATTTGATGATCCAATACTGTGACCCCCTCTTTTACCCCCTCTATCCTGTCTGCAAACCCTGTAACCAGGAATGTCGAGCAGCCATACCTGCCCTTTCAGCCATGTCTCGGTAATATCATACTCCAATTGTCTGTCTATGCTCTCTGCTCATCTGCCCTATTTCCTATACTCCTTGCATTGAAGTATATACCATTTAGCACTGCCAAACTCCCATGTCTCTTTTCTAGTCCTTGCTTCCAAATTCACTTCCTACTTTTCTGCTTTCTAATTTCAGCTTTGCTTCTCTACCTTCTGAATCTATTCTTGGGTTCCTAGCCCCCTGCCAAAGCTAGTTTTTAACCCCCACCCCCTCTCGGTGAGGATATTGGTCCTGGCTCTGTTGAGGTGCAACTGTCCAGCTTGTACAGGTCCCACCTCCCCAGAAATGGTCCCAATGCCTAAAGAATCTAAAGCCCTCCCACCTACACCATCTCTCCAGCCACGCATTCATCTGCTCTGTCCTCCCATTTCTGTACTCGCTAGCATGTGGCACCAGGAGTATTGAGGTCCTATTTCTGTAATCTCTCCCTTGCTCCCTAAACTCTGCCTGCAGGACTGCATCCCTCTTTCTACCTAAGTCATTGGTACTGATATGGACCACGACCTCTGGCTGTTCACCCTCTCCCCAGAATTCCCTGCAGCTGCACAGTGACATCCTTAACCCTCACACCAGGGAGGCAACATACCATTGTGGAGTCATGTATGTGGCCGCAGAAAAGCCTGTCTGCTCTCCTAACTCTCGAATCCCCCACCACTATTGCTCTTCCATTCTGCTTCCTCTTCTCCCCCACACTGCAGTTGAGTCACCTGTGGTGCTGTGGACTTGGCTCTGGCTGCACTCCCCAGAGGAACCACCGCCCCCACCAGTACTCAACAGAATACTAGTTGGAGAGTGAGATACACTCGGGACTCCTGCACTACCTGCCTGGTCTTCCCCTTCTGACTGGCGGTCACCCATTCCCTCTCTGCCTGCACACTTAAGCTGCGGGGTGACCACCTCTAGAAACGTGTTATCAGCCTTGCGGATGCACCGCAGTGACTTCAGCTGCCGCTCAAGCTCTGAAACCCGGAACTTGAGTTGCTGTAGCTGCTGACACTTCCTGCACATGTGGTTGTCCAGGCTACGCCAAGCGTCCAAGACTTCCCACGTGGCACAGGATGTGCACTCCACGGAACTGAGTTACCCTGCCATGCCTCTAGTTATTAGATTTAATTAGCTAAAGGTTTTAGTATACTCCTGCCCTTAGTTAAAAACTAAAAGACAAGACAAAAAAGTTATACTTACTGGCCCCGAATCTGAATAGCAAAGAAAAATGATGTGACCTTTACCAACCAATCGTCACTCGTGTTTTATTCCCCTTGCTCCTGCTGCCGGTGAGTCTGGGCCTCGCTCGCTCTCCTGCTCCTTAAACTCATCGCTAAGGCTCCACCCAAGATTGCTGCTGCTGCCTGTGAGTCTAATAGGCTTAAGTTTAGTTTTTGTTAAGTTAGTTCTTAACACTCTCAACTACTCACCAATTGGCTCTTTCCCTTGTGCCGATGTCACTTTTTTCACTGACTTCACTCTTTTGAATTTTGCCTCTCTGGTCCCGCTGCTGCTCCCACACAGGTCTGCCTCCTCCGGAGTTCCTTGCCCTGAAGGGAGAGTCAGCCTCCTAGTGGGACTATCTCTTTGCCAAAACTCCTCACATGAGGGCTTGGGTTAAGCAGTTGGTGACCAGTACTTGAATACATCTGATGACCATTTGACAGTTTCTGTAGTGATTTGCGCTTGCTGGTGTTTGACTTGATCCACTGTTTGTACTTTATATTTAAAAAAAAAAAAAAAAAAAAAAAAAATTCTTGAAGGATCATCTAAACTAATTGCAACATGCTTGACTACAGGAAATGTTACTTTGCTAAGTACAGAGGAGCTGTTCACTGAATCATTTGTTCAATGACAAAATTATACAGGATAGGCATTGTTAACTTGGCTCAGTTTGCAGCACAAGGTTGCGTTCCAGCCCCATTCTAGAGTTTGCGTGCATAATGTAGACTGATACTCCAATGTGGTAATGAAGTGCTGTATCGGCGAGGTTTTGTCATTTTGGCCGAGCTGTTAAATGAAGGTCCATCTGCCTTTTTGGAGGTTGATGTGGATCCTATAGTACTGTTTGAAGATTGGGGAGTTCTGTGTCCTGGTCAACATTACTCAACAATGCCATTAAAAATGGGTTAAGTGGTCTCTTGCTGCTCGTGGGACCATGGTATGTGCTGATTGACTGCTGCATTTGCCTATAAGTGACTAGGCTTCAAAAATCACTTTACATCTAATTAATTACATTCAGGAATCTCAGATATGATGCAATATATGAAGAGTTGCTTCCTAACTTTAACTATGGTCAAGGTTGACTTTTATAATGTTGGCCATCTAAAGTGCTTGTGTGTATATAGAAGAGATGTGACTATTTCTAGAAATTCAGTATCTAGCAGTACATATTGCCAGATTTAAAATTATGGACACCATGTGATGGGCAAGCAATCAAAAGAAAATCTTATTGAAATAGAGCTTCCCATAATTTTTGAATTTAAAGATTGTTAAATTTGCATGGCCCAAGTCCATTTTCAACTTAGTGTGGTTTTTGTTGCAATAGGATTTTGTTGAATTAATCCATCGGCATTTATTCTGTATTCTAAAAGCAAAATTTTAACACCTAAATGTCAGTTACTCCAGTTCCCACTAGTTTTTAATTTTTCACTTGTTCAATTCCCCATAAGTGGCAATTTTAATTTCTACAGGAGGGTGAGAAATATCATGGGTGTTTGCTAAGCTTTGGCATTGACATCAGTTTCTCTTTCCCTATCCCCTTTTCTGTTAATGCCACAGTAGCTTTGTTACTGTTCCTGATATTAAGGGAAACTTGCAGGGTAGATAGAAACACTGTTTTTGCTGGTTAGGGAGTCTAGGACTAGGGGGCATAGTCTAAATATTAGAGCCAGGCCTTTTCAGGAGTGAAGTTAGGAAACACTTCTACACAGGGTGGTAGAAGTTTGGCACTGTCTTCCACAAATGACGATTGATGCTAGATCAATTGTTAATTGTAAATCTGAGATTGATTTTTTGTTAACCAAAGGTATTGTGGAATATGGGGCAAAGGCAGGTAAATGGAGTTGGGTCACAGATCAGTAGTGATCTCATTTAATGGCAGAACCAGCTCAAGGGGCTAAATGGTCTACTCCTGTTCCGGTGTTCCATTCTACACTGCAGTTAAGTTATTTTAATACCTTTTTTTTTTGTCTTTAAATTGGTACAAATTTGCAACCCTGATATGGTTGCGTGGATCTTTGTGTTTTTTCAATATAAGTCCCTAGATTAAACAGCAGTGACCCATTCCACCAAGACACCATTATACCTTGTCTATTGCTGTGTTTTTTAGAGGTCCACAAAAATGACTCCATGCAGTCATTGAAAGGCCACGTTGACAGCAAGAATGACAAACTTGGTAAATCTAGTTCAGGTAAGAATTGCTTTCAGAAGGTGATCTGAAAGGTAATGCTGATAGGTCAGTATCATGTTGGTTCATCAGCCTGGGAGAAAGCATTTGGTACTGTGCTCCACATTTCTTCAACGCCAGTCACAAAATGGATCAATTAATGTTACTAAACTGTTCTGACAGCATCAGATGATTAAAACTTCAAAATAAATGTTAATCTTTTGTGCAGGTGATGCCTGAGTACTGATGCAGTTGCCTGTACTAATGGGGACGGTAGCATAGTGGTTATGTTAGTGGACTAGTAATCCAGAGGCCTGGACTAATCAGACGCAAGTTCAAATCCCACTACGGCAGCTGGGGAATTTAAATTCAGTTACAGGAAACTGATATCCGGGACCAGCGTGTTGCCGATCTATCAAAACTGCCAGACATACAAAGTTAATGTTGAAGCATAGAGGTTTTCATCTCTGTATCTGACGACAAACACTTGCTTAGCAACAGCTTCTAAAGAGTCGGCTGCAGCTGCAAGCGTCTCTAGCTGAAGCTGTTGCTATAGCTACAGACCTTGCAATGCCTGTTTTTGGGGGGGGGGGGAACGAGAACTTAAAAAAAAAACTTATAGAAAACGGCTCTTGATTTTTGCCGTAAGATCGAGTATTCCGGACATACAACCTCCGGATCAACCAAAGTTTCCTGTAATTACATAAATCTGGAATAAAAAGCTAGTCTCAGTAATGGTGACTATGAAACTATCTGTTGTAAAAATCCATCTGGTTCATTTACATCCTTTTAGGGAAGGAAACCTGCCTGGTCCTTGCCATACTTTCCTGACTCCAGACCCACCGCAATGTGGTTGACTCTTAACTGCCCTCTGAAATGGCCTAGCAAGCCACTCGGTTGTAACAAACCACTACAAAAAGCAATAATAAAACCAGACAGACTACCCGGCATCAACCTACGCACCAGCTTCAGACACTAAATTGGCACACCCAGCCCCATCGACCCTGCAGAGTCCCCCTCACTAACATCTAGGGATGGAAGAGCAGATTAGAAATATGGTAGTGATGGGGGATTCTCCTAATAAAGGGTGTGTTGCCTACCCAGTGCCAGGGTAAGAATATCTCATGGTGGCTGGTGAGTAACTTGGAAAGGGATGGGGTTAAATCCAGATGTTGGAGCAAACGACCTGGGTAGGAACAGGGAGGAGGACCTGCTGAAAGAGTATCGGGAGTTGGGTTCTAAATTTAAAGCAGGATCTCGAGGGTGGTAACCTGGATTATTTCCTGAGCCATGTGCAAATTGGCATAGAAGCAGACCGATCAGGAGAATTAACACATTGCTAAAGGGCTGATGTAGGAAAGAGGGGTTGCTTTTCATGGGACAGGAAGGAGCTGTACCAATGGGATGGGCTTAATCTGAACCAGGTTGGGACCCATGTCTGAGCAGAAGGTAAATGGGGAGGTGGCAAAGGCTTTAAACTAGTAGATCCCTCCCCATCTTCCAAGAAATGTAACCAGTCTAAATAGGAAGAGTGCATAGGAAAGAATAAAGTAAGGGAGGATATTAGTGGCAAGGGAATAAATAATTATAGAATAGGAGTCTAAAAAGATGGTTAATCATCAAGTGAGGAAATCCTATTGGAGTTAAACTGTCTGTACAGCAATATGCAGTGTCTGTAATAAAACAGGGGAGCTGGAGGAAATTGTGTTGAACCAGACATGATGGGGATTACTGAGACATAGCTACAGGACTGAGAATTAAACATTGCAGGGTATAACCTATTTGGAAGAGAGGGAGGAAAGGTAGCTGTACTTATTAGGGACAACATAGCTGTCACTTTTTTCTACTGCCAGTCACAAGACAAAAATAGAATCCATATGGCTAGAGAAAACCTAAAAGGATCAATCACACTAATAGGTGTAGTCTACACTTCACAATAGTGGAAGGGAGGTGGAGGAAGAAATATGCAGACAAATTAGGGAAATGTAAAAAAAAAAAAAGAATAACCATGGCTTTCAACTACCCTGATAATTGGACAGAAGAGGTAGGTAAAGGGGATAAGGGAATGGAGTTCCTCCAATGTGTACAGGTCTCCTTTCTAATCCAATATATAAAAAGCCCAACAAGGGAGGATTTGCTATTGGATTTAGTAATGGAGAATGAACCAATGCAGAGAAGAGAAGTAAACGTAGGAACATCTAGGTAATAGTGGCCATAATATGCTTTAAGATAATTGAGAAGGACATAAGTATGTCCTTGAATATACTCAACAACTGAGCCTCCACAGCCCTCTGGGGAGATAATTCCAAAGATTCACCACCCTGAGTGAAAATTTCTCCTCATCTGTCCTAAATGACCAACCCCTTATTCTGGGACTGTGACCCCTGGTTCTAGACTTCCCCAGCCAGGGGAAACATCCTCCCTCCATCTACCCTGTCAAGTCCTGTAAGAATTTTGTATGGTTTCAATGAGATCACCTCTCATTCTTCTAAACTCCAGAGAATATCGGCTCAATCTCCTCATGGGACAATTTCCCCCCCCCCCCCCCCCCCCCATCCCAGGAACCAGTCTGGTGAAACTTTTGTTTCACTCTATGGCAAGAATATCCTTCCTTGGGTAAGGAGACCAAAACTGTACACAATACTCCAGGTGTGCTCTCACCAGGGCCCTATATAATTGCAGTAAGACATCTTTACTCTTATATTCAAAACAAGAAGTTTTCAGACAGCCTTCACTGGGAGTTTTGTCATTGGAGTGAATGTGACCAGGAGGGCACAAGGTGGAGATTAGTTGTTGCAAAAAACAGCTGATATTTGATTTAAGAAACGTCCCTGTTCCATTAGTTTGAAATCTCAAACCTACGGTAACAGGAAGGTTAGTGTCATTGGCCTCCTGCAGGCAGGTGCTATGTCCCTTATCAGTTTGCTTTCACTACCCAACATCTAGATTTGTGATGGTATGACCTAGGAGTACAACAAGACCACCATGTTATACAAACTGCTCATGTGCTTTGTGTGTGTCTATGACCTTCTAACAGGCTTTAACACTTTATAGTGAAATGAGGCCAGATAAAAGCTACTTTATTTTGCAGCCTGCAAGTGAATGTAGAGTAACAGATTTTGCCTTGCTTAACTCATTTCAGTTCCTCATCACCATAAAGAAAATAATAAACAAATAAACTATCTCAGTAAGTGAACTAAACACTTTTTTTTCTTTCTGGCCAGGCCCTGTGACATCTGACTGGCTCTTCTAATTTCAAGCTTGGGTCCTGACCACCACCTTGCAGCAGCTTTTAACCAACTGACCTCAAACATGTTCTTTTTTAGTCTGGTGAAGAGGAAGGCTTGACATAGGATTCATCCCTGTTTAGGCATCAACCAGTTAAACTAGATACTGCACACCTCCAATGTGGACTCTTTGAAATGGAGATCCTGCAGAGCTGAAACGGATAAAACATTTCAATCCTAATGTGTAAATGATTCCTAGGATGTGTTTTAAAAACCTACATTTGAGGCCAGTGGAAAGCAGCCTTGTCTGACTTCTGATCTGCATCCCCAGCATATGGCTGTCCTGTGAATCTAATTGCTTAACAAAAACACCTTGTGTAAATTGTATATCTGGGAGAAAACTTGATCCAAAGCATGTAGAGCCAGCATTGTGGTTGGCTAATTCTATTTCTCTCTCCCCCCCCCCCCCCCCCCCCCCCCCCTCTGCCCAAGTCGCTTTTGATTTTTTGTTGAGACCATATTCATCTTGGTAACATTACCAAATTTTTGGGGGGGGGGGGGTGAAAGTTGGTGTCACAGACTTTGCAGTTCTAAACATCTGGTTCCATGAGATTCTTCAGACAGGTTCTACAGATGACTAGAAGACCAGATATGGCAGTGACTCAGGACTTGAAAGATCCAGCCTAGCCAAACCTGTTTTCCTTCTATTGGTGAAAATTCTTAAGGATGACATGATAACCTAAACCCCAACGTGATCAAGCTGTCCAGTCCTGTTTACAGATGTTGCTTAATTGGCCAGTTTAACCTTGTGACTGCCTCATGAATGCTAGTCCATTTCTGGCAGGGATTCAGTTGTGGTTTTTTTTTATAAAAGGTGCCTGGAAAACTTTAAAAAGACACAACCTTGTTCAAAAGCTGGCTATAGTGCTAGGACTTCAACAAGGTGTGCAGTTGTCATTTTTGTACATGTCCAATTGAATTGTAAAGCAGTACAGTTTCCCCCCAAATTTGTTGGGTCAGATCATTTTAATGAACAAATTATACAAAGCGGGTAGTACAGTTTTGTAATAGAATGACATCCGATCCAATTTTTATACCATAGAAGCAGATGGGTGGGACAGTCTGGTGCAAAACTAGTAGAAGCCAAGCAGGACCCTTTGGCCAGTTAGAGGAAGCCTTTAATGAACCATCCTTAGAGCAAACTTTATTTACCTTTGACAGCCTACCCTCTTGAGCAGCCATTTTCTATTACCATTGAGAATTGAAGCCATTAGAGGCTTCCAGTTTGAGATTTTAATTTCCTAGATCATATAGCATCAACTGCAAGCTCCAGTATGGACAGAATTTTGAAGGAGTTGGTTTGGTGAACCCATAACTATTTTGAGGATAAATATATCTGATCACTAGGAGCAATTTGAGGTAAATGAAAGGATATTATGATTTCTTTTCCCCCCCCCCCCCACAAAAGACTTGCCAATATATGTTGATGTATAGGGGTGGCTTGAATCTTATGTGCAAATATTGTACCATTTAACATTGGTATTTTTAATCTGCATGTTGAAATAATAAACTTCAAGCTTTTGTAGATTTTTATCTTGACTAGCATGTGGATAAGACCTGTAAGTTTGCAGTTGCTGAAATGATCTGTCCTTGATGTTTTGTTTTCACTGAGCATAGTCTTGTATCTGGCTGGTTAGGATACCTGATCTGCATAATTTGGACTTTACAATGCCATACACAGATTCAGTGCCCTATTTCCTATTTGCATGTGGACTTGAATGATTATTTAGTATCCTTGTTTTGTGAATGTAGAGTTCACCTCCCAAAAGTTCCCATCTGTCTGCTCCCTCAGTTCACATGCAGCTTGCCTAAGCCTTGTGCAGTAATGTACACAGAGAAACATAGAAGATAGGAGCAGGAGTAGGCCATTCGGCCCCTCGAGCCTGCGCCGCCATTCAATGAGATCATGGCTGATCATCCAAATTCAGTACCCTGTCCCTGCCTTCTCCCCATATCCCTTGATCCCTTTAGCCTTAAATATATGCAACTCCTTGAATATATTTAATGAACTGGCCTCCACTGCCCTCTGTGGCAGAGAATTCCACAGGTTCACCACTCGGTGAAGAAATTCCTCCTCCTCTCAGTCCTAAATGGCTTACCCCTTATCCTTAAACTATGACCCCTGGTTCTGGACCCCCCTGCCATCGGAAACCACCTTCCTGCATCTAGTCTGTCCAGGCCTGACAGAATTTTATAGGTTTCGATGAGATCCCCTCAATCTTCTAAACTCCAGCTAGTATAAGCCCAATCGACACACAATCTCTCCTCATGTCATTCCTGCCATCCCAGGTATCAGCCTGGTGAATCTTTGCTGTACTCCTTCCATGGCAAGAACATCCTTCCTCAGATAAGGCAATCAAAACTGCACACAATACTCAAGGTGCGGTCTCGCCAAGGCCCTGTACAACTGCAGCAAGACATCCTTGTTTCTGTACTCAAACCCTCTTGCTACAAAGGCCAACATACCATTTGCTGCCTTAAACTGCCTGCTGCATCTGCATGCTTACCTTCAGCAACTGGTGCACAAGAATGCCCAGGTCTCTCTGCACTTCCCCTTCTCCCAGTCTATTGCCGTTCAAATAATCTGCCTTCCTGTTTTTGCCACCAAAGTGGATAACCTCACATTTATCCACATTATAGTGCATTTGCCATGTTTCTGCCCAATCACCCAACCTGTCCAATTTGTACTGGAATTTCACGACATCCTCCTCACAGCACACCCTCCCACCCAGCTTTGTGTCGTCTGCAAATTTGGAGATATTGCATCCAATTCCCTCGTCCAGATCATTAATATATCTTGTGAACAGCTGGGGTCCTAGGACTGATCCTTGTGGTACCCCACTAGTCACTGCCTGCCACTCTGGGGGAAAAACAACCTGTTTATTCCAACTCTTTGCTTTCTATCTGCCAACCAGTTCTCTATCCAAGTCAATACCTTGCCCCCCCCCCCCCCCCACCAAATCCCATGTGCCTTAATTTTGCACACTAATCTCTTATACGGGACCTTATCGAAAGCCTTCTGCAAGTCCAAATACACCACATCCACTGGTTCTCCCTTATCTATTTTACTAGTTACATCCTCAAAATTCCAGTAGATTAGTCGAGCATGATTTACCTTTTGTAAATCCATGTTGACTTTGTCCGATCCTGTCACTGCTTTCCAAGTGCTCTGCTATTACATCTTTTATAATGGACTCTAGCATTTTCCCCACTACCGATGTCAGACTTACCGGTATATAATTCCCTGCTTTTTCTGTACCACCTTTTTTGAATAGTGGGGTAACATTAGCTACCCTCCAATCCATGGGTACTGTTCCAGAGTCTATCAAGTTCTGGAAGATGACCAGCAATGCATCCGCTATTTCTAGGGCCACTTCCTTAAGTACCTATGGATGTAGATTATCAGGCCCTGGGGATTTATCAGCCTTCAGTCCCATCAATTTTCCTAACACCATTTCCCTACAAATACTTCCCCCCCCCCCCCCCCCCCGTTCCTCCCTTTCATCAGACCCTATATTCCCCGGCATCTCTGGGAGGTTATTTGTGTCCTCCTTTGTGAAGACAGAACCAAAATATGTATTTAGTTGGTCTGCCATTTCTTTGTTCCCCATTATAAATTCCCCTGATTCTGACTGCAAGGGACCTACGCTTGAATTCACCAATCTTTTTCTCTTCAGTCAGTTTTTATGTTCCCTGCAAGCTTACACTCATATTCTATTTTCCCCTTAATTAATCCCTTTCTCCTCCTCTGAATCCTAAACTGCTCCCAAACCTTGGGATTATTGCTTTTTCTGGCCAATTTATATGTCCTCTCCTTGGATCTTATGCTATCCCTAATTTCCCTTGTTACCCACAGTTGAGTCACCTTTTTTGTTATACAATGCCAAATCTCAATATACAAAGTACAGGAAACTTTGATATCCAGGACTGGCGTGTTGCCGTTTGATTAAAAAAATTCCAGATGACCAGGTTATCTACCGAGGCTATTTTTAACAAATAAAAAAAATCAAGAAATGTGCCGTATCCAGTAATTGGGTACTCGCCTACAGAATGTTAAATGGATGGTGGGAGATGCTTAAGTACAGTACTGCCAGTTGAGGGTAATGCAATGACCACCAGGAGCGTGGGAGACGCTACCCCTGTAAAATGGCAGATCAGAAGAGACTACTGGCAGCGCGGGAGTCTGACTCGGCAACATTGCCGGTTATTGAGGTGTTTTCGGAGTGAGAATTTTGCCAGTTAATGGAGAATTCCGGATATTTAGTTATCGTTTAAAATGAGTTTCCTGTAAGGAAAGCTTTTATACAGTAGATTGCTAGTGAAGGAAAATTCACTTGTTGATCAAATGAAGAACTTGTAATCATTCTTTTATCTCTGGCTGCATCCTCAAGCTTTCCCACCCACCCTGCTTCAGCATGCTGATCTGAGTTCCACAAAGAGTAGCAATTTCATGGTGGTAGAAAGGATTGTCTTCTGCATAAGTTTTCCTTTGTAGTTTTTTTTGCTACTTATAAACTTGGCTTGCACTACTGTTCTTGTCAAAGCCTTGTATGTGTTTGAGCTCTACTTTTTGGCATATTGGGTCTGGTTCATTGAGCAAATTTTAATGTGTAGTTACTACAAAGCTGTGGGCCTTTCAATACAAAATGCCTACAACTCTGGTGCCTACTTCCAGTCATGCTTAAGACCTAGTTTATAAATGAAAAAATTGCTGGAAATAAATCTAGGTTCCAGAATGTTGACTAGATTACCTAGAACATTTACTGGCTAGATTTGTGTAGGTAAAGTATGGCTGAGTTACTGGAGGGCTAATCTTTGGTCTTGATTAAAACTTGTATGCTTAATGCTTGGTTGTAGATTGTAGCAACTTAATGGTCTGTTGTAATCTGATTCAAGCCAACCCAAGTGCACAGCAGTATAAGCTCTTAACATTTTTTAATAATTTTCTTTGACAGCCTACAGAAATAGATGTGATAGTTGGAAAGGATCGTCAAAGTTTCTTCACCAGTGGCATGGTCCTGGGTGGAAAGAAGTGCTCTGTTCTCAGAGATGGCCTGTTTGCTGACGCTGACTCTACAATGGACATCAGGACAAAGAGCCAATCTGGAGAAACAACATACTGTATTTCTATAGGCAGAGCTGGCAGAAGTAAGTAATGAGATCCAACACATTTAGTATGTGCATCGGTTCAAATATTGAGCTGCTTCTAATTGCTATTTTTTCTCACCTTTTGCTTAAGATATGAAGAATTTGGATTAAATGGGTTTTTAATTTGGTTTTCATTTTAAAGATTGTATAGAACATAAAACAAGGGGATGTGGAGAGAAACTGATCTTGCAGGTTTGCCCATTCTACTGTTAATACACAATTCTAAACATCCAAGTTTGACTTTAAGCACAGGCTTGCTTCTCTACTTTCACATTTTGTTGAAGTAGGGGGAGCTCTCCAGGCAAGCTTGATGTGTTGCCCACATAGGGGACTTTTTAATTCTGTATCTTGCATGTGCTATACCTGACTTGAATGCTTGATGCCGGTAGTGTAAAAGCAGGCAAACACTTCCCAGTGCTTGTACCCCTCTTTATATTTATTAAAAAAAAAAAAATTTTTTATACTAACTGAAGCTGAAAATGGCATTTTTGCAAATCTTGCTGAAATCTGATTTTTTTTAAATTAAATATTCCAATCCTTCATCCTATTCAAATATTTAAAAGCTCTTAACTTGCTTTAATTCTAATGGAACATTAAGTTGAGTAATTTACTACAAATGTAATTGCTTTGGTCTATTCAGACTAGAAATTCAAAATTGTGAACAAATTGACTTTTTTAAACATTACTATGTACAGAAAATAAATTGATTGTCGTAGGAATCAACTGATTCCTATCTAAATCACTGAGGTAGAGTCAGTTCAGTAAGTTAACCGAATTTAATTTAAACTGGTGAACAAAAACATGCAGGAGCAACAGCAAACTGGTCTGTACAGTAGCTTGTTCCACGAGGTCTGAACTCAGAACCTCCCACCTCTGACATCATCACGTTTCCTGCCACTCGGGGCACCACGTGACTGATGTCATCGGGTTGTTTCAGGGTTTTTACAGAGCTTGTTTACACTCTGCAAACTGACATAGGTGCTGTAACATTGCTTTAAAGACAGTTATTCATTTGTACAGGAGTTCATTGGTGGTTTTACCACATTGTACTTACTCCCAAATCAGGCTTAAAATCTTGTAACTCTAAACTATACTAATAGGCAAATGTGTGTGCTTCCTACAGACTTTTTTTCTTGTCCCTCCACCCCTGTGATTCTGCAGTCCAGCCCACTAGTACTTTGTCTAAATGGTCATTCTTGGATTGAATCCAGATTCAATCCATCAGTCAAGCTTGATCTTGTCCAAACCTGTAAGTCAGTGCATAGGAATCTTGCTTGTGCAGGTTCTCCTTTTTCCTTCACCAAAAAATAAATTAAAGAAGTGTACACCCTCCAGTGCTGCCCTAGTTCAGATTGGTTAACTCGGCACAAACCAGAGATCCGCTGAGACTTTCCTGGTATGTGATTTTGATTACTTCATGTGGATTTGAAAGACCACTGATTCATTCAGATGTTCCTGATGAGTGCTAGGAAATACCAGATAGAAAAATTATTCAATATTAATGTGGCAAAACAGTAAAGTCTCATGTATTAAATTTGGTACATACTTGCACTCTATTTGGATGCCACCTTTATGCATGTGGTACCTTAGTAGACTTGCCACTAAATGAGCAGCTATTGTCACTTTGATAGCTTCAAAAGCTCCAGTTCCCTGTGTTTCTGACTCTTCAATTAAATTATTTTTCAATCTTTTAAAATTGAACATAACATTCTTTTTCCTTTTTCAACCTCCTTGCCACCTTTCAGCTTTTACTTTTCTTCTCTTCCCTCCCCTCCCCACCCCTCCCTGTTCAGTTAAATTATATTGCTGTCTACTCTTCACGCCTGGAGTGCCTGTGTAGTTATTTAAAATTTTAATAAATATATTTAGTGCTCTACTGGCTGTGGGTCAAATTTTGATAATTGCATAATATAAATGTTATCTATCAATTTGCCATAAGCCCATCTCCATGATGGTGGCTGCCCCAGCTGCTTTTATGAACCCTCCGATGGCCTCACCACTTTCCTGCTAGTTCTGCTGTTGAAGTTAATTTCATGCCTATCTTGTGTGCCAGCTCTTGATGTGGCTCTCTTGGATGATGTCGTGCTCTTGCATGTATTGAGTCTGTAGCAGCATTTTTTAATTGTCCTTTTCCCCTTTTTTTGTGGAGCTTACTCAACTCGCACAATATTCTGAAGGTAACTAACTACAGTATAGTTTCTACTGATAAGTGATATTCCACAGTGCCAATCCAACCATACTATTATCCCCACAATTTTCAATCTCCCTATCTATACCAGTTCCATTGATTGGCTCCTCCCAAGTCTTGGCAACACATTTCTGTAGAGCTTTATCCCTGCCATTTCTTAATCTTTAGTGTAGCTTTCTCTTCACACCCCCCCCCCCCCCCCCCCACAAAAGTCATGGTCAACCTTTTTGAGTTCCTAGTATCAGCTACTCTTGTGATTCACACACATCCATCACTGCCAAAGAAAATGTCTAACTTCCAGTCTTGCTTAAGATGTGTTAATTTTGTGCTTGCCCTCTAGCTCTAATGTTTTTATGCTGCCATCTTTTTAAAGATCTTGTTCCTTTTTATGAAAGATCTAGAAATACAGAACAGATATTTCAGTATCAGCATTGAGTGCTGATTATTTCAAATTTGTAGCTTTACACAAAAAAAAAAAAAATCTTTGGGCCTTAATCTTCCATCAAATTATGCTCTTGAGTCTTTGTAATGTCCCAGAGTCCTCCATGTCACTCTAAATCCCTTCAATGTTTTAACAGTGGGCTGTGTGAATGTACATAATCTAAATGGATTCAATGGAAAATTCATGCAGCAGTTAAAATCTTCTGTTTTTGTTTGGCATTTAATGCTAGTACTTTGATCACAAGCAGATGCTTATCTACCTTTTTGAATTGTCACCAGTTCATTGTGCATATCCAACTTCTCAATTCCATATACACAGCCCATATTAAAATCCAATTCCCATTCTTGTCAATTTAATTTGTCCATATCCTTTTAAATGCTTGCCTGCCTTCCTTGTTGCATTAATCATGAAGGTTGGTAAAATTTATATTACTTGATTCCCACTCAGCTGTTCTAAGGGCATTTTCACTCTTGGCAATGTAACTCATTTGTCTGTTCCAATGGCCACTTGGAATTTTTTTAACATTTCTAAGTCAGTGTCTACCAATTGCTTGTGTAAATTTTGGCTCACTTTTTTATGATGCTCCCCAGAGGTGGAAAATACTTTGAGCCAGGACACTGTTGCCTCAACATTTTATCTTGGCAATTGTACTTGGTTGGGAAGAAACTCAAGTCAGTCTGTCCCTCAATATAATTTACCTGACATTCAAAGAACTATGGGCATCTAATTGATTTCAAGAGTGTGAGCAATTGTATCTTTGTTGCTGTCGACATACACCTGCAGATATTCACAATAACTCATTGTTACATGAGTGCTTCTGGCTTTTTATAAAATACCTTGTCCCTTGACTTGATGCGAGCAGTGCGATAGACCATCTACTCATATGTATAGGACTTGTCTATCGTATGTCTCTCACCTTTTTGGATGTGGGGGTCACATTTACTGCTCAAGTTACCCTGAAGGTAGTGGGCTGCCTTCATGAACCACTGCAGTCCATGTGGTGAAGGTTCTCCTATAATGCTGTTGGGTAGGGAGTTTGAGAACTTTGACACTGTCTATGAAGGAACAACAATACATATCCAAGTCAGGATGGTGTGACCTGGAGGTGATGGTGTTCACATGCACTTGCTGCCTTTGTCCTTCTAGGTGGTGGAGGTTGTGGGTTTGGGAGATGCTGCCAAAGAAGCCTTGGTGTGTTGCTGCAGTATCTCCTGCAGATAGTACCTTCTGTAGCTATATGTTGGTAGTGGAGGGGGTGGATATTTAGGCCACTTGAGGTGCTAATCAAACAGACTCCTTTGTCCTGGATGGTGTCAAAATTCTTGCAGCTGCACCCACCCAGGCAAGTGGGGAGTATTCCATCACACTTGCGCCTTGTGCCTTGTTGCTGGAGAGGCCTTGGGTGAGCCACTCGAGAGAATATCCAGACTCTGACCTGCTCTAGTACTCATTGCATTTGTGGTTTGCCCAATTGAGTTTTTAGTCAATGGTGACTCCAAGAATGTTGGTGAGGCTCTTGGTAATGCCATGGGGAGGTGGTTTGGCACTCTTATAGATGATTGCTATGTGGCAGTTGCATGAATGTTACTAGCCACTTGTCAGCCCAAGGCTAGCTGATGTCAAGGTCTTGCTGTATGGAGGCATGAACTGCTTTGTTATTTGAAGAATTTCAAATGGAGCTGAACAGTGTGCAATTATCAGCAGCAAACAGCCCCACTTCTGACATGGAGGGAAGGACATTGGTGAAGCAGTTGAAGCCAGTTAGGACACTGCCCTGAGATTCCTGCAGTGATGTCCTGTGTCTAAGATGATTGGCCTCCAACAACAAGGCTGTAATGAAGTCTGTAGCCAAGTGGTCCTGGTGGAACCCAAACTGGGAATCGGTGAGCAGGTTGTTGATGAATAAATGACGCTGATAGCACTGACTACTACTTCAGTCACTTTGCTGATTTGGGAGTAGACTCTGCAGCCCAGCAATTGGACAGGAGGCTTTGTCCTCCTTTTGTGACTAGAACACATCCCTGGGCAGTTTTCCAGATTGTCTGGTAAATGCCACGGTTGTAGTTGCACTGTTCAGGTTGGCTAGGGGCTTTGCTAGTTCTGGAGCACAGGTCTTCATGACAGCGGGGATGTTGTCGATGCTTGTTGCTGTTTCCAATGCACTCAGCTGTTTTGTGATTTCACATGGAGTGAATTGAATAGACTGATGCTGGGAATCTCAGGAGGAGGCTGTGAAAGTTCATCCACGTGGTACTTTTGGCTTGAGATGGTTGCAAACACTTCAGCCTTGTTTTATACACTTGTTTGCTAGACTGCCATTGTTGAGGATGTTCATGGACAATTTAGATACTAACTGGAAGAGGTGGCTCCATCACCATTCAGGATTGTGGCAGGGCTGCAGAGCTTTGACCTCATCTGTTGGCTTGCTTAGCTCTAGCATGCATGTAGTCCTGTTGTAGCCTCACCAAGTTGGCTCTTCATTTTCAGGTACATCTGGTGCTGCTTCCAGCAACCTCTTCTACACCTCATTGAAACAGGGTTGATCATGTGGCTTGATGGTGGAGTAAGGGATGTACTGTGCCATGAAGTTGCAAATTGCAGTGGTATACAATTATGCTGCTGATGGCCTGCAGCACCTCATGGTTGCAGTTTTTGAGCTGCTGGATTTGTTAATGTATCCCACTTACTGCGGTAGTGGTGCCACACCACACGAGGGTGTCCTTGGTGTGAAGCTGGGACAAGGACTGTGCAGTACACCAACCACTGCTGTCATGGACATTCATCTGTGACCAGGTTAAGTTGGTTCTGCTGCTGTACTTGAGCTAGAAAACACTTCTGTTAAATTATTGACATAACTGCTTGTATATTTCAGATTCCGCAACGGCTCCAATCTCGGTAGATAAAATGTAGCTACAGTTACCTAGATTTGTCTATTTAGAGCAGTGACCATAAAGATCTAGACCAGGTTAGCAGCTAAACAAGATGTACTTCAGACTCGAGGCTACCTGTGAGCAACATCACTGACATTCTGCCAGCATGTTTTGCATCCAGTACATGTTTTGCATGGTACTTTGTTAGATGCAAAATTATTTTTAAATTGAAACCAGCCATTTAATAACGGGTGCTGCCAGCTTGAAATTTAACAGATGAACTCCAATCTGCAAAGTTCCCTTGCCAAACAATATTTAAACTGTTTGCTTTATTTTTAGACTGTGGCCTGAGGATTGAGATCACTCTAGCAGAACATGAGCATAAACCTAGTGTGTATATTTGTACAGTACAATATATAATACTGCATCTTGGGATGTTTTACTTTGTTGGAGTTCTACAAATCCAAGTGGTTCTTTATAAAACAGCACATTTTTTTTGCTGTGACCAGCATTGTAGATCGTGTGTGTAAACTTTACGTGCACATGATTCTCCCATCTCTTACTTAACCATCACCTGTGTTTAATGCAAATTTCTGTCTTTCTTGGACAAGGGGCTGGAGGAAAGTATAAAGGGATAAATTCAATCTCTTTGGAATGTAAAGAAGAAAATTCAGAGCCATAATGTCTACAGCCTTTTTAATTGGTCCTCAATTAAGCCATGATTCTGATCAGGCCCCCAACTAGCAATTAACTGTTGAACTTGCTTGATCCTGGACTTGAAGTGTTAAGGGCATAGTGTCACCATAGCAACAGAAAATGCATTGTTGCATGGTATGTTCCTCCTGAAGCCTATCATCTGACTTGCCATAAGCAAAACTGGGAAAATAGGCTAATATACAAGTATGTCTAGTGCACTTCCTTGTTCATGCAATGTGATACTGGAGAAGTTTTAATCTCACTTCAACAAAAAAACAACTGTGCACAAAGTCCCCTAGCACCAAAAAAATACCTCTGTTCATAATGGATGGGAATCAAATGTCTAGTAAGGAGAGTTGGATTGCAGTCTCATTTTATTACTTAAAGCAAAGCCAAGGTCTGACCTGCAGCCTGAACTAACTTCCCTGTTTCCTCACTGCAATTTAGATGTTGTCCTTAAAGGGACATAGCTCACCTTACAACAGAAATGCTTTAGTTACATGGTATAATGCTCCCAAGGGCACAATCCAGTTTGCTTTGAGCAATGTTGCAGAAGATCTTTTATACTCTAAAAAGGGTATGTGCCTTTCCTGTCCATCGCACTTTAGTTGGAATTACAGGAATCTTTGACTCGTGTGCAAATTTCTTCCTACAATCTTGAGAAAGGAAGCCAGCCACTTGGAATGTAGATATTCTCCCAACAATTAAAAACCTTCTAGAATTGTTCTGTGACTTAAAGGGGAAAAAATGGACTCTGCAATCACAACTTTTACATTTTTAAAAAAAAGCAGCAGACATTTTATCCAGGGTTCTAGCTTCCAGCCAGAAGTTAACCTCCATCTCTACATTCTTACAAACAATTATACTGTTCACTTAACTATTAGACTCTGATCATAAAGGGACACAGTCTTGCTATTTGCTTGTCTCCTTTTTACTTGTGTCTAAATTTTGTAATGGCCTGTGCAAAAATCCATCTACTCCTGATAATTGGCCTTGGAATAAAGACTTCTACTCCTAGGTCCATACCTGAAACAACAACAAAAATTGTGCACTACACCTCGAAGAAAGCCTCTACTTGACTGTTGTACTTCAGTTTTATTCAGTAGAATGAGCATTTGGGCTGAGCAGTTGTAAATCTCAAACAAAAAAAAAAACTGCATGCATTGATTATGCCTGATGCAAGACAGAGAATTTATATACCCAAGGTGTATCATTTTGCCAAGCAATTAGTTATATATTTTTTTTTCCTCCACGGCCTTAGTCAGGCCACATTTAGAATACAGTATCCAGTTTTGAATTCCTCACATGGATGATTTAAGGCCCTGGAAAAGATTCAGAAGGGGGGCCACTTGATTGCCTATGTTAAGGATTCTCGTGTACCATGAAAGGTTAAGAAAGCTGAGGCTCTTTATCAAAGGTGTAGACTCCAAGGAGACTTAACTGAGGTCCTTAAAATAATGAAAGGTTTAGACTCTGTCCTAGTGGATAGGCTTTTTGAGCTAGATAGGTCAGGCAGGTTCAGGGGCCACAAGTATAAGCTAAGCAACCACAGAACAACTTTTTTTAATGTAGCAAGATGTCCCAAGGTGCTTCACAAACATAATCAGATAGTGACACCAAAAGGAGACAAGACAAGTGACCAAGCTTGGTGAGAGGTAGGTTTAAAGGAGAGATTTAGGGTGGGAATTCCAGAGCTTGGAGCTTAGACACGGCTGCTAATCTGTAGGGCAAGCAAAGTCTGGATGTGCAAGCAGCCAAAATTGGAGGAACGCAGAGTTCTCTAAGGTTGTAGGGCTGGAGGTGGCTAGAGATGGGGAGGGCGGGAGCGATTTGAACACTAAGTGAAGATTTTAAAATCGTGGCATTGCTGGACTAGGCGCCAATGTAGATCAGTGAGTGCAGGGGTGATGGGTGTCTGGGACTTGGTGCAAGTTAGAATATGGCAGCAGAACTTTGGATGAACCCAAGTTAATGGAGAGTAGAAGCTGGCTAGGAGAGCGTTGGAATAGTCTTGTCTGAGGTAACAAAAACTGAGGGTTTCGGCACTAAAGCTGAGCTGGGCACGATAACTGCGGTGGAAGTAGGCGGTCTTAGTGATGAGGATATGGGGTCGGATGCTCAAGGTCAGATAGGATGCAGAGTTGCGAAATAATCTAGTTGAGCATGAGTGGTTAGATAGGACGATGGAATTGGTGACTAGGGACAGTTTGTGGAGGGGACCAAAGACCATGTCCTGGGTCTTCCCAAAATTTAATTGGAGGAATGTTCTGGATGTCAGACAAGCAGCCTGACAACAGGATGTTGCTGAGGGGCAGCATGTAGATGCAAAATAAGAAGGGGCCAAGGATAGATCCTACATGTGATTATCTCTGCCGAGGTGTGATAAAGGGCAGTTAGAAAGATTACCGGTAATCATCTGGCAGTTTTGACTATATGCTGTGCCTGTATGCTTCTCTTCACTTCACCTGACAAAGGAGCAGCGCTCCAAAAGCTTGTGATTTCAAATAAAGCTGTTGGACTATAACCTGGTATGTGACTGCCTACATTTGTCCAACACTGGCATCTCCACATCATGCCTAGATGCTAGGTTGTACCTCCTCACGAATAAATGACCACCACCAGAACAAGTTGCTGGCATAGGCAGTGAATGTAGATTCACTGCGCATGTAAAAGGGAGCTGGGTGAGTTCCTGACTGGCTAACCTCTGCATGTACATTGTAGGTGGGTCATTGGGGGGTTGTCACCCACTCATGGTTTTCTGACGTTTGATTGTCTTCAGGGATTGGAGTGAAATTTCAGATTTGTAAAAAGTTGTCCTATGGTTTTTTTCCTTTGGCTTGTTACCATACCTGGGAGAGGGATGATGAGAGGGGGTGATGGTGTGCAGAAGTTGCACCTCACTAGGGGTGGAAGTTCTGTTGGTTACATAAAGCTCTAGTTGGACCCCATTAGAACAGTGTTTAATTCTGGGCACTGAACCTCAGTAAGGGTACATTAACCTTGGGGCTGCAGTGCAGATTTGCCAATGATACAGGGGCTAAAGGGTTCAGCAGGTTGCATAGAATAAGCTTGTGTTCCCTTGCATTTAGAAAATTAAGTGGTGATGTAATTGAGGTGTTTAGGATGGTTAAAGGAGGTCATAGGGTAGATAGAGAAGCTGTTTCCTCTGGAGGGGGGGAGACCAGAACAATTGGGCACAATCTTAAAATAAGCTAGGCTGTTCAGGGGTGATTCCAGGAAACACTTTGCAAAAGGGTAGTGGAAATCTGGAACTCTTTCTCTTTCCCTCCCCCCCCCGCCATTGGCTCCATCAATTGAAATTTCAAAACGGAGTGGGTTTTTGCTAGGCAACAGTATTGAAGTTTATGGCACCAAAGCAGGTAGATGGAGTTGAGATGCAGCTCAGCCATGATCTAATTGAATGGTGAAATGGGGGCTGAATGGCCTACTCTTGTTGCTATGTTCCAGTATAGGACATGCTCAATGGTCCAGCTGGTCTTTAGCTGCCTTGTTTTTGGTATGTTCCTATTTGCTCCTACTGTGTAAAGCTGCTAATGGATTGCAACATATTCCCCCTGCCTTGTGAATTGCAAAATTGTTGGACTGTACCAACAATAGGCCCCTTGGAACCCTATTTTTATTTTCTGAATAAATGATGCAAGTATTACTTGTCCTTCAAATCTGGCTCCTAATCTACTTGCTTTCACTATATTGCTTCTTGTAACCATGCCACTTTAATAAAAAATGAAATTGCATCTGAATCCCCTTATAGGAAACAGCACAAATGTCAGCATAGTTTCAAACTATCTACTTGGGTTGGTGTCCAGCAACTGATTGGCCAGTTTAATTGGGAAGTGGATAGTGAGTCCTGCTATTATAAGAACTTGATCTTGTGATTGACTTGTATTTGTGTAGAACATAGCTTGTATCCTACTGTAGTCAGGAATTGGTCATACTTACTGATCAACATACATACACACTCAGGATATTGACATCATCTGCTGCAGGGTTGGGGGAGAGACTGGGTTTAGAAAATAGGAGGAAGCTGTCCCTTGAATTCATTCTCAGTAGGATATGATGGCCTTGCACTTGTGTATATGGCTTATTGTGGACTGTAACTAGCCCTAATTATTCCATGTTGAATAGTTCCTTCCTGCAATAGAAGAATTCTATAATTAAATTGTCTACTTCTACATAGGAAAAAGTTCCAATTTAATATTGTTTCTTGCACGAGTTCTGTCTACTGTTTTGGTATCTGCTTATCCAGTGATCCTACTCTGGTCAATCATACCTCAACTACCAACTCACTTTTTTTTAATGTTGCATTTCATAAATCCTTCCTGTAGATTAAAGTGCCTCTACAACCCACTAGCATTAGTCTAAAATCAACCTGATTTCTAGATTGGTACTGATTGTGACCAGCAAATCTGTGTTCAGTTGGGACAGTACCAAGAGTGCATCGGTTCAGGCAATGAGGTGGCGCTGACCTCATTGCTGTACTGATGCAGATTTTTGGCACCAGTGTGCATTTGATACCAGTGCAACATTTCTCCTCTCCACTCTTCCCCTTTTTAGTGCATTAAACTTTCAAAAATTAATGGTACAGATGGTAGTTATGTTTGCCTTTGTTGCAAAGCCCAAACTGAGTCTTCTCCTAATGGTACAAGCACTAAGCATGGGGCAATGTTTGTCAGAGTTGCTGAGAGCCCAGTTATTTTGCAAATCTGTTAACGGATTTATTGTTAATGGCATTAGAAGGGCTCCAAATTCAGGAGTTGCTTCATTGATTCCTGTGCCCCAGTATGCTGCTGACTTGGCACATCCTACTGGACAATAGTGATCTTTACATCACAAATGTTGCAGCATCTGAGTGCAAGTCAGCAGAGAGTGCTGAGAGTTTGGGTAAGTGTGAGTTCTTGTTATTTCTCTTTAAATCATTCTTGATAAGATTACTTAAGCAGTTTAAGTAAAGGGGAAAAGTTAAATATTTGGGATTCTGTTGGTTTAAGAAAAGTAAAACCCAGGTTACACTGCAGTAGGAGTAAATTGGCACAGCAGGCAGTGGAAATGTTTTCTAACCAATCAGCAGGGGTGACTCATTTGGCTGTAAACAAACAGTATAAAAAGACCAGGCTAGTGCGAGCAAGCAGAGTGCGAGTCAGCAGAGTGCTGAGAATTTGGGTAAGAGTTAGGGTAAGTGGGGTGTTAGGTGCTCTTTTCAAACTTTAACTCTGGGTTGTAGTTAATAAGGCCTTTCTAGTGCAGAGTGACTGTTGGTAAACCATTTAACTGGTGTAACTAGAGGGATTGATTTAAATTAAATCCAATTAAAGGGGATACTAGCATCTAATTGGGCAGAGGGTGTCCATAACTAACAATAAAAAAATTAATTAATTACATAGAATGGAGCAGGTGATGTGTTACTGTTGCGAGATGTGGGAGCCGGTGAACCCCCATTGAGGCTCACGGTGATTACGTCTGACAAGTGTCTGCTGCTACAGGAACTCCAGCTCCGTGTTGATGAGCTGGAGTCTGAGCTTCAGACACTGCGACACATCGGGGAGGGGGGGAGAAGTACCTGGACTCTGTATCAGGAGGTGATCACACCTATGAAGTTAATTAATTCAGATGTAGCCCATGGTCGGGGACAGGACGGTGTGACTACAAGTGAGGCAGGTACGGGGATCCAGGAGGTAGAGCTGGAGGAGCCGCAGCCCTTGCTCTTGTCCAGCAGGTTCGAGGTTCTTACTCCCTGCGGGGACGGGAGCAGGGACTGCAGGGAGGATGAGCAACCTGGCCACAGCACCGTGGAATGGGGGGCCATTCAAGAGGGGGGAGTAACTAGAAATGTTGTAGTGGTAGAGGATGGTATTAGGGGGATAGATAGTTCTCTGCAGCCGAGAACGAGAGTCCGAGTCCCGAAGGCTGTGTTGCCTACCCGGTGCCAGGGTTAAGGACATCTCCTCTGGGCTGGAAAGAAACTTGCAGTGGGAGGGGGTGGATCCAGTTGTCGTAGTCCATGTTGGTACAAATGACGTAGATAGGACTAGGAAGCCGGTTCTGTTAAAGGAGTATGAACAGCTAGGGGTCAAATTAAAAAACAGAACCTCAAGGGTAATAATCTTACCTGAGCTACGAGCGAATTTGGCTAGGACAAATAAAATTAGTTAAATGTGTGGCTCAAAGACTGGTGTGGGAGAAATGGGTTTTGCTTCCTGGGACACTGGCACCAGTACTGGGGCAGGAGGGAGTTCCGTTGGGACGGGCTTCACTTGGCCAGTGCTGGGACTAGAGTCCTGGCGGATCATATAACTAGGGCTGTAGAGGGCTTTAAACTAACTAGTGGGGGGGGAGGTTCCTAGAGAGCAAATAATAAAAATGACAAAAGGTCATAGACTTAGGTAGCAGTGGGGAAATTAAAAACCAGAGCGTGTCAGGAAGGGGCAGAAGGTATGGAGTAAAAGGTAAGTAAAGGCAAAAGCCGGAACTAAGTGTCACAAAACATATTTGAAAGTTCTCTATCTGAATGCACGTAGCATTCGTAACAAAATAGACGAGTTAATGGCCCAAATAACTAAATATGGGTATGATCTTGTGGCCATTACAGAAACATGGCTGCAGGGTGACAATGCCTGGGAATTAAACATACCAGGTTATTTAATGATCAGGAAGGAGGTGGGGTGGCTGTTAATAAAGGAAGGAATCACTAATACAGAGAAATGATATTGGGTCAAAAGATCAGGACAATGAAACAGTTTGGGTGGAGGTAAGGAATAATAAGGGGAAAAAAACACTAGTGGGCGTAGTCTATAGGCCTCCGAACAGTGGCAACTCTGTTGGGCGGAGTATCAATCAGGAAATAGTTGAGGCTTGTAATAAGGGAACATCTATAATTATGGGGGATTTTAACTATCATATTAATTGGACAAATCAAATTGGGCAGGGCAGCCTTGAGGATGAGTTCATTGAGTGTATTAGGGATGGGTTTCTTGAACAGTATGTAACTGAACCGACCAGGGGGCAAGCAACCTTAGATCTGGTCCTGTGTAACGAGACGGGATTAATTAAAAATGTCCTAGTAAAGGATCCCCTTGGAATGAGTGAGCATAACATGGTTGAATTCCATATTCAATTAGAGGGTGAGAAGGTTGGATCTCAAACAAGCGTGCTAAGCTTGAATAAAGGAGACTATGAAGGTATGAGAGTGGAATTGAGTAGAGTGGATTGGGAAAATAGATTAAAGGGTAAGACGATACATGATCAGTGGTGTACATTTAAGGAGTTATTTTACAAAAATATATTCCACTAAGAAAAGGGTGTAAAAGAAAAGACAGCCATCCGTGGCTAAGTAAAGAAATTAAGGATAGTATTCGACTAAAAACAAGGGCATATAAGGTAGCCAAATCTAGTGGGAGGATAGAGGATTGGGAAAACTTTAAAAGACAGCAAAAAATAACAAAGATTGATTAAGAAAGGGAAGATAGATTATGAAAGTAAATTAGCAAAAAATATAAAAACAGATAGTAAGAGTTTTTATAGTTATATAAAAAGAAAAAGGGTGGCTAAAGTAAATGTTGGTCCCTTGGAGGATGAGAGCGGGAAATTAATGGTGGGAAATATGGAGATGGCAAAAATACTGAATATTTTGCATCAGTCTTTACAGTAGAGGACTCTAAGAATATCCCAACACTGGACAAACAGGGGGCTATAAGGGGGGGGGGGAGGAGCTAAACAGAATCAAAATCACCTAAGGAAGTAGTACTCGGTAAAATAATGGGACTTGAGGCAGATAAATCACCTGGACCTGATGGCTTACATCCTAGGGTCTTGAGGGAAGTGGCGGTAGGGATTGTGGATGCATTGGTAATAATTTTCCAAAACTCCCTGGACTCGGCAATGGTCCCGGCAGACTGGAAAACTGCTAATGTAACACCCTTATTTAAAAAGGGCAGTAGACAGAAGGCTGGAAACTATAGACCGGTTAGCCTAACATCTGTGGTAGGTAAAATTTTGGAGTCCATTATTAAGGAGACAGTAACAGGACATTTGGATAATCATAATTTAATAGGACAAAGTCAGCATGGTTTTATGAAGGGGAAGTCATGTTTGACAAATTTGCTGGAGTTCTTTGAGGAAGTAACATATAGGGTGGATAAAGGGGAACCAGTGGACGTAGTGTATTTAGACTTCCAAAAGGCATTTGACAAGGTGCCACACAAGATTATTGCTTAAGATTAAAAAAAAAATCACTGGATTGGGGGTAATATTCTGGCATGGATAGAGGATTGGCTATCTAACAGAAGGCAGAGAGTTGGGATAAATGGTTCATTCTCAGACTGGCAATCAGTAACTAGTGGTGGTCCGCAGGGGTCCGTGCTGGGTCCCCAACTCTTTACAATCTATAACGATTTGGAGGAGGGGACCAAGTTGTAACATATCAAAGTTTGCAGATGATACTAAGATGGGAGGGAAAGTAGTGAGTGAGGAGGACATAAAAAACCTGCAAGGGGACATAGACAGGCTAAGTAAGTGGGCAGAGATTTGGCAGATGAAATACAATACTGGAAAGTGAGGTTATGCACTTTGGCAGGAAAAATTGTAGAGCAAGCTATTTTAATGGCAAGAAACTGGAAAGTACTGAAGTACAAAGGGATCTGGGGGTCCTGGTGCATGAAACTCAAAGTTAGTGTGCAGCAAGTGATTAAGGCGGCCAATGGAATGTTGGCTTTCATTGCTAGGGGGATAGAATATAAAAATAGGGAGGTATTGCTTCAGTTGTACAAGGTATTGGTGAGACCGCACCTGGAATACTGCATACAGTTTTGGTGTCCATACTTAAGAAAAGACATACTTGCTCTCGAGTCAGTACAAAGAAGGTTCACTCGGTTAATCTCGGGGATGGACATATGAGGAGAGGTTGAGTAGATTGGGACTCTACTCATTGGAGTTCAGAAGAATGAGAGGCGATCTTATTGAAACATATAAGATTGTGAAGGGGTTGGATCGGGTGGATGCGGGGAAGATGTTCCCGATGATGGGTGAAACTAGAACTAGGGGGCATAGTCTTAGAATAAGGGGCTGCTCTTTCAAAACTGAGATGAGGAGGAACTACTTCACTCAGAGGGTGGTAGGTCCATGGAATATGCTGCCCCAAAAAGCTGTAGAAGCTACATCATTACATAAATTTAAAACAGAAATAGACAGTTTCCTAGAAGTGAAGGGAATTAAGGGTTACGGGGAGCGGGCAGGAATTTGGGCATGAGTCTAGGTTCGGATCGGTCATGGCCCTGTGGGTAGCGGAGCGGGCCCAGGGGCCGTGTAGCCTGCTCCTATTTCGTGTGTCTAATTCTGTTAGATTCAGGAGATGGTTCTGTGGTAGTGGATTGGCGGTTAGGATCAGATCAGCCATGATCTTATTGAATGGCGGAGCAGGCTCGAGGGGCCGATTGGCCTACTCCTGCTCCTAATTCTTATGTTCTTGATGACGAGTTGCTAGATTGGGCAGAATATATAGTTCTGCTTCCCACCTCCTGTAGGGATAATTGTTTCACAAAGAAGCTCTGGCTCCATAGACAATCTTGTTCTTATCTTAAGTACTATAATGGGGGAACATGTGTATGTAGTCACTTGAGCAAACTGATTTGTATAGGCCATGCTTGTGGGAGTTCCAAGTAAATACAGCCTCTGCAAAACCATTGGTACTATTTTGGATCTGCCACAGATATCTACTTGAGTTCAGTGGTGTTGGCCACTCCTGTAAAACTTTGGGCACCTTATGGATTTTGACTCCCACTGCCTTGTATCTAGTGAGTTGGGAGTATAATACTGAAGCTCCCTAGGGTCCTGGACAGCTTGCATGAATGAATGTTTAAGGTGGTGGATGGGGCTGCTTGTCCTGGATGGTGTCGAGCTGCACTCATCCAGGCAACTGGAGAGTATTCCATCACACTCCTGACTTGTACTTTGTAAATTGTGGAAAGATGGTGGCTAGACTTTCTCTTTTTGGAGATGTTCATTGCCTGGCACTTGTGTGGTGCGAATGGAAGACCAATAGTTCAATTCGCTAGGTTATCTAGCAGTGGACATCATGGCTGTCTTTTCAGTTAACACTAGAATTTCACTTCAAATTGTAACCTGCTGATTTTGAGCACAAGATATGTACTGTAAGATTTCAGGCAAGCTTATGGAAACTTCCCATGCTAGGTTAAGGAAGTGTAGGTTATTGGACTATCTAGCCCATTAAGATTCTACAAGAAATGAGTTCATGTTGCTATTTCTGAAATTTGGAAAGTGATTTTTGTCACTCAGTTTGTTTTTTGATTGGAGAATAAACATTTTGTTAGCAACTGCTTCGATCAGCAAGTGGAGGGTTTCACTTCAGGGCAACCTGGAGCATTGAAGTCTTTAGTTCCTGGGAAAGGAAACTGCAGATCTACATTTTTTGCAGTTTTAGTCCCAGCCCATTCTCAATGGGAATAGTTCCTGTTTACTATTGGAGTAAGAATTTGTCATCTTTGAAGTCCAACAAAACTCTTGTCACTGTTTCTTCTGAGTATTTTGACAAAAGTAGTTCAACTCTTTCCACTTAAAGCATTGTCTTAAGCTGTCAAAATGCTGGAGCTTCAAGTTGGCCTGAGGGCACAAGTTTTCATGTTTCACTGCTTTTGGTGGGACTCTAGTTCAATAACAACGTGGTTTATATAGTGGTTTTTAATGTAGTAAAATGTCCCAAGGTGCTTCCCTGGTGTAAATCAGACACAATTTGACTTGAGCCACATGAGCTGTTGGGACAGGTGAGAGGAAGGAGGCAGAGATGTTTAGGGAGGGAATTTGAGCTTGGGGGGCCTATAAATAAATGAGGAATGTTAATGGCCTCAAACATTACCATCTTCAGAAAAATGGTTTTAAGTTTTGTATACAACATGGTGGAAGATTGACTTATTTTGGGGAAAATCCAAGTATTTCCCCTCCTCTCCATCTCTTCCTCTGCCCCTCTTTCTCCCTTGAACCAGTGGAATGATACTAATCCATTGGTATGCAGAGATTGAACAAGCCAAAGGAATAATATCTACTAATGTTTAATTATTTCCTCGATGTCAGAGCTTCAATATAAAGGCAAGTTCTTCTGGTTGAAGCTTGTCATCTTGGTCACTGGTTTAAAATGGAGTAGTTTTAATGGGCAATCCTGCAACTCTTGTTTCAGGTTTATTTCTTGCTTCCCTCTTCCTCCAAGCTAAGGTTGAGGTCATCCAGATAGGGACTTGCTACTTTGGCTGGCAAATTGCTGGGCTGGCTGAGAACTTCTAAAACTGCCTTTCTGGGACCATGTAATTTAAATACTTTATGCAAGGGTGCAAGTTCCTGAGCCTGATCACTGAGCTGCATGGCAGCTACTTGAGCTGCATTTTTAGTCCATTTTTAGGATGGGTTACTTTTTTAATACTTGATTGTGTAAATTGTATTAGTTTAGTAAAGGAAAAGTGAAATGTTTAAGACTAGTGATTTTTCTGACCTAGTGCATAGTGTGAACTGCTTGAAACTAGTTTGGTGTTAAATTAGGTGCAGGGCCATATTTGTACATTAATGTGATCATTTTCCATCTTTGCATGATTTGGGTAGTGTTGTTCAATGTAATTGTGCTGAATGCTTTAATTATGTTGCATATTAGAATTTAGCTGGTGGGGGGGCATAGAATGAAACTTTCAAACAAGCAGCACAAATTGTACTGAAGTATGTTACTGTCTAGTCAGTTATGATTTTCTGTTTTAAATTAAAACTTGTCAGAGTAAACACTTCCACAGGAAAAGTTTTCAAAAGACATTGTTCATCACAGCTTTGTGGCTGCACTTTTGTTAATGTTGTCCATAATGTGCAAACCTTTAATGTTTTCTCTTTTTTTCTTTCAGTCTTGGTCTTTGTAATGGGAAAAGAAGGGGTCCACGGAGGAAAGTTGAATTTCAAGGCATTCTCAATGGCACAATACTTGAAAGCGGCTGGGTTCTAGTCAAGCCAGGATTGCTATTCAGTAGTTTAAAAAAAAAATTGCTATTAAAGTTTCCTTTTAGCAGTCACCTACTCTTTCACATTGAAGTTACGGAAAGTTTAATAGCAATGGAGTGTTATGGGGGTATGAACCCATGTCTCCTTTGTTTCCCTGTAATGGTGGGGAAAGTTTAAATTTTCATTTTCCTTGTGTACTCCAGCATTGGTTGTAGTCATGGGAAAGGGAAGTGTCCATGGAGGGGTACTCAACAAGAAAGCATTTACCATGGCTACATACCTGAGGAATTCTGGATACTAAGCAGCCTCTCCCCGTCCACCTAGCAACTCATTCACCCTCACCACCCAGTTGCATTGGCAGTGCTACCAGACTCTAGTTGGTAGATTATTTTTTTTAATTTATCCATTTCTGCTATCATTGTTTTCCTTAGCCCCTTTACCACTTAATTGTAATAACATTGTAGGTGTAATGGAAAGTAAATCCCATGTTTTGGCACCATTAGCACAATAACTAAATGGTGATATGCATGTTATTACTTTTGATATTGTTGCAAAAAATTGGGCTGACTTGCTAAGCCTGGGCATTGCTTTGTTTTAGCATTTAGAAAGTTTATTGGCATCCAAAGTCACCAAACCAGGTTCTGATTATTCTTTCTCTCCCTTCCACTTCCCCATTGAAGTACTTATTACAAATGAAAAGGTGCTGGTAGTACAATCTAAAAATTTAAGTGTTGCTGAGTCAGCACTTTGCGCAGTTGCATAGCTCATTAGGTCTTTTTTGTTTGAGCATGTTGGGAGGGAAAGTGCATGCATATTCTGCTTGCCATAATATTCCTGACTTAGTTTACTTTCCTTGTAACTTCATTGCCTGTTCTCATTGCTAAAGCACCTGGATTTTCTCCTTGCCTGTTTTCATTGCTAAAGCACCTGGATTTTCCTGTAGTTTCAATACCTGTTTACATCTCCCGTATTGACAACCTTGCAGCAGTTTTGTGGGTGCACTCTTTAATATGAACTTTTTAACACTAGTATTAAACCTTGTGCATCCTGACTTCATGGGGTGTAATTGCAGAACTGCTTTTGGGATGTGTAAAGACTTTTTTCCCCCCCATGGCCATGTCACAATCCTGACTTTGATCAGTTTAATCTCCAGGGACATTCCATCTTTGCAATAGCTCAGGCACTTAAATGTTGTTTTGCCAGCTCCTTTAATCTAAGTTTAACTTTTTAATAAAAGTTGCCATTTTGGACAATAGATATCCCAACATAACCATCTGGAGTGTGTCCAGTTTTGAGTGCTTCATAGGACCAATTAAGTTGCAGCTTGGGGGTTTCCAAGAGGGCAGACTGCTGTAAAATGCCACTGAAGGATTACTGCCACCCCTCAATACTGTATTGGCAATTTAGGTGAAGATATTAAAAATTTGTCCATGCGAATGTTAATAATTGAAGGTCAAGTGCTTTTGTTAGTATCTGATGTGGGCTGGCAGTCTCCTAATATAGAAATCAAAAACTGTTCAAAATCTTTTTAAATCAAAGGAATTGATGCATTAGACCTGGTAAGCCCATGCTGCAGAAGGAAACTGTGGAAGAATTACCTTGTGCTCCTAGTTGTTTGGAAATCTGTGGAAATGTCTTTTGAGCACGGTACTAACGTGTTCAGTTCAAACAAAATTACAAAAGTTTTGTATTCACAAATGAATAAAATGGGAGATGGTATTGGTTGGAATAATCACACTTGGCTGTCTTGTGAAATTATTTTGCAAATGTTTGTGTATCCTGTGCCATACTGCATAGAGATTTGATCTGTTGCTGTTGTAAGATGGATTTTAACTGCCGCTGCAAGGCTTTCAGTTGAACGGCACTTCCTTAGGGGCGTTATTCTAGCATATACTCAATGTTCAGGCCTTGTGAAATATGTACAGATTTAAAAATTCTTGTTGCTGACTTGTCCATTTTCTTTCCCTGCACTTTTGTTACATCTGGGATACAGTCTAACTCATCTGATTTAATATGCATTTACAAAATGCCATAACTGTTCAACCACCTTGTTTACAGACAGATGAAATAAATTTATTCCAACCAGATGTTGGCTGTGTTTTGTTTCTGTGTGGCTGGGGAAGGTATAATTTCCTTGTTAATATCGTGTTCATCAGATGTGAATATACATAACTGGTCATGTCTAACAAGCTTGGAACATAATTTCAATTACAGCAATAGTGGTTATCTTTTTTAAAGACCAATTTCTGAAGAATTTAAATTTCTACACTGCATGGTTTCCACACTTGAAAAGCAACTTTGCTTTTAGATGTTAACTTCAGAAATTCCAAACCAATCCTTTGTAGCTCTTCTCTGAATCCTCTCCTGTGCATCACTTCATTTTTAAAGGGCAGTTTTAGGCACCTTGTTCAAATGTCCCTACTTTATTTTGGCCTGATAATTGATTTGGCTAGCAAAAGCTCAGATCAATTTTTTGTTTTTCTAATGGCTGCCAACCCTTTGATTTGCAGACTGCATGTAGCCTTGCATTAATATCTGCTAGTTCCCTTGAGTATAGGAGGGGTGATCTGATCGAAGTGTTAATGTTAAGCATTTGATGGGGTAGATGAGAAGCAACTCTTTCCTCTGGTGGGGGAAAATCCAAGAACAAGGGGACATAACCTTAAAATTAGAGCTAGGTCATTCCAGAGTGAAATCGGGAAGCACTTTCCACATACAGGGTAGTAGAAATTTGGAACTTTCTCTCCCACAAGTCTGAATGCCAGGACAATTGAATCTTCCAAAACTGAATTTTTATTAGGTAAGGGTATTGAGGGATATGGAGTTGAGGTGCAGATCAGCCATGATCTAATTCAATGGTGGAGCAGGCTCCAGGGGTGGAATGGTCCACTCTTGTTCCTAGATCTTAATGCAGTCACTTGCATGGTCCACATCTTTATTGAATGCCATGATTTCACCCTAACTTCAATCATTCAACAGTACAGGGATCCAAAACTAAGCTGCAGAATTCTAATAGCTTTTTTTCACCACCTGCCTGCTTTTTATTTGTGAAGACCGTGTCCAGTCTGTGATTTGTCACTTATTCCATGAACTTTCACAGCACTCCAGTCCCTGCAGATGCCTTCTGAAAATGTCTTCCTCCCCCCCCCCCCCCCCCCCCCAATTCATTAAATTACACCAGTTTCATGACCTGTTACTTTATTTGTTTGAAAGCTATGCTAGCTGCTGTTTTGTATTTACATGAAGTCCTGTAGTATGGGTGAGTATTCTCCATAATGGAAGTGCTTGATACTCAAGTCTGGATAATTTCTGTCCTTTTTGGAGTCTCCCCTATTTCCTAAAGAGTAGGAAATAAACTTGGTAATGCTTAGATGCTGTAGATGGGAGGAGCTAATCAGCCAGTCAATGGTAAGTCTGAATCCAAACAACTTGCAGCATACATTCTCCATTGCTGTTACCTCTCCTGCAGAACACCTGTTGATTCAGTGAAGGGTCATTCAACTCATTTCCCAACTACTGCATTGCCAAATCTGTAAGGCAACAACCTGTAGTGATTCTCACCATCAGTGCTTGTACTCTACAACCATGGATGGTGCTGTTCCAATATTGATTTGTGGGGGTGGGGGGTCTCCATTCCTGCAATGACTAAGTGTATATGGAATACCCAAGGATGAATGACTCTAGCAGAGTCCTCCATTATTTAAATGAAAAGCATCCTGTGCAACCCCCAACCATTTCCTTAAGCTCTTGCAAAGGTGGTATGGGCAAAAAGAAATGGAACTGAAAACATTTATTGGGTTTTATTTCCTGCCTAGGAGCTAGGGATCATGTGAGCAACATGTCTTCAAGCAAGTCAGGCCACATCTTTCCCAAGCAATTCTTACTGTTTGGATCCATCATAAGATGTAGGCATGTATAGACAATCTTCCAAGGTAGGTATTGATTTCTTCTGCCCATGACCCTTCAATTCCAGATGCAGTCGTGTCATTTAACAGATTCCTTTAGTCTGAAATTGTCTAAATGTGGCTTGAAATGGTATTGGGAGAAAAACTTGCTGAGTGGAATGTGTTTTTACAGATCATTTACACTAAATGGTCCATAAAGTGTATGCACCCTTTGTAGATCATAAAAATAATTGAAAGGAAATGTTCAGACACTGATTTAGTCTAATATAATAAAATGCAGCAGATACTGGATCTGAAATAACAATGCTGGCCCAGACTTGAAATGTTAACCCTGTTTCTCTCCATGGATGATGCTGCCTGGCCAGAGTATTTCCAGCATTTTCTGTTACTGATTTAGTCTAGCTCTGCTTGGCAACTGGGCTAGATCAGTGACAAGTCAGGATAACCACCTGATTCAATGCAACTAGACTCCTGGGAATATCAATGCTGAGGTGGTGTGGTGGGCCCAGTGTTGCTTTCTGGTAAAGATCTTCAGCTGCAATGGACCCTACAGCTCTCGTGTTGAACATTTGTATGATCTTGCTGGAGGAAGTCACTTTGGGAGGGACCCATGGCAAAAACTTTGTTCATTTCTGGTGTCCCATGAGCAAATAGACTAAACCTGGGGGTGATTTTAACCTCACGAGCCAGACAGGAAACTGACATGATCGAATGGCTGGCTGCAAGTTTTATACTCCGGAAGTCAAATTTGGGAAGGTGCAAGACTTGGCCTGATCCGGTCCCTTCCTGCCCTGCTGCGTGGGTTGTAATTACCCTCATCTGATTCTTGAAAGAACAATGGTGCAATTACCATAACCCCCTTTAAGAAGCCATCTGTTTTTCATGTTCGCACATTGGCATTTAATCTCTTGTGCACAGGATGAGAATTTCAAAACTTGGCTAGTAAATTTACAGGATGAGAATTTCAAAACTTGGCTAGTCAATTTAAACAGAAAATGACAACTTTTAAAAAGAGGCTGAATGTATAGGAGCCTGAACTTTTTGCATTGTTTTAATCTTTCCAATGTTTCCATCCATTGGCCACTAAAGGAACTCATTGTCCATTTCAGTAGAGCTAGCACCCTGAAGGAAAGTACACAAACACCAAACCATTTTCTATAACAAAGCAACAAATTTATATAAATCCCAGCATACTAATGGTAAAACTGAAAACAGGCAACCCCTTAAAAAAACACAATATAAATGCTGCTTAATGGTACTGGATGCAGATTGTTGCTGGGGTAGAGTTCACCAGCCCAGTCAACCCTTCAATAGTGTGGGAGACCTAGGCATTATAAAGCATAAGTTCACACTTGGCTAGTAAACTATACAGTACTGGGATGCATTGCTAGGACAATCCAATATTTAAAAGTACCATGTCTGTAAGGCCTTATCTAGAATACTATTCAGTTTTGGTCTCGAGGTGTTTTTAATCCCTGGCCAAGGTTCAGAGGAGGGTCACTAGAGTGATGCATAATTTAAGAGCCCTTGGTTACCCAATAGGTTTAGTGTAGGGGGGCATGATTAAGAAGTTTGCAGATGATGCAAAAATTAACTGGTTTAACAAAGCTGTAGCCTGCAGGAAGATATCAATGAACTGGTCAAGTGGCATAGCATTCAATTCAGAGAAATGAGGTAATGCATTTGAGGAGGGCTAACCAGGCAAGGGAATACATGGTAGGATACTGAGAAGTGCAGAGTAACAGGGACCTTGGAGTGCATATCCACAGATCCCTGAAAGTAGGACAGGTGTATATAAGGTGGTTAAAAAGGCATATGGGTTACTTTCCTTTATTAGCTGAGGCATAGAGGTTCTGCTTGAACTGTATGAAACACTAGCTAAGCCATAGCTAGAGTAGGGTACAGTTCTGGTCACATTACAGGAGAGATGTGATTGTACTAGAGATTTGAGGATGTTGCCAGGATTGGAGAATTTTAGCTGAGCGAAAAGATTGGATCGGCTGGGGTTTTTATTAGAACAGAGGAGGCTGAGATTTGATTGAGGTGTATAAAATTGAGGGGCCTAGATAGAGTGGATAGGAAGGACCTATTTCCCTTGGCAGAGGTCAAGAACCAGGGGGCATAGATTTAAACTAATTGATAGGATTAGAGAAGAGTTGAGATTTTTTTCACGAGAGGGGGGGGGGGGGGGGGTGTGTGTGTCTGTAATGCACTGCCTGAAAGGGTGGTAGAGGCAGAAACATCACATTTTAAAAATACCTGGATATGCACTTAGTACCATAACCTACAAGCCTGTGCACAAGAGGCTGGATAGTTTTTTTTGGCCTGCACAGACATGGGTATCTATGCTATAAATTTCTGATTCTATGACGTGGTGCTTCTTACTCTAGAAAAGTATGCTGAGATAATTTAATTGGACTATTTAAAATAAAGGGACAAGATAGGGGCTGAGTGGAGAGACTATTTCAATTAGATAAGTTAGGGAGAACCAGGGGACATGCAGACAAGTTATGAAAGCATAGAATTAGGTTAGAAGTCAGGAAGGTTCTTCTGCACAAGATGATCAACCTGTAACAAGTTGCCAGTTTGTGCAGAGTGGATTCACTGCAAACGTTCGAGAGAGAGCTGGACGAGGTCCTGGCTGAGGCCGATGATCAGTGCAAGCAAAAGGTAGGTGAGATATTGGGTGATATGTCTGGCACTGGTGTTCTGATTGCCTTCAAGAATCAGAGCAATTGCCCAAAATATTTTTTGTGAATTGGCCAATAACACCTTTTGCCTTTCCCAGATAACATGGCTGCTGATGAGTGGAGTGGGTCAGAAAGCTTAATTGCACGATTGTATGGCACAGGCTTGATGAACCAACTGCTTTTCCTGTTGTCATTTTCATATGTTCATAGCCATGTGGCCATTCTTTACAGGAGCCTACATGATGCACATTGGCAGGCTCTTTGACCTTGTCAACCCACAGATGCACTTTCCCTGCAGGAGTTACTCCATAGTAACAAGCCCCCTGGCTGATTTCATTACTCCTTGGCCCAGGGTCACAGACCACAGTTGTATCCTACTCCACACAAACCAGGGATAAAAGCTCAAATGTTCTATTATATATGCTAATTTGGTAGTGTCTTTAACCTACCAGGGATTTCTTAAACTTTTCAGCCTGCTCAAATTGGTCATCTCAGGTAAGACTCAATTCATGTGGCTACGTTACACAGGGGGGGAAAAAAAAAATCAAGCCTTATGGCAATAACTTCAGTTGTTGAACTCAAAGGCAACACATGCCATTGATTCATTCACTACTGCATTAAAAACAAGACAGTCCTTTGGAAACCATTGTCTTTTATTCCATCAAATGTCTTAATACTCCTGTGAAGCACCTTAGGACGTTTTACTAGGTTAAAGGCGCTGTATAATACAAGTTGTTAAAATGATCAAATCAACTGAATACATTTGTATTATGAGTGTTGTGTTCTTTATTTACAACTCTTGTACCGTTACAGCAGATATAAAGAATGGAATTCAGAAATTAACTAATGCTTTGAAAATCCATTTACTTATGGGAATGTGTCACAAAAGTTAGAAAGAAATCAAATATTTATCTTTGGGAGTCAACTTAATGTAAATTTTTCCAAAAATGTAAATGGATACTGGGTGGCAGGATAGGAGAACAAAGCATAAATAAAGAGGGATTCATGAATTTTTTTTGGACACATTCCCTTACTAGTCATGTTGGTGTAATTAAGTTTTTTAAAAATGCAGGTTAAAAATCAAGTACAAAATTAGTTGAATGGAATGACTTTACATACACTATCAACAATCTAAACTATACAACCTAGTAGCCTCTGTGCACCAATATTAAATTATAGTAACATTTCAAAATGCAGCAGCGAGTACAACACTTTAACCTAAAGCTGATTAGTACAATACTCTTGTACTTGGGTAATATTTAATTATAGTAAATGAAAATAAAAATGTCACAAAAGATTAGCGCTCCCATGGATGTTGGACACGTGAATTAAAGTTGGATTGCCCACAAATAAAACAATTTCCTGCACTCTACAAGTCATCTGCCTTTTGGGAGAGGGAGCAAACCATGTCTCATAACAGCAATACATTGTCTACCACCAGAACAGATTTTTTGAACGTGTTAACATTCTTGTGGTATAAAGCATTGCAACAGCTCATGAAAGGGATGATCTTTATGCATGCCAGCTTTATTTTCTTTAAAAAGGGTTCACCAGTCTGCAGCCGTGGGTCACAATGAAGTCATCCCATATTTATCAATACCCCCTGTACTAAATAAAAAGGTTACCCAACAATTTTAAGTAGGACAAGTTTGGAAACCAAGGGGTGTTTGTTGAATACTGTCATGTTATGCCAACAACTCCACAACAGGGTAGAATTCTAAAGGAACCATCTTAGAACAAGTAATATATAAACTCACCTGTATGAAATCACAGCAGCTAACAGGCACTCTGTTCTGAACACTTACCCAAACACAAACTGGTACCTTTTATCCCAGGAAAGAGATTTTTCTACATCTCAAGCTACAGTAACAAAATGCCATTGAGGAAGGGAACTTAGAGCCGCTATTGCATTTCTTCAGAGTTTGATTTATCAGCTTTAGTTTTGATTTCAGAAAGTTACATTCAAGTTTGCATTGAGCTACTGAGCGATTAGTTGACTCTCAACTCCCAGCTCTCCCATTTGATTTATTGCACAGCCTACACAAACTGTCACCAATCATTTCCACTAAACTTGAATAAACCTTAACATGCTTCCACCTTGCTTATTACCCTCATCTGCTGTTCCAAAATTCTGAAGGGACTATGTCCAGGAAACATTACAGTGGAATATAGATAATAACTGATCCCCAAACAGAATTTCAATACACGCATTTTATCAACTTCAAAGAGAACATTTCTTGGCAAATTTACTTTACGTTAATCAGGATTCAACTGTGCTTGCACTTGGAATGCTATTTGGGTGAACAAATCCACAATTTTACTGTAGTGGACTATTTTTGGTGGCGAGAGGGATAAGATGAGGTGTGCGCAATTTGTCTGGATGAGTATGAAGTAGTAGAACAAGGCATGTACCCTTTCAGTTAAAATTTGCAAGATTCGAACACCTAAATAGCATATCTAACACCTGCCCTAAAAATAAAAAACATTACTGCTCTTTTAGGAGGAGTTGGAAGGGGATTAGTGAAAGAAACAAAATCAAACTTAAAAAAAAAAAGTTTAATGTGGGATTACTTACTGCATTTTGCATCAATAGCTCTCTGTACAGTAATTTTTTCTAAATATCTAGTAGGACCAAATGGATGGAAGACACCAAGAACATATTCAATCCGTCTCCATCTTAAGAGAAATGCCCAAACATGCCAAGCGTGTAACAGAAGTCGAACATTAGGATGCATCATTCCAATTACTGTATAAGAATTTTTTTTAATCTAAAAAGATTGAGCCGCATTAATTGTGTATTATCCCATCCAGTCTTGACATTACAGCACTTGAATTGCCACATGAATTAGGTTTTCCCATCATAATTCCAATGGACAATTCATTATCACTGTAAAATAGCACAGATCTTTTCCCTCTCCCTTGAAAATATCTATTTTTGAGTGATGAGGTGCAGGAGTTAGAAACAAATATCTTCGGTTATATGGAGTTTACAATGACATTTGATAACATTTTCCTCACAGACATGGATAGCAGTTAGGGACCAGCTGAGAACAACTTCAAACAAATTATGGCAAATCATATCACATCCAGTCAGCACCGTCACCGCAATCGTAGGCATAGTTTGGAAACTAATTCCATTGTAGCATTTTTATTAAGGATCACCTTCACTTTCAAGATTTTCTTTATACACCGAGATGGTGCATTGTGCAATACATACAACTACAGAATGATGTAGAATAAACTTTGTTCAAGTAACTCAAATTAAAAATCTACTTGAGAATTATACACATAAAATAATGTTTTGCACTACTTACTGGATCCTTCTTGATAAATGCAATCCAAAATATCCTATCACCTTAAAATAAAACTGGAAACAGTAATTACTAAGAGTTTATACATTGTGCACAGTAGAAAATTAGCCTTTTTACTGTCAATCCTGCATTCCTACTTAATTCCGTGGGTCAATTTATTGTGGATTTATAGTAACTGAAACCAGGTACAGAATTTCCCTACTTAAAAATCAAATCCAAAGTGAGTTGAGAATTTCGGCTTCAATGATAATCCTGATTTGGTCAAATACTCAAAGCAAGACATACTTACATCTGAAACAATTACTGTAGTAGGATTCTGGTGCAGAATATGCAGGAAATTGATAAAATAACATGATTTAAACAGTTTACAAAGAGACAAGAGTCATTCAGCTATCTTTGTATTCAAGTTTTTTTTTGTTAAAGTCATTCTCTTGGTATTCAGGTTCAACAAGTTACCCAGATACTATGGTTGGGTGATCAATGCAACAGGTTGCCGGCGGTACTGCAACAATGGCAAAAACGACGGCGACGATTCAGGGGAAACATCAGTGCTGCTCGGCGTTGACCACTTTTGGGCTGCCAAAAATCAATGGATGGCTGCCACACATTATTGGACTGTCGCACTTCACTCCGGCAGAAAAACGAGCAAAAAGATTTTAAATTCCTAGAAAATTTGCATATATATGTTGTGAAGTTGCAATGCATAAACTGTGGAAAAGCAAATGGAAAAATTTCCTGAACTTTTTAAATTTTGACACTCATTGTTTTTAAGGATGTGCAGATTTTGTGTTTAAAAAAACCCTAAAATCATCAAACTATTGCGGACGGCTCTCTGGTTCCTCTCTCTCCAACGATGGCTTCAGGGTTTTCCTGCTGCATCTGAACTACCGTTTCTTCATTGACTCCATCCTCAACATCGCTGCTATCTCCCTCTTCCTCCTCCTCTTCTTCATATTCAGAGGACTCCACTGCTTCTTGGTGAGATTGGGATTCCGACATGGTACCAAACGAGTGAGCACTGGTGGAGGCAAGTGACGATCTCAGCAGAGGCGTGTTCTCGGAGGCATCATCGTTTTCTTCGTGGCTGCTGTCCACATCATCAGTTTCTGAATCAGATTCTCCCTGAGATGCTACCACCTTCTGTTTGCAGACAGGGCAGGTCTTCTTTGTTCCAGTCAGCCACGGGTCCACACATTTACAGTGGTATGCTGGGTACATAAAAGAGAGGGAACCAAAAAAAAAATATTTAAACAGTATGAATTTATGAAATTTGCACCCCTCAACGTTATTTGGAAGTTCTGCAAAAAATTAAACATGTATATCCTTCAGCCTACTGTTAATTCAGCTGACAGAAAGGCTCGTGTGGAACATAAACACTGACATAGACCTGTTGGGCCGAATGGCCTGTTAGTGCTCCCACCTGTACACTGGAACATTACATCCTCATCATCAAAAGCCAGTTAACAATACTTAACATGTTTTTTCTATTTTCTTTTTACTTGTTTTTAAAAAAAATTAAACTGACAGATTGAAGACTTGGCCTTAAAAGTAGGTACTGCCCCAACAACAGGAGGAATCTGAACAGACAATCCTGAAATATAAATTGCAGAAATAGAATTTACGTTTGGCCATTAATTCAGCTGTATCCCATGGTCAATCCCAAGGAACAATTTACATTTTGTTTAAAAATCGAACATTTTGGATCTTCAGTTTTATTTTTTTTAAAGTGGTTCATGATGTTGCTGCACATTAAAAACCGGTTTACATTCAGTACAAGCACGGCTGTATAAATGAGAGTTTGGTTTGACCAGGAGTCATAAAATTTTAACTATGGGAGCACGAGCTGGGTAAAGGGGAAACAATGGGAGCACGAGCTGAGTAAAGGGGGGAAACAATGGGAGCACGAGACGGGTAAAGGGAGGAAACAATGGGAGCACGAGACGGGTAAAGGGAGGAAACAATGGGAGCACGAGACGGGTAAAGGGGAAACAATGGGAGCACGAGACGGGTAAAGGGAGGAAACAATGGGAGCACGAGACGGGTAAAGGGGAAACAATGGGAGCACGAGACGGGTAAAGGGGAAACAATGGGAGCACGAGACGGGTAAAGGGAGGAAACAATGGGAGCACGAGACGGGTAAAGGGAAACAATGGGAGCACGAGCTGGGTAAAGGGAAACAATGGGAGCACGAGACGGGTAAAGGGGAAACAATGGGAGCACGAGACGGGTAAAGGAAACTGGGAGCACGAGACGGGTAAAGGGAGGAAACAATGGGAGCACGAGACGGGTAAAGGAAACAATGGGAGCACGAGACGGGTAAAGAGGAAACAATGGGAGCACGAGACGGGTAAAGAGGAAACAATGGGAGCACGAGACGGGTAAAGAGGAAACAATGGGAGCACGAGACGGGTAAAGGGGAACAATGGGAGCACGAGACGGGTAAAGGGAGGAAACAATGGGAGCACGAGACGGGTAAAGGGAGGAAACAATGGGAGCACGAGACGGGTAAAGAGGAAACAATGGGAGCACGAGACGGGTAAAGGGAAACAATGGGAGCACGAGACGGGTAAAGAGGAAACAATGGGAGCACGAGACGGGCAAAGGGAGGAAACAATGGGAGCACGAGACGGGCAAAGGGAGGAAACAATGGGAGCACGAGACGGGTAAAGGGAAACAATGGGAGCACGAGACGGGTAAAGGGAGGAAACAATGGGAGCACGAGACGGGTAAAGGGAAACAATGGGAGCACGAGACGGGTAAAGGGAAACAATGGGAGCACGAGACGGGTAAAGGGAAACAATGGGAGCACGAGACGGATAAAGGGGAAACAATGGGAGCACGAGACGGGTAAAGGGGAAACAATGGGAGCACGAGACGGGTAAAGGGAGGAAACAATGGGAGCACGAGAGGGGTAAAGGGAGGAAACAATGGGAGCACGAGAGGGGTAAAGGGGAAACAATGGGAGCACGAGACGGGTAAAGGGGAAACTGGGAGCACGAGACGGGTAAAGGGAGCAAACAATGGGAGCACGAGACGGGTAAAGGGAAACAATGGGAGCACGAGCTGGGTAAAGGGGAAACAATGGGAGCACGAGACGGGTAAAGGGAAACAATGGGAGCACGAGACGGGTAAAGGGGAAACAATGGGAGCACGAGACGGGTAAAGGAAACAATGGGAGCACGAGACGGGTAAAGGGAGGAAACAATGGGAGCACGAGACGGGTAAAGGGAGGAAACAATGGGAGCACGAGACGGGTAAAGGAAACAATGGGAGCACGAGACGGGTAAAGGGAAACAATGGGAGCACGAGACGGGTAAAGAGGAAACAATGGGAGCACGAGACGGGTAAAGAGGAAACAATGGGAGCACGAGACGGGTAAAGAGGAAACAATGGGAGCACGAGACGGGTAAAGGGAGGAAACAATGGGAGCACGAGACGGGTAAAGGGAAACAATGGGAGCACGAGACGGGTAAAGGGGAAACAATGGGAGCACGAGACGGGTAAAGGAAACAATGGGAGCACGAGACGGGTAAAGGGAGGAAACAATGGGAGCACGAGACGGGTAAAGGGAGGAAACAATGGGAGCACGAGACGGGTAAAGGAAACAATGGGAGCACGAGACGGGTAAAGGGAAACAATGGGAGCACGAGACGGGTAAAGAGGAAACAATGGGAGCACGAGACGGGTAAAGAGGAAACAATGGGAGCACGAGACGGGTAAAGAGGAAACAATGGGAGCACGAGACGGGTAAAGGGGAAACAATGGGAGCACGAGACGGGTAAAGGGAAACAAGGGGAGCACGAGACGGGTAAAGGGAGGAAACAATGGGAGCACGAGACGGGTAAAGGGAGGAAACAATGGGAGCACGAGACGGGTAAAGGGAAACAATGGGAGCACGAGACGGGTAAAGAGGAAACAATGGGAGCACGAGAGGGGTAAAGGGAGGAAACAATGGGAGCACGAGACGGGTAAAGGAAACAATGGGAGCACGAGACGGGTAAAGGGAAACAATGGGAGCACGAGCTGGGTAAAGGGGAAACAATGGGAGCACGAGACGGGTAAAGGGAAACAATGGGAGCACGAGACGGGTAAAGGGGAAACAATGGGAGCACGAGACGGGTAAAGGAAACAATGGGAGCACGAGACGGGTAAAGGGAGGTAACAATGGGAGCACGAGACGGGTAAAGGGAGGAAACAATGGGAGCACGAGACGGGTAAAGGAAACAATGGGAGCACGAGACGGGTAAAGGGAAACAATGGGAGCACGAGACGGGTAAAGAGGAAACAATGGGAGCACGAGACGGGTAAAGAGGAAACAATGGGAGCACGAGACGGGTAAAGAGGAAACAATGGGAGCACGAGACGGGTAAAGGGGAAACAATGGGAGCACGAGACGGGTAAAGGGAGGAAACAATGGGAGCACGAGACGGGTAAAGGGAAACAATGGGAGCACGAGACGGGTAAAGGGGAAACAATGGGAGCACGAGACGGGTAAAGGAAACAATGGGAGCACGAGACGGGTAAAGGGAGGAAACAATGGGAGCACGAGACGGGTAAAGGGAGGAAACAATGGGAGCACGAGACGGGTAAAGGAAACAATGGGAGCACGAGACGGGTAAAGGGAAACAATGGGAGCACGAGACGGGTAAAGAGGAAACAATGGGAGCACGAGACGGGTAAAGAGGAAACAATGGGAGCACGAGACGGGTAAAGAGGAAACAATGGGAGCACGAGACGGGTAAAGGGGAAACAATGGGAGCACGAGACGGGTAAAGGGAAACAAGGGGAGCACGAGACGGGTAAAGGGAGGAAACAATGGGAGCACGAGACGGGTAAAGGGAGGAAACAATGGGAGCACGAGACGGGTAAAGGGAAACAATGGGAGCACGAGACGGGTAAAGAGGAAACAATGGGAGCACGAGAGGGGTAAAGGGAGGAAACAATGGCAGCACGAGACGGGCAAAGGGAGGAAACAATGGGAGCACGAGACGGGCAAAGGGAGGAAACAATGGGAGCACGAGACGGGTAAAGGGAAACAATGGGAGCACGAGACGGGTAAAGGGAGGAAACAATGGGAGCACGAGACGGGTAAAGGGAAACAATGGGAGCACGAGACGGGTAAAGGGAAACAATGGGAGCACGAGACGGATGAAGGGGAAACAATGGGAGCACGAGACGGGTAAAGGGGAAACAATGGGAGCACGAGACGGGTAAAGGGAGGAAACAATGGGAGCACGAGACGGGTAAAGGGAAACAATGGGAGCACGAGACGGATAAAGGGGAAACAATGGGAGCACGAGACGGGTAAAGGGAAACAATGGGAGCACGAGACGGATAAAGGGGAAACAATGGGAGCACGAGACGGGTAAAGGGAGGAAACAATGGGAGCACGAGACGGGTAAAGGGAGGAAACAATGGGAGCACGAGAGGGGTAAAGGGAGGAAACAATGGGAGCACGAGAGGGGTAAAGGGGAAACAATGGGAGCACGAGACGGGTAAAGAGGAAACAATGGGAGCACGAGACGGGTAAAGAAACAATGGGAGCACGAGACGGGTAAAGAGAGGAAACAATGGGAGCACGAGACGGGTAAAGAGGAAACAATGGGAGCACGAGACGGGTAAAGGGGAAACTGGGAGCACGAGACGGGTAAAGGGGAAACAATGGGAGCACGAGACGGGTAAAGGGAGGAAACAATGGGAGCACGAGACGGGTAAAGGGAAACAATGGGAGCACGAGACGGGTAAAGGGAAACAATGGGAGCACGAGACGGGTAAAGGGAAACAATGGGAGCACGAGACGGATAAAGGGGAAACAATGGGAGCACGAGACGGGTAAAGGGGAAACAATGGGAGCACGAGACGGGTAAAGGGAAACAATGGGAGCACGAGACGGATAAAGGGGAAACAATGGGAGCACGAGACGGGTAAAGAGGAAACAATGGGAGCACGAGACGGGTAAAGGGAGGAAACAATGGGAGCACGAGAGGGGTAAAGGGAGGAAACAATGGGAGCACGAGAGGGGTAAAGGGGAAACAATGGGAGCACGAGACGGGTAAAGAGGAAACAATGGGAGCACGAGACGGGTAAAGAGAGGAAACAATGGGAGCACGAGACGGGTAAAGAGGAAACAATGGGAGCACGAGACGGGTAAAGGGGAAACTGGGAGCACGAGACGGGTAAAGGGGAAACAATGGGAGCACGAGACGGGTAAAGAGAGGAAACAATGGGAGCACGAGACGGGTAAAGAGCAAACAATGGGAGCACGAGGCGGGTAAAGAGGAAACAATGGGAGCACGAGACGGGTAAAGAGGAAACAATGGGAGCACGAGACGGGTAAAGGGGAAACAATGGGAGCACGAGACGGGTAAAGGGAGGAAACAATGGGAGCACGAGACGGGCAAAGGGGAAACGAGAGCACGAGACGGGTAAAGGGGAAACAATGGGAGCACGAGACGGATAAAGAGGAAACAATGGGAGCACGAGACGGGCAAAGGGGAAACGAGAGCACGAGACGGGTACAGGGGAAACAATGGGAGCACGAGACGGGCAAAGGGGAAACGAGAGCACGAGACGGGTAAAGGGGAAACAATGGGAGCACAAGACGGGTAAAGGGGAAACGAGAGCACGAGACGGGTAAAGGGGAAACAATGGGAGCACGAGACGGATAAAGAGGAAATAATGGGAGCACGAGACGGGCAAAGGGGAAACAATGGGAGCACGAGACGGGTAAAGAGGAAACAATGGGAGCACGAGACGGGTAAAGGGGAATCAATGGGAGCACGAGACGGGTAAAGGGGAAACAATGGGAGCACGAGACGGGCAAAGGGGAAACAATGGGAGCACGAGACGGGTAAAGGGAAACAATGGGAGCACGAGACGGGTAAAGAGGAAACAATGGGAGCACGAGACGGGTAAAGACGAAACAATGGGAGCACGAGACGGGTAAAGGGAAACAATGGGAGCACGAGACGGGTAAAGAGGAAACAATGGGAGCACGAGACGGGCAAAGGGAGGAAACAATGGGAGCACGAGACGGGCAAAGGGAGGAAACAATGGGAGCACGAGACGGGTAAAGGGAAACAATGGGAGCACGAGACGGGTAAAGGGGAAACAATGGGAGCACGAGACGGGCAAAGGGGAAACGAGAGCACGAGACGGGTAAAGGGGAAACAATGGGAGCACGAGACGGGTAAAGGGGAAACAATGGGAGCACGAGACGGATAAAGAGGAAACAATGGGAGCACGAGACGGGCAAAGGGGAAACGAGAGCACGAGACGGGTAAAGGGGAAACAATGGGAGCACGAGACGGGCAAAGGGGAAACGAGAGCACGAGACGGGTAAAGGGGAAACAATGGGAGCACGAGACGGGTAAAGGGGAAACGAGAGCACGAGACGGGTAAAGGGGAAACGATGGGAGCACGAGACGGATAAAGAGGAAACAATGGGAGCACGAGACGGGCAAAGGGGAAACAATGGGAGCACGAGACGGGTAAAGAGGAAACAATGGGAGCACGAGACGGGTAAAGGAATCAATGGGAGCACGAGATGGGTAAAGGGGAAACAATGGGAGCACGAGACGGGCAAAGGGGAAACAATGGGCGCACGAGACGGGTAAAGGGGAAACTGGGAGCACGAGACGGGTAAAGCGGAAACAATGGGAGCACGAGACGGGTAAAGAGGAAACAATGGGAGCACGAGACGGGTAAAGCGGAAACAATGGGAGCACGAGACGGGTAAAGAGGAAACAATGGGAGCACGAGACGGGTAAAGCAAACAATGGGAGCACGAGACGGGTAAAGGGGAAACAATGGGAGCACGAGACGGGTAAAGAGAGGAAACAATGGGAGCACGAGACGGGCAAAGGGGAAACAATGGGAGCACGAGACGGGTAAAGGGGAAACAATGGGAGCACGAGACGGGTAAAGGGGAAACAATGGGAGCACGAGACGGGTAAAGAGAGGAAACAATGGGAGCACGAGACGGGTAAAGGGGAAACAATGGGAGCACGAGACGGGTAAAGGGGAAACAATGGGAGCACGAGACAGGTAGAGAGAGGAAACAAAGATATAGCATGCAGGATGGTATTTTTTGTATTTTTATGTCTATGCAAGTGAAGGCTGGGGAAGAAGCCAATCTAATATCGGTGTGTTGAAAGTTAAACTTACCTATTTTGCTCGTTACAGGATGGAGAAGTATTTGCTTACCATGTGAACAGGGCAGGATGCGAAGCTTGTCACCTTCTTCATACTCATCCAGACAAATTGCGCACACCTCATATTCATCACCTGCAGCAACACAAAGGAACGGTTATACTTTGCTGCTCTAATGATGACATGCTACTTATGCAAGGCTATTTGAACATGAGGTATTGTGCCATTATATTAAAAATGTCTGAACAACAACTAATAGGCATTAGACCGTCAACAGGATTTATTTAACAAGTTGAGTGACAATCTGTTTATACAGCAGGTCCTCTCTTGGGGCACAATGAATAGAACCAGACAGCGCACGGCTGACATTTAATCTCTAGGACTGAGAATTGCAAGCTAGCAGATACCTCAGCTCCTTGCTTGTGTGTATGACAAAAGAATCACTTATGTAAATAGCGGGTTTGCCACACTTAAAGGGCCAGGCCTTGCTGGCTCTACTAACAATACAGAAATATTTGACACTCTAATTATTCTCCGTTGGCCATTTACCAGACTCAGCAAAAGACAAAAAACTCTTTTTGGGGAAAAAAATGTACAAAATATATTTCTAAGTCTATAATTGTGAACAAAAGCAAAATACTGTGGATGCTGGAAATCTGAAATAAAAACCGAAAATGCTGGTCTCAGCCAGTCAGGCAGCATCTGTAGAGTGAGAAACAAGAGTTGACGTTTCAGGTTGATGACCTTTCATCAGAACAATTGTGAAGCCTCCCATTCCTCTTGTAAACCACAAGGGATGGAGTGGCTGAAATGCAGTGTTTACAGAATGCACCTCGTTAGTAAATGATAGGTTATGTGAAGTTATCTCCAATACCTCTATTTGGAATGCCACTTGCGAGGATATAGCATGAGGAGCTCCTGGTTTGGTTAAACACTGGTGCAAATTCAGCTGCAACAATTACACTAATGAATTTGCTTTCAAATTTATTTCAAATCATTGCAATGATTTTAGGGTTTGGGAGCCAAGCTATGAAGAAGTGATCCTCTAAAGTGAGAAATTTCACTGCTTCTTGATAGCACCGTGTGCAATATAATTCTTTGTATCTCATGTCATTTCTTGGACTTTTAAACTTAGTTATTACAACCAAAAACCTACATTGTGAGGTAGAATCAAATAAGTTTACGGCATTGAAGGAGGCCATTTGGCCCATCGTGTCTTTTAAAAAAAATTAGTTTGTGGGATATGGGCGTCGCTGGCAAGGCCAGCATTTATTGTCCATCCCGAATTGCCGCTCCAGTCCGTGTGGTGAAGGAACTCCCACAGTGCTGTTAGGGAGGGAGTTCCAGGATTTTGACCCAGCGACGATGAAGGATCAGCGATATACTTCTAAGTCAGGATGGTGTGTGACTTGGAGGGGAACTTGCAGGTGGTGGTGTTCCCATGCACCTGCTGCCCTTGTCCATCTAGGTGGAAGAAGCCTTGGTGAGTTGCTGCAGTGCATCTTGTAGATGGTACACACTGCAGCCACGGTACGCCGGTGGCGGAGGGAGTGAATGTTTAAGGCGGTGGATGGGGTGCCAATCAAGCGGGCTGCTTTGTCTTGGATGGTGTCGAGCTTCTTGAGTGTTGTTGGAGCTGCACTCATCCAGGCAAGTGGAGAGTATTCCATCACACTCCTCACTTGTGCCGCAGGAGGTGAGACACTCGCCGCAGAATACCCAGCCTCTGACCTGCTCTTGTTGCCACATAGTATTTATGTGGCTGGTCCAGTTCAGTTTCTGGTCAATGGTGATCCCCAGGATGTTGATGGTGGGGGATTCGGCGATGGTAATGCTGTTGAATGTCGAGGGGCGGTGATTAGACTCTCTCTTGTTGGAGACAGTCATTGCCTGGCACTGTGTGGTGCGAATGTTACCTGCCACTTATCAGCCCAAGCCGGAATGTCATCCAGATCTTCTTGCATGCGGGCATGGACTGCTTCATTATCTGAGGAGTTGTGAATGGCGCTGAACACTGCAGTCATCAGCGAACATCCCCATTTCTGACCTTATGTTGGAGGGAAGGTCATTGATGAAGCAGCCGAAGATGGTTGGGCCTAGGACACTGCCCTGAGGAACTCCTGCAGTGTCTGCTGGCCGAAAGAGAGCTATCTAGCTAAATCCCACTTTCCAGCTCTTGGTCCGTAGCCTTGTAGGTAACGGCACTTCAAGTGCACATCCAAGTACTTATTAAATACGATGAGGGTTTCTGCCTCTACCACCCTTTCAGGCAGTGAGCTCCAGACCCCCACTACCCTCTGGGTGAGAACATTTACTTTAAATCTATGCACCCTGGTTATTGACCTCTCTGCTAAGGGAGGTGTTGCAACAATTAAACTATTTATAGAAGTGTGCAGGAGCCAAACTGCACAAGAACCCCAAATACAGAGGAACCATCCCTTTATAATATGCTGCTGTTTGGTTCCTCTTTTGGCAAAGATATCCGCAGCTTCTTAAAATGAACTTACCTAATATCACTTCAAAATTGCCTAGTAAAAGAATGCACTGGATAAGACTAACCACTTTATTTTTATATACAGGCACCATCAAATGCTGGATGGTGCTAATGATTTAAGGTCTTCCTTCTTTCTGGGAGAGTCAGAAACATTTGTGCTACAAACTGGAATTAACATTTTTAATATAAATGGGCATACGTCCATAAATTGGAAACTATGACATCTTTGAGGTCATGCAGAAAGCCTCAAATACTTCCCTTAATTCGATAATTAGGGAGAAAACACTACACAATCAGGTGAGGAATTATTTCACCAGCTACCCAGCACCCGACACCACTTCTAGGGCTTTACGCTAAAGTGACCCAGCAGACATGTCTGTCCAAAGATGGGCAGGTGAATTGTGCTAATGACAAAAGGATGTTAAATGAAGTGTTTCCTGTCATTTATAAAACTGGAGTTTAAAAGTTTTTAAATTCCCGTTTTGTCCAAGGCAAAGTGATTAAATCAGGAATTTTAAACCTCAAAATGTTTTTAAGTCTTTATGTTGTGCAGTAATTTAACAGCACCCGCCCCCCCCCCCCCCAACCACCACCAAGGGCAGGCACCCTAGTGCCAGAACGGTAGAACAACCTGGATTTATGATGTGGAGATGCTGGTGTTGGACTGGGGTGGACAAATGTGAGAAGTCACAACACCAGGTTATAGTCCAACAGCTTTATTTGAGATCACAAGCTTTTGGAGCGCTGCTCCTTCATCAGGTGAAGTGAAGAGATGCATATAGGCACAGCATATATAGTCAGAGAACACTGCCAGATGATTACAGGTAATCTTTCTAACTGCCCTTTATCACACCTCGGCAGAGAGATAATCACAGCAATCAAAGGTATGAAAGGTGTCCAAACAGGTCAGTCAGGAAAACATTACATCAAAGAACAATGAGGTGGGGTCACAAGGGGTCAAATGTTGCAGATGCTGGGGTCTGTATGAAAAACAAAAAGCAAACAAAAAACAAATAAAAAATAATGTTGTGCATCTGTGTAGAGAGAACAAGCCAACAACGACTCGAGTCTGGATGACTCTACGTCAGGTGCAGTTACATGTAGCGTGACATGAACCCAAGATCCCGGTTGAGGCCGTCCCCGTGAGTGCGGAACTTGGCTATCAGTTTCTGCTCGACGATTTTGCGTTGTCGTGTGTCTCGAAGGCCGCCTTGGAGAATGCTTACCTGAAGATCGGAGGCTGAATATCCTTGACTGCTGAAGTGTTCCCCGACTGGGAGGGAACACTCCTGCCTGGTGATTGTTGTGCGGTGTCCGTTCAACCGTTGTCGCAGTGTCTGCATGGTCTCGCCGGGTATCCTTTCCTGCAACGTATGAGGTAGACAACGTTGGCCGAGTCACATGAGTATGTACCATGTACCTGGTGGGTGGTGTCCTCCCGTGTGATGATGGTATCTGTGTTGATGATCTGGCATGTCTTGCAGAGGTTGCCGTGGCAGGGTTGTGTGGTGTCGTGGTCGCTGTTCTCCTGAAAGCTGGGTAATTTGCTGCGAACTATGGTCTGTTTGAGGTTAGGCGGCTGTTTGAAGGCAAGTAGTGGAGGCGTGGGGATGGCCTTAGCGAGGTGTTCGTCGTCATCGATGACATGTTGAAGGCTGCGAAGAACATGGCGTAGTTTCTCCACTCCGGGGAAGTACTGGACGACGAAGGGTACTCTGTTGGTTGTGTCCCGGGTTTGTCTTCTGAGGAGGTCTATGCGATTTTTCGCTGTGGCCCGTCGGAACTGTCGATTGACTAGTCGAACGTCATATCCCGTTCTTACGAGGACGTCTTTCAGCGTCTGTAGGTGTCCGTCGCGTTCCTCCTCGATGCTCCACTTCTCCAGCTTCCACCCTAACGACGTTAAAGAAGCCATCCCCTATGGACAAGCCCTGCGAATACACAGGATCTGCTCAGACGAGGAGGAACGCGATGGACACCTACAGACGCTGAAAGACGCCCTCGTAAGAACGGGATATGACGCTCGACTAGTCGATTGGCAGTTCCGATGGGCCACAGCGAAAAATCGCATAGACCTCCTCAGAAGACAAACACGGGACACAACCAACAGAGTACCCTTCGTCGTCCAGTACTTCCCTGGAGCGGTGAAACTACGCCATGTTCTTCGCAGCCTTCAACATGTCATCGATGACGATGAACACCTCGCTAAGGCCATCCCCACGCCTCGCCTTCAAACAGCAGCCTAACCTCAAACAGACCGTCGTTCGCAGCAAATTACCCAGCTTTCAGGAGAACAGCGACCACGACACCACACAACCCTGCCACAGCAACCTCTGCAAGACATGCCAGATCATCAACACAGATACCATCATCACACGGGAGGACACCACCCACCAGGTACATGGTACATACTCATGTGACTCAGCCAACATTGTCTACCTCATACGTTGCAGGAAAGGATGCCCCGGAGCATGGTACATTGGCGAGACCATGCAGACACTGCGACAATGGATGAACGGACACCGCACAACAATCGCCAGGCAGGAGTGTTCCCTTCCAGTCGGGGAACACTTCAGCAGTCAAGGACATTCAGCCTCCGATCTTCGGGTAAGCATTCTCCAAGGCGGCCTTTGAGACACACGACAACGCAAAATTGTCGAGCAGAAACTGATAGCCAAGTTCCGCACTCATGAGGACGGCCTCAACCGGGATCTTGGATTCATGTCACGCTACATGTAACCCCACCTGACATAGAGTCATCCAGACTCGAGTCGTTGTTGCCTTGTTCTCTCTACACAGATGCACACTTTTTTTTTTTTTTATTTGTTTTTTGTTTGCTTTTTGTTTTTCATACAGACCCCAGCATCTGCAACATTTGACCCCTTGTGACCCCACCTCATTGTTCTTTGATGTAATGTTTTCCTGACTGACCTGTTTGGACACCTTTCATACCTTTGATTGCTGTGATTATCTCTCTGCTGAGGTGTGATAAAGGGCAGTTAGAAAGATTACCTGTAATCATCTGGCAGTGTTCTCTGACTATATATGCTGTGCCTATATGCATCTCTTCACTTCACCTGACGAAGGAGCAACGCTCCGAAAGCTTGTGATCTCAAATAAAGCTGTTGGACTATAACCTGGATTTATATGGTGCCTATGATGTCCTTTAGGGTCAATAAATTACTTCTGAAGTGCAGTCACTGTAATGTAGGGAAACGTGGCAGCCAATGTGCACACAGTAAGGTCTCACAAACAGCAATGAGATAGATCTGTTTTTGGTGTTGGTTGAAGGATAAATTTGGACAATGTGCTGTGAGAGGTTCCCTGTTTTTTTGTTGAATAGTGCCATGGGATCTTGTATATTCACCTGAACAATCAGCTAGGCCTCAGTTTAACGTCTCACCCGAAAGACGGCATCGCTGACAATTCAGCACTCTCTCAGTACTGCACTGAAGTATCAACCTAGATTATGTTCTCAAGTCCTGCTTGAACCCACAACCTTCTAACTTAGAGGCAAGAGTGCTACTACTGAGCCAAGCTCCATATGTAAACTACTCTATCCCCAGGAAATGGGTGGATAGAAGTTCTGGGTCCCCAGTCTCCTCATTGTCAGTCAACTTACTAGGAAATGCTGAATAGCTCAGTACTGTAATATCATTAGGACTTCACGGTCCAATTTTAACAGTTCTTGTGAAATTTTGAATCAGTGAAGCAAGTGGTAGAGTAGAACAGAGTAAATCAATAAAATGCTACTGTTTACAATTGATGGTAAATTTAAGAACACTCAAAAGAAATTACCCGCACTCCTCAAACAAAAAAATTGATAGAGAAGTCTTTGAAAATCATTTATGAAGGAGAAGACAAGCACATATACAAATACTACTGCAAACTGGGAAAATTATCATTGCTTAATTTCCTTCTGATGACCCTTCAGAAACCAGACGGTAGTTAAGTCATGGACGATACTTCAACTCAGTGATGGAGTAATTTTAATTGATGACAAATCAATTTTGAGAAATGGCTCTGGAAATCACTTTCACTACTTCCATAAGGAAAGGTGGCAGATAAAGGTCAGTGTCATCTTTTCTGAAAGTCTAACAAATTTAAGTGATGGCTTTATACAAGGCTAATTCTCAGCTTATTCATTTTTTTAAAATGGTTCAGAGTTGGGTGAAGTGACTTGTAAACTTAAGGCCAACCCGAGAAAGTATTGGCATTGTATCTAAATGGTTTGTGGGCAGGTGGACACGAACCATAATACAACATCTCAACCTTCTGCCAGTGTCAACTTGGCTCAGTGGTAATACTCTCGCCTCAGTCAGAGGGTCAGGCATCCATGGCCCACAGAACACTCAAGTGTTTGGGTACCACAATAGTTCAGACAAGTTTCTTTTCAATTCTGGGGCCAGGCTTCAAATCCAGCCTAAACGGATGAAAATCTGTTGGCTGTTCAAATCCTTTGCAAAATTAGATTGAAACAGTCACGTGCCATGTTTAAAATTGTCAAAATCTCTTCCAAATCAGCTCAGATCTCTTTTCATGTAGCATGGCTCCACACTTGTTCTTTTCTGAGTTGCATCCAGCTCACATCAGAAGAGCTCTATATTGCAGTTACTATAGCTGCCATTTCATTTTTATGGTTATGTTAACTTTGAACATGGGGTGCTTAAATAAACTAATTAACACTTGCCTCAACCAAGTTTTATTTCCTTCTTATTTAAAAAAATCAATATTGGTTGAAAAACATTAAAAATAATAGATGCATGGGGCAGCCACACCGCCAAGTGTTAGGACATAGACTTCCTTGAATTTACACATGGCAAGATCCCACAGTATTGGTTGAGGATTTAGAGAATGCATCAAATGAACAATCACTCCCTGCAAGCAAATGGTTACATCATGACATGGAACAGGAACACCCACCGTCTAGAGAATGGCATTTGGTAACAGGATTTTAAAAAGATGATATCTCACCGTCAGAACCTGTTTTAAAGAGGGACTCTCAGCATCATTTAAGCATAAAACTTGCAAAGAATCTCGCACTAAAGTGAAGGAACAAGTGACAACACCACTGTTGGAGTAAAAGTAGACAGGGCGTAGTCAAGTTTCCGCTCCTTTACGTCAGTAATATCCACAATCCGGGCAAAATCGACCGAACCAGTGCAAAAGGGTGGACAATTTTAAACGCGAGTTACGCCCAAAAGCACTTACGTTCGTGTTTCTGTGATCTTTTACGCTGGTTTAAGATTAAATTCGCCGACAAAACTGGCTATGACCCCAGTTCAACATCGCGCTGGTTCGGGAAGGCTCTTTCAATTGTGCTAATTTTCTGAGGCGCACTGGTACTACTGGCATGTTTTTTGATATTAAAAAATATTTGATTTACTAAGAAACCAACTAGTGTACGCCAATGAAAGTAATAAATGGTTCAGTACAATTTTTTTTAATTTTTTTAAAGTCATTATCAGTGATTTTAAAATCAGGTTGCTCACAGGTGGAGGACTGGAGACACTAAAAATGTTTATTTTCTGTGATTAAAACTGAACCGGGTTACCACTCTTAAATACATCAATGAATACTTTTTAAATAGTAAGAAAATAAAATTAGATTCAATTACAGCCCGACTGCGCTGGTTCATGGAAGATTTTAAGTTTGTGATCATGCTAATGATTATCGGAAACTTGAACTGTAACCTAACCGGCGGCGCAATATCCCGATTGTGCTCAAAGTGGAAAGCCTACCCCGATAAATTAAGTGACAGCAATTAGGTGGAGCCAAGCTCGAGCTTTAAAAGCCTACAGACTTTACAAAGAGGGAAAAATTGGGGGAGATAATTAGTTCCAAAGTTTTGGAGCCATTGAGAAGAAAGGGTTAGAGAGAGTGGATGACTACAGCGAGTGTCTATTTCAGATCAGTAAGGATACAGGTCAGTGAGATTGCAGTTGGAGGAAAAGTCTGTCCCACAAGAAGAGGGTGAAAGAGGATTCACAGAAATGGTAAGACACGGGTTTGGCACGGTTGGTTGCTGGAAGAGCAGGAGGACAACAGATGATGTTTCTTTTCAAGAAGAAAGTGTCTAGCAGCTGTAGTAGATTTAAGAATAAAACAAAACTGTAGTGCGCGCCTTAAATAAAAGCTCAAATTATTTGGATGCTCTGAACTGAAGTTAAGGCAGGCCTCAACACAAATTAGGGATTTTTATAAACAAACTGAATAATCAATTCTAAGATTTTAAAAAGAACTTTTATATTGAGCACATTGGATTTCAACATTAAAACGTAAATAAATTCATACCATCTAAGAAAGTTGCAGATTCTACAGCATATTAGTTATATAGCCTTGCCACTAATATTCCTTTAACTTAAATACTGTGGCATCGAGAGCAGGTCAGAGGCAAGGTATTCTGTGGCGAGTGTCTCACCTCCTGACTCACCAAAGTCTTTCCACCATTTACAAGGCACAAGTAAGGAGTGTGATGGCATACTCTCCACTTGCCTGGATGAATGCAGCTCCAACAACACTCAAGAAGGTCGACACCATCCAGGACAAAGCAGCCCGCTTGATTGGCACCCAATCCACCACCTTAAACATTCACTCCCTCCACCACCGGCGTACCGTGGCTGCAGTGTGTACCATCTACAAGATGCACTGCAGCAACTCGCCATGGCTTCTTCGGCAGCACCTCCCAAACCCACTGTGGTAAACCACTGTTACCGTTCACAGCCGTTCACTATTGTTACACTGTTGTTATCACTGTTTACACTGTTGTCATCACTACACAAGGTTACCTCTTGCCACGCACGCTGTTATACCTAGGCATACCTCAGCTGACTCCGCCCATGGCTCCGCCTGCTTGCCCAGGTATAAAGGTGACCGCTTGGCTAGTATTCTTCCTTGTTGGAACCGATCACCCACGAGGGTGGGCTCTGTTATTTAGCCAATAAAAACCTATAGTTACTATCTTAACTCGTCGCTTTTCATGGAATGAATTGATAGGTATATCACCCACGACCTCTACCACCTAGAAGGACAAGGGCAGCAGGCGCATGGGAACACCACCACCTCCAAGTCATACACCATCCTGACTTAGAAGTATATCGCTGATCCTTCATCGTCGCTGGGTCAAAATCCTGGAACTCCCTCCCTAACAGCACTGTGGGAGCACCTTCACCACACGGACTGCAGCGGTTCAAGGCGGCGACTCACCACCACCTTCTCAAGGGCAACTAGGGATGGGCAATAAATGCTGGCCTTTCCAGCGACGCCCAGATCCCATAAGCGAATTAAAAAAAACTTAAATGCAAGGTAGTGAATTGTGCTGTGATTCATCAAAAATAAATACTGGAAGTCCTATATCTGAACCCAGATACCCCTGAAGGTCCTGTATCAATGTCTGCCATACGGCCCCTCAAGTGTTCTGGAACAACAACTTGCATTTATGTAACACATTTAATGCAAGAAAATATCGCCAAATGCTTTAAAAATAGGTGCAAGGAAAACAGACACCCAGCCGCAAGGGAGAATGTAGGTGTGATCAAAGGCTTAGTTTATAGAAACAGCGTTTCAAGGAGTAAAACAAAACAAATTCCCCATCAAGATCAAGTCCTAAAACCATTCGGCACACCAGCTCCATCCTCGTCAGTGACCAATTAGACAAGTGACTGCATCACAAGAGCTATGATAATTGCTTCCAAGACACTGGAGTACTGCTACATTGTACAAAGAATAATCCCATACTCCACTCAGAACATGCCGGTTTCCTTTAGCTACATCACACACAAGTTCTATCCTATAAATAGGATACGCATGGCGTTGATGGACGTCATATTGATTACAATTGCGCAGGAAACCTGTACAATTCACCAGGAACATAGTCACTCCAACCAGTGTACTACCCTTCACTTCTGGAATGAAAACTGTATTTTAACAATTGTGCATTGTCACTCCTGTTTTTAATTATTTTTGTAGGAAATAAATAAACTCCTTTTGTTCACCAAAGCACACCAAAAAATGAAATCATTTTACTGTGTGCTGCTATATGGGACTGTAATTTTGAATACAATTATACAGAGCATGCACCACACTGAACAAAAAGTTTTCTTTGACCGTGAAAAGTAATACTTAGTACCAAACAAGTCGAGGATAAGCTACCTATTTTCAAGTACTACTGCATGAAAATAGTGTCAGCAGCTTCTGGTTCCCCTATCCCTCCTCCACCCAGAAAAAAAACCTATTTGAATCATTGCATTAATCAGGATTTGAAAATACAATGATGTTTAAAATTTTACCCAAATAGGAAATGCTCCCAAAGATGGTGTGTAGCTTTCCATAAACTCAGAACTCTTCTCAATTGCCTAGTACTTACTGGAATGGGAAACAATGCAGCTGGCAAGCAGTAATGGAAGGTTGCAAAGAGTTTTTTGTTATTGTCTCGATATGATGAATTACTCGCTGGGAAAGATGAACAGCATTAGCAGATTCAGCATATACACAACTGCTAGATGTAGCTACTAAACAAAAGATCCAAGTGTTGAAAGCAGTTACAAAGTCCAACTGAGCCCGGGAGGAAGGGGAATGGATAGACAGAGTGTTAGATAAAGTATGAAAGAAAGAATAATCTCATGTTTATACCAAAAACTGAATAACATCTGCAGCAATGTGGCAGCATGGGATTGGGGGCAATATATTAGCATGGATTGAGGATTGGTTAACCAACTGAAAACAGAGTAGGAATAAACATGTCATTTTCGGGTTGACAGGCTGTAACTAGTGGGGTACCACCGCAAGGATCAGTGCTTGGGCCTCAGCTATTTACAACCTATATCAATGACTTAGATGAGGAGATGATGTGGAGATGCCGGTGTTGGACTGGGGTGGACAAATGTAAGAAGTCACACAACACCAGGTTATAGTCCAACACCTGACGAAGGAGCAGCGCTCCGAAAGCTTGTGATTTCAAATAAAACTGTTGGACTATAACCTGGTGTTGTGTGACTTCTCACATTAGAGGAGGAGACAGAGTGTAATATATCCAAGTTTGCTAACAATACAAAGCTAGGTGGGAAAGTAAGTTGTGAGGAGGATGCAAAGAGGCTGAAGAGAGATATAGACAGGTTAAGTGAGTGGGCAAGAACATGGCAGATTGAATATAATGTGGAGAAATGTGAAGTTATACACGAGAGAAAAATAGAAAACCAGAATATTTTTTAAAAAGAGAGAGATTGGGAAATGTTGGTATTCAGAGGGACTTGGTGTCCTTGTACACAAATCACAAAGTTAACATGCAGGTACAGCAAGCAATTAGGAAAGCAAATGGTATGTTAGCCTTTATTACAAAAGGATTGGAGTAAAGAAGTTTTATTGCAATTATATAGGGCCCTGGTGAGACCACACCTGGAGTACTGCATACAGTCTTGTCTCCTTACCCAAGGAAGGTTATACTTACCTCAGAGGGAGTGCAACGAAGGTTCATCAGACTGATTTCTGGGATGGGGGATTGTCCTACAAGCTATGGAGGAGAGATTGAGTAGAGCAGGCCTATATTCCTTAGAATTTAGAAGAATGAGAGGTGATCATATAATTCTTACAGGGCTCGACAAGGTAGATGGAAGGAGGATGTTTCCCCTGGCTGGGGAGTCTAGAACACAGGGTCACAGTCTCAGAATAAGGGGTCAGCCATTTAGGACTGAGGTGAGGAGAAATTTCTTCACTCAGAGGGTGGTGAATCTTTGGAATTCTGTACCCGAGGGCTGCGGATGCTCAGTTGTTGAGTATATTCAAGACAGAGATCGATAGATTTTTGGATATTGAGGGAATCAAGGGCTGTGGGGATAATGCGGGAAAGGTAGAGTTGAGGTAGATGGTCAGCCTTGATCTTATTGAATGGCAGTGCAGGCTCGAAGGGTCGAATGGGTTACTCCTGCTCCTATTTCTTACGTTCTTATGCAGAGTCCCACTGCCAAGATGCACAGCGATCAACATAGTTCAGGCCTTCAGAATTCACAACAGCTCACATCTTGGTACCAGTTTCAGTAATAAACACCCACCCCTGCCTCCTTCACCAACCCCCGAGATCAGCCGGCTTGGTGAACTTACACACAAATACAAAATCTCCAAGTCCCTATTAATTACCATCTCTCTGGGTTTCAAATCACACTTGGAACTGCAGCCCAACACAGACCCACAGCAAAGGTAAGTCATCACAACATGAACCCAGAAGGAACAAAATCCCAACGACTGATACACGCGTCAAATCTGTAGGATGCATACATTTACAGGCACGAGAAGAGTTAAGTACGTCAATTTGCAACAAAAAGAATATAAAAGAAACAAGATCCCTTCGCTGGTCCTTTGGTGTGAAAATCTTGCTATAAAGCAGCTTTCATTCCAGTTTATCTAGAACAGCCAATATGGATTTATCTTGGTGAGCTTACTCAGCTGTTAAAGCATTTTCTCACTAAAGTTACTTACATTCAATCCCCACTAAATTCATCTGGTGCAAATGCTGGACAGCATTCATGTGCTCTTGGGCTCGGCTCAGTGGGTGATTTTATGGCCTCATTGAGAAATATATTATAAAATATATAGTAGGGCCTGGGCAAAGTGACCCATTTTCCTTTTGGTGCAGTTTTTTTGATACAAGTTGGCCTTCAATTTTTTGGCAGAAGGCCATTCTGACAAAATGGCTGCCAAACTAACAACTCGAAAGAAAATAACACTTCACAATTACCACAGCAGCAGCGCTGGCTTCAATCATCTGACTAGGAAGAATTATGCAGGGATAAAACAAAATGTAAAACCAGCCAATTAACAGCGAATGTTTGAAGACTAGAACAACCAAATTCCTTTAGGGCAACAGCGTTAAAAGAAACAATTAAACAGCAGTGTAAAAGGAAAAGCCCGTCCCTTAGGCGCCAAGAAAGTTCCGAGGTGTGTGAATACAATGGGAAAGTGATTACTCCACTTACGATGTATTGTATGTTCTCTGGTTACGGTGTACTCTTACTTCACAGCCAGAAAGAGGAGTTATAATTATCGACTTTCTGCTCAATTCTCAGAAATGTCCCATTAAAAAGTAGGAAGAGGGTGCAGGCTGAATTCTAATCACTCTGCACTTTGGCTGCAGGATCATTTGATTCTTAATCATTTCTCATTGCATTAAACTCTTTATTAACCCCGGCCACTCTGCAACAACTTTTGTAATGGTACTAAATTCTTGGCAGTTTGGGTATCTGAATTTTTAAAATAATAATTAGTTCTTGGGACGTGGGTGATGCAAGTAAGGTTACATTTATTGCCCATTTCTAGTTACCCGGGGAAGCAAGTGATGGGCCTTCTCCTTGACCCACTGCAGCCCTTGTGGTGATAGGTTAGGTCGAGAATTCCAGGATTACAACCCAGCGACAGTGAAGGAACGGCGATGTATGTTCAAGGCAGCATGGTGCATGGCTTGGAGGGGGGGGGGAACGTGGAGGTGATGGTATTCCCATAATATTGCTGTTGTTGTTCTTGCTAGTAGAGGCATGTACACATTAAATTACACCTGTCTATGTGGTTCTTCAGCTGTCAGTGTGCTCGTAGCTTTGACTTATATTAACATTTACACTGCACGATTAATGATTACAATGTCATGACTACAGTAATGTCAACCCCACCATCTCATAAATCATGAGACAAACTCTTAAAAATCATGAGATAAAGTAAGAAATCATGAGTTGCTATTTTGTTCCAAACATAAACCAATCCAGATAGACAGTTTGTTTATAAACCTCATTAGTGGCATTATTTAATCTCTAACAGGTCACAGTTCTTTACAAAAACTGCATCTGAAAATGCTTTACAAAATTTTTTTTTAAAAATCCTACCCGTTATCACCACGCTGCCATGCATCTCTGTTTAAGGTTCCGATGACTAATAGAAATTAATTATACAATTAAGCATACTGTATATATATTTATTATTTTTGTTTCAATGAGAAAGGATCTCATTGAAACTTATTAAATTCTGACAGGACTGGACAGACTAGATGCAGGATGGATGTTCCCAATGGTCGGGGAGTCCAGAACCAGGGGTCACAGTCTAAGGATAAGGGGTAAGCCATTTAGGACTGAGATGAGGAGGAATTTCTTCACCCAGAGAGTGGTGAACCTGTGGAATTCTCTACCACGGAAGGCAGTAGAAGCCAATTCAGTAAATATATTCAAGAAGGAGTTAGATATATTTCTTAAGGCTAAAGGGATCCAGGGGTATGGGGAGAAAGCAGGGACTGGGTACTGAAATTGGATGATCAGCCATGATCGCATTGAATGGCAGAGCAGGCTCGAAGGGCCGAATGGCCTACTCCTGCTCCTATCTTCTATGTTTTACTTACTTAATGTAAGAGCAGAAAGGTGCGTGGATTCGATCCCAGGCCTAGGCGGAGTTACCAGGTCTGAGCTAGGGTGGCAGTGAGTAGCGATGCTACAATTGGTCTTGAAGCCCTTTCCTAAAATCTCAATAGGTTACGGCCTTGCAGCAGGCCCAGAGACTGGCGAGTCTCTTTTCTTTCTGACCCCCTTCCCCTCCGCCAAGGCCACGTGGCGCGTGCGCACTCTGTTGATGGCGGCAGGCCCCCCTCCCCACTACCGCCGGTCTCTTTCCAACCCGCCGACACAGCCAGGGCCGCAGGGAGCTCCGGGAGTCCTCACCAGGGGAAAGAAGAAGGGTTGAATTTAAAGGAAGACCGCTGGCTCAAACCTTGGCCCACGCAAGACACGCCAGACTTACTAACTTATTTTCCTGTGGCCCTCAACTCGTTCTTGAACTCCTAGTCTGTTTGAGTCAGAGTCCCTCTATTTCAGTGGTTCCCAAACTTTTTTGTATGTATACATTGGTTATTTTAAACACCATACGGGAAAAACAAAAATGGGTTTCTCTCAAACTGAACAGCGTAAATGCCAAACGCTCTTTCAAAGAATGTATTGTTATCTAAACAATGTTTCTTTTCTAGTAAAGAAAAGCAAAGCAAAACGGGTCAGCTTTACAAGTAAATGACAGGTAAAATCGAGCAACCTAAACAATCAAATTATAGAACAAGAAATATTAAACACATCAACCAATGAAAACATCCTTTATTAGCCCAATTCACAAGCTGTTCTACAGCATTGTCTTAGCATGGAAAGGTCAGTCTGGGCCCTTGCAATGGTCAAGGTCACAGAAAGCGTATCCATTATCAATAATACACTTAATGACATGATTCATTTATTGTTGATAGTGGAAAGTTAACAAAATGTATTACAGACCATAATTTCATGTGCTTTAATTAACATCTGGTTCATATATCCTATTTACTTAGATTTTATGTTGTTTTATCCTTTGTAATTTTGGATTTAACAGTCGTTTTCTTATAGACTCCTAATCTTCTCTTGACAACCAAAAACAATGTTACCTTAGGCTGAACCTTTGAAATAGTTTGTCAGAAAAATGTGCCAATTCTTTTCTGGTGCGCAATGCAAACTTCCAAAAACCCTTGGAACAAGCAAACCCAGACTAGAATCCCATTCGAGCGCATGCACAGGTGAATGGTGTGAAGCAGTGCATTGCGGCAAACACAGTTCTCGCCAAGCCAGAATTGCGCAGCCCCGAACGGTGTTATGGTGAGAATGGAACGACAACCCTCAGCATGCCCAGTGCGTTGGACTCCTCCTCATAGCGTGGCGGGGCACGCACTTCCGGTTTGCTCAGCGTGTCAACAATATTGCAGTCGAAGTTTAAAATGAGTTTTCCTAGGTGCATCACGAGTTGGGCTAAGTTCTCATTAAAAATCGCGTGTCTCGCGATTAAATCGTGCGAGTGGGCATTACTGTTACTGCAAGTTTACCAAGAAATAATTTTGAACGGATTACTGTGAATTTCTACAGCTGCCCCATATTGTTTATAGAAAAAGGACCATGTACCAGCCAGCCCTCACATCTACATTATTCGGTGTTGAGTTTTATGATGCATGTTCTACTCTCATTGTCAAGCCTCTTTATAGGAAACTACACACCAGTCTTACAACTCTATGAAACAGCATTACTGATGCTAATCAAGAGCTTGATTTCTTTACCCAAGGCACAAGGAGGATTACAGCAGAAACAGATTCATCCCCAGAATATAATCATAGTGGAAGAAATATATCTGTACACTCACTGTGTCTCATTCAAGGCAAGATGCTTTCAAGCAGTCAGGAATAGACACATTCTATTACATTTTTCTTCTCCCTACACCTCCCCTTTCCCCGAGTTTAGGATTCTATACTAGTGACATCATGAAGGAGAGAGACTGCATATATGAAAGAACTGCCATTCAAGATGTCCCGCAAACAAAATACCTTTCCATCAATTGGTAACACTATAACGGTGAAGAACACTGAAAGGCAAATGAAGAGCAAATGACTCCAATTTTACTCTTGTTTTACACCTCATTCAAATCCCTTCTTTGAGACTTTATGCACCGTTTCAGATGTTATACTCTGCTCATTAGTCAGTACATTAGATTTACCTCGTTTATGCCAGGTACATCTTACTGGTCCTTTCTTACTTGCATTCAATTCAGAATGGGACCCTTCCACTATTTCCCATGAATTCCTGAGTCCAAGGTTTACTGCGACATGCCAGATATATATATATAAAAAATTATATAGCTAGAATATATACAACACACACGACACAAAATGATGCCCAATACTACTTTGTAACAAAATTTACACGTAATAGTGTGAATATTTGAGGTTAATGAAAATTGCGGATAAAATAGTTCACCAATATAATGAAGTCATCATCAGCATTAGACTGAATGATCACAATATAATGAGCCACCAAATAGTTTGAGATGGTCTAGATTATTAGATTTTTTCACGCTTAGTTTGTTGGTAATACTACAGGTTGACTATCCCTTATCCGAAAACCTTGGGACCAGCTGTGTTTCGGTTTTCGGAAATTTCCGGATTTCAGAAGGTATTATTTCAGACCGGGAAACTCTGAACATTAAATTAATTTGGTAATTAGTATTTGTATTTAATATAAATTTTAAAAGTTCAGGCTACCTCTTGCGACTGTTCCGTGTCTCATTCCCCTTCCTGCTTCTCTGTGCTGCCGCTCCCAGTCTGTTTACAGCTCCCCCTGCTCCGTATCTAAATTCCTTGACTTAGCGGGGGTCTGGAGCTCGACTGCCGCCACCAGTTGTGGGAAAGCTGGATATCGGCTGACTCCTACGCTAAGCTGGCCCGCAAATCAGGTCAGAAAAGCATCGGCCGCGTCGGGTCATGTTTGCCGCCACTCGGGTTATGTCGTGCGCACGACTTACGCTTCACAAAAAAACTTTCGGTTTTCAGAGGTTTTCAGAAGTGCGGATAAAGGATAGTCTACCTGTACAAACCTTCTGTAAGAATCAAATGTGTAATTCGGAAAGATTATGCCACATGGGTAAGAACATAAGAATAGGCCATACGGCCCCTCGAGCCTACTCCGCCATTCAATAAGAGCATAGCTGATCTTCGACCTCAATTCCACTTTCCCGCCCGATCCCCATGTCCCTTGATTCCCCTAGAGCCCAAAATTCTATCTATCTCAGCCTTGAATATACTCAATGATTTAGCATCCAGAGCCCTTTGGGATAGAGAATTCCAAAGATTCACAACCCTCTGTGAAGAAATGCCTCCTCATGTCAGTCTTAAATGGCTAACCTCTTATCCTGAGACTATGCCCCCTAGTTCTAGACTCTCCAGCCAGGGGAAACAACCTCTCAGCATCTACCATGTCAATCCCCCTCAGAATCTTATATGTTTCAATGCGATCGCCTCTCATTCTTCTAAACTCCAGAGAATATCGGCTCAATCCACTCAATCTCTCCTCATAGGACAACCCTCTCGTCCCAGGGATCAATCTAGTGAACCTTCGTTGAACCGCCTCTAAGGCAAATATATCCTTCCCAAGATAAGGAGACCAAAACTGTGCACAGTACTCCAGGTGTGGTCTCACCAAGGCCCTGTACAATTGTAGCAAGACTAGTTGATGGTACAAGGACTAGGGGACACAGATTTAAGGTTTTGGGCAAGAGATACAGGGGGGGGGGATGTGAGGAAAAACTTTTTTACACAGCGAGTGGTGAGGACCTGGAACTCGCTGCAGACGGAAGTGGTGGAAGCGGAGACACTCAATGTTTTCCAGGGGAGACTGGATAGGCACTTGAGGGAAATAAACTTGCAGGACTACGGGGATAGAGCAGGGGAATGGGACTGACTGGATTGCTCTACAGAGAGCCAGCACGGACTCGATGGGTCGAATGGCCTCTTTCTGTGCCGTCATGACTATGACTTCCTTACTCTTATACTCCAACCTCCTTGCAATAAAGGCCAACATACCATTTGCCTTCCTTATTGCTTGCTGTACCTGCATGCTAGCTTTCCGTGTTTCTTGCACGAGGACACCCAAATCTCTCTCAACACCAACATTTGAAAGTTTCTCACCATTTAAAAAATATTCTGTTTTTCTATTCTTCCTACCAAAGTGAATAACCTCACATTTCCCTACATTATACTCCATCTGCCACCTTACCTCCCACTCACTTAGTCTATCTATATCCCTTTGCAGACTCATTGTGTTCTCCTCACAGCTTACTGTCCCACCTAGCTTTGTATCATCAGCAAACTTGGATACATTACACTCGGTCCCTTCATCTAGGTCATTATAAATACAAGTTGTTGTTGTTGCATATTATAGCGCCTTTAACGTAGTAAAACAACAACAACACAACAACACAAACGTCCCAAGGCGCTGCACGGGAGTATTTTAAGACAACAAATTTGACACCAATCCACAGAAGGATAAATTAGGGCAGGTGACCAAAAGCTTGGTCAAAGAGGTAGGTTTTAAGTAGCGTCTTAAAAGAGGAAGGAGAGGTAGCGAGGCGGAGAGGTTTAGGCAGGGAATTCCAGAGCTTAGGGCCTAGGCAACAGAAGGCACGACCACCAAGGGTTGAGCAATTATAATCAGGGATGCTCAAGAGGGCAGGATTAGAGGAGTGCAGATATCTCGGGGGGGTTGTGGGGCTGAAAGAGATTATAGAGATAGGGAGGGGCGAGGCCATGGAGGGATTTGAAAACAAGGATGAGAATTTTGAAATCGAGGCGCTGCTTAACCGGGAGCCAATGTAGGTCAGCGAACACAAGTGTGATGTGTGAACGGGACTTGGTGCGAGTGAGGACACGGGCAGACGAGTTTTGGATGACCTCAAGTTTACGTAGGGTGGAATGTGGGAGGCCAGCCAGGAGTGCGTTGGAATAGTTCAAGTCTAGAGGTAACAAAGGCATGGATGAGGGTTTCAGCAGCGGATGAGCTGAGGCAAGGGCGGAGACAGGCGATGTTACGAGGTGGAAGTAGGTGGTCTTTGTTATGCAGCGGATATGTGGTCAGAAGCTCATTTCAGGGTCAAATGTGACACCAAGGTTGCGAACACAGTGTGGTTCAGCCTCAGACAGATGTTAGGGAGAGGGATGGAGTCAGTGGCGAGGGAACGGAGTTTGTGGCGGGCACCGAAAACAATGGCTTCAGTCTCCCCAATATTTAATTGGAGAAAATTTTTGCTCATCCAGAACTGTATGTTGGACAAGTAGTCTGACAATTTAGACACCGTGGAGGGATCGAGAGAAGTGGTAGAGACGTAGAGCTGGGTGTCATCAGTGTACATGTGGAAACTGATGCTGTGTTTTTGGATGATGTCGCCAAGGGGCAACATGTAGATGAGATATAGGAGGGGGCCAAGGATAGATCCTTGGGGGACACCAGAGATAACGATGCAGGAGCAGGAAGAGAAGCCATTGCAGGTGATTCTCTGGTTACGATTAGATAGATAAGATTGGAACCAGGCGAGTGCAGTCCCACCCAGCTGGACGACGGTGGAAAGGCGTTGGAGAAGGATGGAGTGGTCAACCGTGTGAAAGGCTGCAGACAAGTCAAGAAGAACGAAGAGTGATAGTTTACCTTTGTCACAGTCACAAAGGATGTCATTTGTGACTTTGATGAGAGCTGTTTCAGTACTGTGGCAAGGGCGGAAACCTGATTGGAGGGATTCAAACATGGAACTGCAGGAAAGATGGGCACGGATTTGGGAGGCGACAACACGTTCAAGAACTTTGGAGAGGAAAGGGAGGTTGGAGATGGGGCGTTAGTTTGCAAGGACGGAGGGATCAGTTTGTTCTTTCAGGAAAAGGGTGATGACGGCAGATTTGAGGGAGAAGGGGACAGTACCCGAGGAGAGAGAACCGTTAACAATATCAGCTAACATGAGAGCCAGAAATGGAAGTTGGGTGGTCAGCAGTATGGTGGGAAATGGGTCGAGGGAGCAGGAGGTGGGTCTCATAGACAAGATGAGCGCAGAGAGATCATGAGGGGAGATCGGAGAGAAACTGGAGAAAGATGTGAGTTCAGGGCTAGGGCAGGGGGGAACCTTAGAGGAAGTTTGGCCCGGTGGGCTAGGGGAAGGAAGGGAAGTGGCAGAGGCAGCTGAACGGATGGTCTCAATCTTAGAGGTAAAGTAGTCCATGAGCTCCTCACACTTGTTGTTGGAGGTGAGGGTGGAGGAGACAGGGGAGAGGGGTTTAAGAAGACGGTTAGCAGTAGAGAATAGGAGCCGGGGTTTATCTTTGTATTCCAGAATGATTCTGGAATAGTGAGCAATTTTGGCAGACGAGAGCAGGACCCGAAAATGCTTTATGTGGTCCAGCCAGATCTGGCGGTGAATGGCTAAACCAGTTGTCCGCCATATCCGTTCAAGTCTGCGTCCCTCGGATTTAAGGGAGCGAAGATGAGAGCCGTACCAGGGGGAATGGCCAGGGTGAGAGAGAGTAATTGTTTTAATAGGGACTAGGGCATCAAAGGTGGTGGTGAGGGTGTGGCTGAGCAGATCGGTAGCTCCAGAAATGTCATGGTGAATGGAGGGCCAGAGGCTGGATAGTTGGGATTTCATAAGTGCAGTTGTAAGAGTTGGGAGAGAGTTTTTTCCAGGGGCGGACACAGAAGGAAGTAGGGTTGGGGGGTGGTGGAAGGGGGATGTGGGTGGAGAGCGATACGAGGAAATGGTCAGAGATGGCCGTATCTGCGATTGACATGATGGGAGTAGCGAGGCCGCGAGAGATGGCAAGGTCGAGGGGGTGGCCGTGAATATGGGTTGGGGAGTTTACATGGAGGGAGAGATTAAGGGAGGATAGGAGGCTAGTGAACTCAGAGGAGAGCAAGATGAATTGAGATGGAGTTTGAAATCACCGAGGATGAGAAGTCGTTCAGTGCAGAGGCTGAGGGAGGAGAACAGTGAAGATATCTCGGTAATAAAAATGTTATGGTACTTGGGTGGGCGGTAGACAACAAGAATTTTAAATGAGGGGAGAGAGGGGTGGAATAAGGTGAGATGCTCAAAAGGAGGAGAAACTGCCAGAGGAATAGGGGGACAGACCAAGGTGTGATTTGGTGATGAGAGCCACACCACCACCATGGCGGTCTGAGCGGGGCAAGTGGTGGAAGGTATAGCCAGGTGGGGAGGCTTCATTTAAGGGTAAGGTGTCATCACCCCTCAACCAAGTTTCTGTCAGGGCCATGATATCGATGCAGTCATCCACGATAAGTTCATGGATGGCAAGGGCCTTGTTCGCAAGTGAACGGACATTCTGTAGGGAGATACAGAGAGGGTTGGTGATGGCTGCCCCACTGCCAGCATCCACAGGATCAGCGCTGGAGGGGGCGAGTTGGATGGGGAGGAGGTTGACAGGATTTGCCCCCAGTGGGCGTGCTGGGTGGGAAGGTCGGCGAGAGAGGATGGGACAGTTGGAGTTGCTGCTCGTAAGGTGCCAGCGACGAGTGCTTCGATGGCCCTTCATAGGATTTGGGAGGGCAGTGTATGAGAGAGAGGAGAGATGAAAGGAGGCATGACGACAGGAGAGTGTGGTCAGGGAGGGATAGAGAGAAAAGTAAAAATAGGAAGAAAAAGTGGAGTGGCTCTGGTCCGGAGCGGCAGCCAAAGTGCGCACGCGAATGGACACGGGAAAAGCTCAGGTTACATAGGCCTGTTTACATAAGAACATAAGAAATAGGAGCAGGAGTAGGCCAATCGGCCCCTCGAGTCTGCTCCGCCATTCAATAAGATCATGGCTGATCTGATCCTAACCGCCAATCCACTATCACAGAACCATCTCCTGAATCTAACAGAATTAGACACATGAAATAGGAGCAGGGTCAGGCTACACAGCCCCTGGGCCCGCTCGGCTACCCACAGGGCCATGACCGATCCGAACCTAGACTCATGTCCAAATTCCTGCCCGCTCCCCGTAACCCTTAATTCCCTTCACTTCTAGGAAACTTGTCTATTTCTGTTTTAAATTTATGTAATGATGTAGCTTCTACAGCTTTTTGGGGCAGCATATTCCATGGACCTACCACCCTCTGAGTGAAGTAGTTCCTCCTCATCTCAGTTTTGAAAGAGCAGCCCCTTATTCTAAGACTATGCCCCCTAGTTCTAGTTTCACCCATCATCGGGAACATCTTCCCCGCATCCACCCGATCCAACCCCTTCACAATCTTATATGTTTCAATAAGATCGCCTCTCATTCTTCTGAACTCCAATGAGTAGAGTCCCAATCTACTCAACCTCTCCTCATATGTCCATCCCCTCATCCCCGGGATTAACCGAGTGAACCTTCTTTGTACTGACTCGAGAGCAAGTATGTCCTTTCCTAAGTATGGACACCAAAACTGCACGCAGTATTCCAGGTGCGGTCTCACCAATACCTTGTACAACTGAAGCAATACCTCCCTATTTTTATATTCTATCCCCCTAGCAATGAAAGCCAACATTCCATTGGCCTTCTTAATCACTTGCTGCACCTGCATACTAACCTTTTGAGTTTCGTGCACCAGGACCCCCAGATCCCTTTGTACTTCAATACTTTCCAGTTTCTTGCCATTAAGATAATAACTTGCTCTACGATTTTTCCTGCCAAAGTGCATAACCTCACACTTTCCAGTATTGTATTCCATCTGCCAAATCTCTGCCCACTTACTTAGCCTGTTGATGTCCCCTTGCAGGTTTTTTATGTCCTCCTCACTCACTACTTTCCCTCCCATCTTAGTATCATCTGCAAACTTTGATATGTTACACTCGGTCCCCTCCTCCAAGTCGTTAATATAGATTGTAAAGAGTTGGGGACCCAGCACTGACCCCTGCGGAACACCACTAGTTACTGATTGCCAGTCTGAGAATGAACCATTTATCCCAACTCTCTGCCTTCTGTTAGATAGCCAATCCTCTATCCATGCCAGAATATTACCCCCAATCCCGTGATTTTTTATCTTAAGCAATAATCTTTTGTGTGGCACCTTGTCAAATGCCTTTTGGAAGTCTAAATACACTACGTCTACTGGTTCCCCTTTATCCACCCTATACGTTACTTCCTCAAAGAACTCCAGCAAATTTGTCAAACATGACTTCCCCTTCATAAAACCATGCTGACTTTGCCCTATTAAATTATGATTATCCAAATGTCCTGTTACTGTCTCCTTAATAATGGACTCCAAAATTTTACCTACCACAGATGTTAGGCTAACCGGTCTATAGTTTCCAGCCTTCTGTCTACTGCCCTTTTTAAATAAGGGTGTTACATTAGCAGTTTTCCAGTCTGCCGGGACCTTTGCCGAGTCCAGGGAGTTTTGGAAAATTATTACCAATGCATCCACAATCCCTACCGCCACTTCCCTCAAGACCCTAGGATGTAAGCCATCAGGTCCAGGTGATTTATCCGCCTCGAGTCCCATTATTTTACCGAGTACCACTTCCTTAGTGATTTTGATCGTGTTTAGCTCCTCCCCCCCTTTAGCCCCCTGTTTGTCCAGTGTTGGGATATTCTTAGTGTCTTCTACTGTAAAGACTGATGTAAAATATTCATTCAGTGTTTTTGCCATCTCCATATTTCCCACCATTAATTTCCCGGTCTCATCCTCTAAGGGACCAACATTTACTTTAGCCACCCTTTTTCTTTTTATATAACTATAAAAACTCTTACTATCTGTTTTTATATTTTTTGCTAATTTACTTTCATAATCTATCTTCCCTTTCTTAATCAATCTTTTTGTTATTTTTTGCTGTCTTTTAAAGTTTTCCCAATCCTCTATCCTCCCACTAGGTTTGGCTACCTTATATGCCCTTGTTTTTAGTCGAATACTATCCTTAATTTCTTTACTTAGCCACGGATGGCTGTCTTCTTTTACACCCTTTTCTTCAGTGGAATATATTTTTGTAAAATAACTCCTTAAATGTACACCACTGATCATGTATCGTCTTACCCTTTAATCTATTTTCCCAATCCACTCTACTCAATTCCGCTCTCATACCTTCATAGTCTCCTTTATTCAAGCTTAGCACGCTTGTTTGAGATCCAACCTTCTCACCCTCTAATTGAATATGGAATTCAACCATGTTATGGTCACTCATTCCAAGGGGATCCTTTACTAGGACATTTTTAATTAATCCCGTCTCGTTACACAGGACCAGATCTAAGGTTGCTTGCCCCCTGGTCGGTTCAGTTACATACTGCTCAAGAAACCCATCCCTAATACACTCAATGAACTCATCCTCAAGGCTGCCCTACCCAATTTGATTTGTCCAATTAATATGATAGTTAAAATCCCCCATAATTATAGATGTTCCCTTATTACAAGCCTCAACTGTTTCCTGATTGATACTCCGTCCAACAGAGTTGCCACTGTTCGGAGGCCTATAGACTACGCCCACTAGTGTTTTAAATGTTATAATTAATGGAATACATATTTCCTGGCAGCAGGGAATAGGTTGGGGACAAGAGTAGGGAGACCAGGGTCAAAGTCAGAGGTCCCATGGAAGGACAAGCCGACGTAAGCAGGATGGGGCCGGTACGGAGCATCGACGAACCGCTGTCCAAATTCAGAGATAGGTGTAGAGTGAAGTTCAGAAGCTATTTGAAGTGTAGAGAGTTCGAGGATGAAGGTTGTTGCCGTAGAAATGAGAGTCATTAGCAATGCAGAAAGATGATGGCTAAATTGACGCAAGTTGGAGGTCACCATAGATCAAAGTGGCAGAGAAAAATTAAAACCATAAGCCAGTGACCAGCAAAGCTAAAAAACGGTAGAACGAGTCAATGGACAGCAAGTGGAGCTGCTGCAAGCCAGAGAGCTGAAAAACCAGTAGAACCAGTTCAGCAGACACACAGCCAGAAGTTTAAAGGTAAAAATCTTTTTATCTTTTCAGAGATAGAGACACAGCAGTTAAGTCTTACAGTGTAATCCAGTGCAGAAACGTAGTGAGATCCAATGTAGTTCAAAGCAGAAACGTAGTCTAGATGTCCAGAGAAGTCCAGGAGATCGGAAACGAATTTGACAAAAGAATTCTGCAACTTAAGATTTGAGTGATTGAAAAACAGAGCAGCGCTACAGTCGCCGAGTCAATCCGTGTAGTCAACGAAGTCCAGGGAGCGAGGAATCCAGTGAGAGGTCAAGTTTCAGCAGAGTTCCAGCAGTTGAAAGAGCCCAGAGTGAACAAAAGACACCGGGGAATGGGCAGTCGTCGTCTTCTTCTCAGGCAGTCCCTCGGAACCGAGGATGACTTGCTTCCACATTAAAAATGAGTTCTCAGGTGACTGAGGAGTCCAATGCGGGACCTACAGTCTCTGTCACAGGTGGGGCAGACGGTGGTTGAAGGGGCGGGTGGGTGGGGTGCTTGGGTTGACGTGCGCTCCGTGTGTTGCCTGCTCTTGGCTTCCGCTTGCTCCTGGCGAAGAGACTTGAGGTGCAGACTAGACAGACTAGATACAGGAAGGATGTTCCCGATGGCCGGGGAGTCCAGAACCAGGGGTCACAGTCTAACGATAAGGGGTAAGCCATTTAAGGCTGAGATGAGGAGGAATTTCTTCGCCCAGAGAGTGGTGAACCTGTGGAATTCTCTACCACAGAAGGCAGTGGAGGCCAATTCATTAAATATATTCAAGAAGGAGTTGGATATATTTCTTAAGGCTAAAGGGATCAAGGGATATGGGGAGAAGGCAGGGACAGGATACTGAATTTGGATGATCAGCCATGATCTCATTGAATGGCGGAGCAGGCTTGAGGGGCCGAATGACCTACTCCTGCTCCTATCTTCTATGTTTCTATGTTCGGCACTTTCCCCAGATGCTTCTCCTCCACTTTGTGCGGTCTTGGGCCAGGGATTCCCAGGTGTCGGTGGGGATGTTACACTTTTTCAAGGAGGCTTTGAGGGTGTCCTTGAAGCGTTTCCTCTGCCCACCTGGGGCTCTCTTGCCGCGTCAGAGCTCCGAGTAGAGCGCTTGTTTTAGAAGTCTCGTATCGGGCATGCGGACGATGTGACCTGTCCATCGGAGCTGATCGAGCGTGGTCAAAACTTCGATGCTGAGGATGTTGGCCTGCGCGAGAACACAGACGTTGGTGCGCCTATCCTGCCAAAAGATTTGCAGGATCTTGCGGATGCAGCGTTGGTAGTACCTCTCCAGTGCTTTGAGGTGCCTGCTGTACATGGTCCATGTCTCTGAGGCATACAGCAGGGCGGGTATCACTGCTGCTCCGTAGACCATGAGCTTGGTGCCGGGTTTGAGGTCCTGGTCTTCAAACACTCTCTTCCTCAGGCGACCGAAGGCTGCACTGGCACACTGAAGGCAGTGTTGGACTTCGTCATTGATGTCTGCCCTTGTTGACAGTAGGCTCCTGAGGTATGGAAAGTGGTCCACGTTGTCCAAGGTCTTGTCGTGGATTTTGATAATCGGGGACCAGTACTGCGTGGCGGGGGCAGGTTGGTAGAGGACCTTTGTCTTATGGATGTTTAGTGTAAGGCCTATGATCTCGTACGCTTCAGTGAAGGTGCTGACGATGGTTTGGAGTTCGGCCTCCGAGTGAGCGCAGACACAAGTGTCATCTGCATACTGTTATTCGACGACAGAGGATGGGATGACCTTGGCTCTGGACTGGAGGCTGAACAGTTTCCCGTTTGTTCTGTAAATTAGGTCCACTCCAGCGGGGAGCTTATTGAGGGCAAGATGGAGCATTGCAGCAAGGAAGATCGAGAAGAGCGTTGGGACTCTGCAGGGATAGCTTTAAACTTGTAGTTTGGGCTGAAATGCCTTCACTATCAGAAGCAGGGTATCTTAAGCAACTGAAGAGAGGAGATTGGGGGAAGAAAGGGCAAAGGATGACCACAGATACAGTTGAAGAGTACAGCAGCTCAGAAAGGGGCTGCTAGCCCAGCAGCCATCTTGGTCCTATATTGTATTAATATAGATAGATTGTAAATAGCCGAGGCCCCAACACCAATCCTTGCGGCACCCCACTAGTTACAGCCTGCCAGCCCGAACAAGATCAGTTTATCTGACGAAGGGGCATCGACCTGAAACGTTAACTCGGTTTCTCTCTCCACAGATGCTGCCCGACCTGCTGAGTGTTTCCAGCATTTTATTTTTATTTCAGTTTACCCCTACTCTGTTTTCTGTCCGTTAACCAATCCTCTATCCATGCTACTATATTACCCCCAACCCCATGAGCCCTAATCTTGTGTAATAATCTTTTATGTGGCACCTTATCGAATGCCTTTTGGAAATCCAAATATACTACATCCACTGGTTCCCCTTTATCTACCCTGCTAGTTACATCCTCAAAAAACTCAAAAAATGTCAAACTCGATTTCCCTTTCATAAAAATATGTTGACTGCCTAATCATGTTATTTTCTAAGTGACTTGATACCACTTCCTTCACAATGGATTCCAGCATTTTTCCACGACTGATGTCAGACTAACTGGCCTGTAGTTCCCTGTTTTTTCTCTCCCTCCTTTCTTGAATAGCGGTGTTACATTTGCGACCTTCCAATCCGCTGGGACCATTTCAGAATTTAAGGAATTTTGGAAGCTCAAAACCAATGCATCCACTATCTCTTCAGCCACCTCTTTTAGAACCCTAGAATGGAGGCCGTCAGGTCCAGGGGATTTGTCAGCTTTTAGTCCCATTAGTTTCTCTAGTACTTTTTCTCTACTTATATTAATTACGTTAAGTTCCTCACCCTCATTAGACTCCTGGTTCTCCACCATTACTTAAGGTTTTATTGGGTTTCCTCCTTTTCAGTAAGAATAAGCCCACGTTTTTTGATCTTTTCTCGTAACTTAAATCGCAGAAATATGGCATCATCATTGCTGCCCTGCACTGTACCCACTCGAGAGCAATTTCCTTCCTACAATGGGGAAGCCAGGATCAGACTGATCTATGATGGCAGCTGTAATCATGTAACCAGCTGATGCTCACTTTCCAGAATTACACATGGAGGCAAACTGCTTGGACAAAGTAACCATGGAAACTGCAATCCATGACACTTGTATCCTAACACCAGTGCCCAACTTTCAGTTGGGGATGGGGTGAAGGTGAGCAAATCAGGGGATAGGGTTAAGGTGAGAAAATCAGAAGTGGAAATAGAAGGCTCTGGATGAATATATAATTGTGGGCTGTATAGATAAATATAAATATTGTATCTTGCAGAGCATGAGATTACTGGAATATAATGTGCAGAATGCAATTGTTCAGGGTTTGGGGTCCAGATGGAACTTTTGATTTTCCCGTTTTGGAAATTTTAACCGATGATTATTCACCACTCCCAGGAGATTAAATAGATTGCTAATTGCATCCAATCCACTGGTTTTCTTTCCATTTTATACTTACCTATATTCTATGCGCCTACATCATTTTCAAACATGTGCCACTGTTGAGAAAGAGTGATTCTTAGAGACACGGTGAAAACACAGATTCCAGGTACACACCCAAATGCTTCCGAGGTCATTTGAATTTTGCTACGGCGATTCCACTTTGCTGGGACACATTGGGAAGAATATTCCAACAATTATTGGACAGGTTAATTCACCACGGGAGAAGAATCTGATCGCTACGTACAATAACAGTGTAACTGCATCAATGAAGATTTCCTCTGGCTGGCATTTCTAGTAAAATTGTAGAATTATTTAAAAAGAATGGGTTTACAATTTTGCTAGGAATTCTGACCCGAGGAAATATTTATGAATCTATTTATGATGTTGCACTATGTAGTGATCAGACCGCCCTCTTTCCTCCACAAGAATTAGAATATACATGGGTTAATTTCCAAGAAATTCACTGGCAGAAGAAAAACTAGACATTACAACACTCAACATGATGTTAGACTCCTTGAAATCCAGGGAAACGTAATAGCGATAGATTTTCTTAAGAGTTCCGTTCAGAGTTTACGTTATCAAGATTCCATAACTGAATTACAGTCAAATATCCTGCAGACACAAACCTCCAAGAACGCAGTATGCTATGTTTAAGCACAGGCATCCGATAGCCTACATGTATCTTTTGTGCCATGATCCAGACCCGTACCATTTATTATACTTGAAAATTCCAAAACTATTCTACTATGATGGCCTATGAAACCATTTTACATGGCTCTGTTTGGTCACACACTCACTTACTGACAGAAATCTTCTGGTTTCAATAGTATGATAGTGTTACAGATTCTGGCACTGATGATCTTAAAATAACAGCTGGTCTGCCTGCCCTGGTAAGACTCTCTCATAACAGGCCACAAGAGATGGGGAATTTAGTTGAAAATGCAAGCTGCATCCTTACTGCAATTGACAGCTGCGAATGGTGTTGAATGGTCGCGAAAAAGCGCAATTAACTGACAGCTAAATTACTAAACCACATTCAGTTGTTTACAAGAATAGGTCAACACTTCTCCCAAGCTTTGTACTTTCTAGTTCTAATTCCACCTTTGAGTCCTGCTGTGGCCAGCCGCAAAGCCTTTAGTATGTACAGTGTAACACGCTGACAGTACATTGCAACAGAAGCTGCAAAAAGGTCAACTCAAGCAGTTTGTAAGGCGCACACACACAGTGGACAACATTTGATAGATGGTGACGAAATGGTCAAGTTAGCTCATATTAGCTACTCGTTTTCAAATCATTACTGTATTCCACTTTGCTCTGAAGGTCATTTGCTGGTTTAAACTGCATTTTTGCACCAAAACTGCTTTCCATATTAATAAGCACAAATTGGTATAAGCAGTAAGCACAGTTCCAAATACAAATGCAGTGTCTGCAATACCTAGAAATTTTGAACAACTTAGCACAAGAGTGAAAGTGCTAACAAAAAGAAAAAAAATCCCCCAAAAAGCCACCTGCTCAGGAGCATGCCAGATGTACTGCAATTCAGCCAGTTAATTTAGTTGAATTGTTTTGGTTTGAGTATCATATTCTTTTGGCCGGGGGGGGGGGGGTGGTGGGGTGTAAGGGGGTTAGTGGTAAAGAATTTGATTTTATAAACAATCTTGAACTAAGTTTATGCAACATTTGGCTAGGTTTTAGGGAATAGATCAAAGGAGAATAATTTGATATTGATTGGCAGTACTCTCAGTGGCCACTGTGAAAACATATGGCCTTTCCAAGTCTAACAGCAGAGAATGACAGGTTATATATTTCACACCATAATTATATATATGTGATATATAAAATATACAGGTAAAATTCAGGTTTTGGAGTGGGGTTTCTTCTGTTTCCCCTGCTCCAAGCCCACTCCCAAAGCCATTCTTCGGGAGGATTCTTTCTCCAGTTATTTTCTCCCTTTTGTGTACTACTTCATTTTCAGCTACCCCAATGGCCTGACTGCTGGAGACACCACAGGGTGGACCACAAGTTCAGGCGTTCTGGTACAGAGCAGCGCACACAGGGAGCGCTAGTTGGGAAATTACGGGCTGCTGTTGTGATTTCATGACCTGTGGTGGGAGCTTCCGATTGCCGCATCAGTCCTCAAATATCTACTGTGTAAACTATATATTGGCAACTCTTGAACAGGATCCATCTCAGGCATTAGTTTTAGACTAAGATTTATTTCCACCGCCCCCCCACCCCCAAGGGAAAAAAACAAACACTCAATTAAAAAGGTTCTACCCATACAACAATTTTCCTGCACCTAGCTCAGTCACTGCTCAAATGCTGGCGAAAGTCTCAATGAAAAATAAGAGTTTAAGAAAAATTAAGTGTACACACATTCTGAATCCAAGGTAGGTAACGGAAGAATGTGAGAGAGGATTAACTATCTAATGGGTGTACAAATAGCCCTTCAAAGGAACTGACCAAAAGAGTATTCTGCATTTCCAGCATTTTGTTTTCATTTCAATTCTCCAATATTCACATTATAAGAACATAAGAACAAGAAGCAGCAGTAGGCCATATGGCCTCGCTATTCAATAAGATCATGGCTGATCTTCGACCTCAACTCCACTTTCCTGCCCGATCCCCATATCCCGCGATTCCTCTAGAGTCCAAAAATCTATCTCAGCCTTGAATATACTCAATGATTCAGCATCCACAGCCCTCTGGGGTAGAGAATTCCAAAGATTCACAACCCTGTGTGAAGAAATTCTTCCTCATCTCAGTCTTAAAAGGCCGACCCCTTATCCCGAGACTATGCCCCCCTAGTTCTAGACTCTCCATTCAGGGGAAACAACCTCTCAGCATCTTCCCTGTCAATCCCCCTCAGAATCTTGTATGTTTCAATGAGATCACCTCTCATTCTTCTAAACTCCAGAGAGTATCGGCCTTATTACTTTTCTTTTTATTGGCACTTATTAATACAAACATAGAACTATTGTACATACCACAATAGGTTCGTTGATGATCTACAATTTTAAAACATTTATAATTTACAACAATTATTTTGAGATGCTGGGGCCACTGCATCTTTAAAAGGCTAGAGAATATTGGATAGTAGAAATTACCGCCAGTTTAGGAAATTATGGTAATTTCTTCTCCAAAATACAACCCCAACACACAGTAAATTATATCTTCAGTCTAAAATCAATGAAGTTTTGTTTAAAAGAATATTTTCAACTTGTGGTTAACATTCACTAATCTACAAATGCAAGACACATACTGCTCATTCAAGAGTAAAACATCATACCCAATAATTACAAGGATACAAGAACTAGCACCAGTAGTTACAATCATATTAAAAGAGAATACTAGAAACAATAAAGGGAACAAGAGTATTATCCGGATGAGGTAAAGTCGTTTCTAACCATCCAGATACCACTCAAATCAAGTTCAGCATTTGGCTGGTTTTCAGCCATTAAGCCTCTGCCAGAGGGTGGCTGTTGGCAATAAAGGGGGTGGGACGCATGGAGGAGGCTCCAGGTTGCGAGTGCCTTGACCTCTGCCTGCCATCACTGTACAGGAATATCTACATGTGGCAAGATAGGGGTTGATCCAAAATTCCTCCCATATGCAGGTCTCAAGTGACAGATCCAGCAAGAATGTCATGGGTGAAGTAACATGGTTAAAAAAAAGTGATCATAACTAAGATATGCAACACGGGTAGGGAGGCAATGTTTTTTCAGTCTGTTTCAACTGTGTAAAGTACATTAAAATATACAGAGATGTTAGAGCTGATTGGATCACCAGAAGCAGCTAGGAGTGAAACAAGATGCCAGATGTCTGGCTGCTTAGAGTATTCTACGCAAGCAGACACTGGCAGGTCACCATAATCTGAATCTGAAACTCATCTCAGACTGCTACTGTTCCAGAGGTATCTCCTTTACTGGGACATATGTAATGTGAATGTACAAAACGAAAAGCAGATCAGAATATTCTCCAGCATTACTCAAATTCCATATGAACCACACTCATTGCTCACCATTACTCAGAAAGCAACATTTTGTTCCAGTAACTGAATCCCCCCTCCGCCCTCCCAAGGATTGGATAGTGAAAACGATACCATGTATTGCAACATGCAAAGTAATACTTACAAAACATGTACTGGTTGGTTTATTTCTCTGGATATCAAATTGTTCCACTCTCAGCAGCTAACATTGCAGGCCAACTACGCGAAGAATTACAAACATAAAATCAATCGATCGAGGTCTGCTGTGCGGAATACTTTTTGATGGGTCCATCATTTTCACTACTCATTATAATTTAAAGTGCTAGTGTCAGCCGTGACTCAGTTGGTAGCACTCTTGCCTCCGAGTCAGAAGGTTGTGGGTTCAAGTCCCACTCCAGAGACTGGAGCACAAAAAAAAATCTACGCTGACACTCCAGTGCAGTGCTGAGGGAGTGCTGCACTGTTGGAGGTGCCGTCTTTCAGATGAGACGTTAAACTGAGGCCCCGTCCGCTCTCTCAGGTGGACGTAAAAGATCCCGTGGCACTATTTCGAAGAAGAACAGGGGAGTTCTCCCCGTGCCCTGGCCAATATTTATCCCTCAACCAACACCCAAAAAAACCAGATTACAGTATATGGTCATTTATCGCATTGCTGTTTGAGGGAGCATGCTGTGTAGAAAATGGCTGCCGTGTTTCCTACATTACAACAGTGACTACACTTCAAAAAGTACCTCATTGGTTGTAAAGCGCTTTGGGATTTCCTGAGGTTGTGAAAGGTGCTATATAAATGGAAGTTTTTTTTCTCCATCCACCAAGAGTGAAGGAAGTTGCCAACTGGTTGCTCAGTCAGCAAGAGCTCAGCTCACGGACGCTGTTTAAATTTAAAATGCTGGTAAGTGGAGTGCCTGCTGACTGTATGATCGGTCATTACATGACCCGACCGGTTGGTTGAGGGATAAATAGTGGCCAGGACACCGGGGAGAACGTCCTTCACTCCTAAGCATACTGATAAAAGCAGAGCAGCAGCCTTTAAAATGCACCTTTGATTAAAAGAGGGAGTTGAAGTAGGGTGAAAGGAGGTGTGTAGGGAGCAATAAACACCTGCATAAAAATGTTGGGTCGAATGGCCTGTTTCTGCGCTGGAAATTTGATGCAATTCTATGTAAAAACTAAAATGCGAGTACAGAAACCGACAAAGAAAGTTGTGTGGAGTGAAGAATCGTTTGATTTAATCGCCAGATATTGCCACGGCAAAATCACTCGCTCTAATTGTCATCCAAAACAGCTGTTGACAAAAAAAAACACCAAACACATAACCCCCAAACTGAACAACAGCATCCCATAAAAAGCAGATACATTTGAGAAATTCAAGGCTTTAATCTGATCGCTCAGGTTTGATTTTCGTACATCTGAATGTGCGACTCGGGTTACTTACTGCCTTGCAATCACTTGCAGCTATTTATCATGCTCCGTTACCCCAGCTCGCAATACTGTGCCTCCAAGGTCAAAAAACAACATCTTGGCTCTGGAAACCTCAGTTCCCTCTCTCTGTAAGATATTAGGTTGCTCATCAAAAACAAATACTTTCTTTTTATGGATGCGCTGTAGATTGAAGCTTTGGATTCCCTGTTTGTTTCAAGCCACAGGGATCTGGGCTAAAGCAATACGTACAGCTAGGGAAGAGGGGGTAGGGCTTGAAGAAACATGAGAGTGTGTGTAATGTTTCATCAGTTACTCAAGATAGAAACATAAACCACATTAAAACAAAACTTTACTGTAATGCTTTCTATTGGCAAGTTCCAGCCAGCACTATTTCTCACACAACTTGATCAAGCTGTCTGGAAGAGGGGAGAGAGAAAGGCACTGGGCAAGGGTTAGCAGGGAGAGAAAAAGGGAGGGGCAAAAAGGTGAGGGAGAGCAAGTGGAAAAACGGGATTGTTGCCATAGGTTGCACTCTCGCCTCTTTGATCAGCGAGTCGGAATGGCGAAGGCCAACAATGGAACCAGGCTTCCATTAGCTTTTGCAGTAAAATATGCAAGAATATTACACAAGTATCTAAGTGTAATCAGAGGAGAGGGAAAGAGGTTTTTTTTAATAAAAGGGGCCAGTAAACAATATAAAAATAAGTTGGCAGTGATGTGGACATACTGATGGGCTAAAAGAGCGGAGAAGTGAGCAAACCTTGGAAACACCAGTGGCAAGAAAGGAGAATATTTACAAAAGGCAATATGGGAAAAGATAAGGTGAAGCCCATTTAAAAAAGAGGCAATAGTGAGAGCATACAAAAAATGTAACGGGACACCAAAACGTTTAAATTACACCTAATTTCACCATAAAACAGAAGGGGTGGGATTTGAAATAGCAATTCTTCACCTGACTAGGTGGTTTCCAGCATTACTTCATCATTCCTCTTTGATCACTGCAGTCAGAGATGACCACAGCAATCCGAGGTCGTGAAACTATCAAGCATCGACAGAACAGGACCACTCAAAGGACCAACTAAGAGAGCAGCTCATAAGAAGTATGAATGAAATCTGTTTTACATTCCACCTCTGACAGGGCTACACTTCCTAGAAGTGAATATAGGTACTACTTGTACATGACTGACCCATATGCATTTCAATCTGGAAGAAATCTTTTCAAACTGACGATGCAAAACTACTTGCATCCTGTTGGTTACTCTAGTTTTAACCCTACCATTATGTCAATTTCCTCTTGTAAGGAGTTTGCCCTCATGGGCATTTCACAGACAAGTCTGCTCTATGTTTATAGCTTCCTGGAATGAGCAAACAGTTTAGCATAATACATCAGTTAAACTTTTGCCCTCTGGAATCTAATGCATGCAGCCTTTCTCAATGCTTCTAAAATATTTCCACACTGTTTCGCAAAAGCCCAATGAAAAGCCAGCACACAAAGAAATCTTTCCTACGAGATCCCAGTGTTTATCCCGTATCTGTGGTTTTCACTTCTTGGCCAAATTTAGAGTCTGCAGATCGCCATATAAGGAAGAATCATATCGGTTACACTATACGCTGCACTAATGACTCAGTCACTTTGCCTTTACTCTCCCCTAAAAATTGTTACAGCTTGTAACAAGTGAAGGCTTCAGCAGACAATAATCTTTACTGTCACAAAGCGGACTCGAATACAATTTGCTTAAGAAACTCAAAGACTAGCACAATAAACTCAATGCAAATTTTGAGACAAAATATACATTTTCTTTTAAATGGCAGGTTTAAAATTGATTTACTGAAATGCAAATTTATAAACTGGCAAGGCAATTCCTGACCCAAGGTCTTTCAAAGCTTTGCACACTTGCAGGATTCCAGTAAACACAGACGGCACTGATTAACTTTTATGTGACCTTATATGGTATGCTTCATTAGGTTTCTTGCGTCCTACCTACAGCACAGCTCAACTCAAATAATAAAATTAAAATGCACAATACTGCGCCAACGGATAATCTAGGCTCAAAACAGAATTCTAGCCCTGAATGGGTTCCACAAATGACATAATTGTAATTTGAAAATTGGTATGAAAAATAATTCAAACTTATAGTCTAGCACTTACCGAGGAGCGAGCTAGTTGAGGGAAGGTGGATGGAAAATTGGCACACAGGACCGTAGAGCAACAGTGGCTTGTTTTTAAACAAGAAAAAGGCACAGAATAAATATATTCCATTGAAGGAGGAAAGGATGTCATGGATAAATAAAGAGGCTAGAAACCAATCGAAAGTGAAGACGAGGGGCTACGAGGACTAGAATAATAATGATGAAAAAGAAAAAGACTTGCATTTATATAGCGCCTTTCATGACCACTGGACGTCTCAAAGCGCTTTACAGCCAATTACTGACATAAGAAATAGGAGGAGGAGTAGGTGGATCGGTGACCCCGCTGTTGCATCACTTGCAGGCCGGCCTCGTTCTTCTTTTGACCATTACTCTTTCCGGAACATAAAACATCTCTCTTCATCTACCCTATCAAACCCCTTCACAAATTTTAAAACCCTCCATTAGATCATCCCTCAGCCTTCTCTTTTGTGTTGTTTGGCACGCCACTTTAAACTCTGTGGATTCAAATTTTAATGAAAACCAAAATGGCGTGACAAACCACACACAATGCAGTTAAATACTCCATGCTCTGTGATGTACAGTGTATTTATGAAAACAGCAACATTCCTCTTAATGTATTGCATGGCTAATGATTTCTTTTCCAGTTCCTATCTTAAATGTGGCTTGTGGAATTGGTGCCTGACAGGACCCAAGACTGGAGGCCGACATTATTTGGAGGGAGCAGTAGGAAAATGCACCACTTGGGCCCTGGCTTTCTGCGGTGCACAAAAGATCTCCATGGAGTTGCCTTGTAAAAGTTGCTGAGGTCGGGCTGACTGGTTTAACACCCAGAGCACTCCACTCAAAGAAAAGTGTGCACACAGCAAGGCCGTGTACTGGAATAATCGGCGCCCCGCCCGGTGCTTGTCCCCACCCTGGGTTCCTGATCTCGGCAGTGGGTTCAGTTTCTTTTGTAACATTACGTAGCTTTGCTCAGATTTGTGTTAATTCTGCTCTCACCTACGTCCAGTCCAGTTTGCCTGCCCCAGGAACAAAGGGAAAGTAGTGGTCTCCCCAGGCTGTGCTGATGCACCATCTGTGGGTTGATGGTCAAATGGTTTAGTACATTTGGTTCAGTGCTGCTGGGGGTCAGAGCCTTCACCCATCCTCGGCTCCTCTAGCCACTTTGCGCTGCCTCTCCGTTACCACGGCAACCCTGCAGAAGGCGCCAGATATCACGAGATCCCTCGACATTCACGAGAAGGAGGAGGAAGGGGTCCAAGGTCACTGAGCCAATCGATGTAACAGGGACCGCGGTGGAGTGAGGAGTAACCCAACGGATGTTATGAAAGCCCTCTAAACCTGGTATTTTTTGCGCATGTGCAAATCAGTATATTTCTCCCCCCCAAAAAAAATTCAAAGATTTAAGCGTTCCATAGCAAGAGATGCTTTATTTCACTCCGAAATCACGAGAAATGGCAATACGGTAAGAGTGAGATAAGGAAAGCTAAAAGTGAGATAAGGAAAGCTAAGAGTATGAGGAAAAGAAATTCAGAAGGCATCACAAGTAACAGTAAAGTATTTTGCAAATACACCAATAAAGAGGGAATTGTTAAGTGAGCTGGAACCCCTGAGAGGAGAGGATTGTCAATTTGTAGAGGATGATCAAAAAATGGCAGAGGTGCTTATTAATAATTCCCAATCGGCCTTTACTAAAGAGAAGGATGTCGGAGAGGAGGTGAATCCTGAAGTGGTGAAGAGCAAGATGAGCGACACTGATGGACTTCAGGGCTCTATTCAGCGTGGTTGCGTGCTGGAGGACTGGAGAATGGAGTACACATTTTTAAAAAGGGGGAACAAAACAAATACAGGCCAGTTAACTCAATGGGCAGGATTTTCATTGGGCCGTGGAGGCGGGATTGGAGGCGTGGGGGGGGGGGGGGGGGGGGGGGTGTTAAAATTGCAAAAACTGGCGTGCAGGCCTGACCCCGCCTCCAAGCAATTTTCATTAATTCGTGTCTAATGGTCCCGTCTCTGTCCTGCCTCCAAGAGGCGGGATAGGCCGTTAAGGCCCTTAACAAGCACTAAATTGCCATTTTGAAAGGCCTTTGCGATTTTAACCCTTTTCCCACGTGAAACACGCCTGTTCTGAAACACGCCGGTGAAACCTGGCGGGAGCACAATTGGATTGCTGACTATCAGCTGCAGCTCAACCATTAAAGAGGAGATTTGATCAGCCATTATTTGCAGGTGGCAGGACTTTGTAGTTTCAGGTCTGGGGGAACTTTTAGAAGGCATAACCACAGCTGTGGAAGTTTGGAGCCTGACACCCATCTCCAGTGTGACCTCCTGGGAAACCCCTCTCGCCACCTTCACGGAGCGCTTCCTCAACTGAGGCATATACCAGAAGCATGGGAGCCATTTATTTCCTTCCCTTCTGGACATTAGATGAGGACGAAGACCAGCTGCAGCACCAGCAGAACCAGGAACAACAGCAGCAGCACCAACAGGAGCGCCAGGCTGCTGCTCACCCACCTGAAGCTGCACAGGCCAGAAGGGGCCAGCGCATGGAAGCCTGTCAGCGCAGGAGATACCCCTTAAACAGGGTCTACAGACACAGGGTCAGCTACCTCAACATGTCTGAACAGCAGTGCCAAAGGCAGCTCTCCGACTTTCGCGAGAGGTAGTGGGTGACATCTGCACAATGCTGCAACAAGACCTGCAGGCCAGAGGACCAGATGGACAACCCTTACCAGTGGCCGTCAAAGTCACCACCGCGCTCAACTTTTTTGCCTCAGGCTCATTCCAGGGATCAGCAGCAGACATCAGCGGCATCTCCCAGACGCCCGCACACACTTGCATCACGCAGGTAACCGATGCCCTCTTTGCCATCGCACACAATCACATCCATTTCACCAAGGATCAAGCAAGTGTCACGGCGTGTGCGGTTGGATTAGCTAATCTGGCAGGCTTTCCAAGGGTGCAGGGAGTCGTTGACTGCACACGTGGCCCTTAAGGCACCCCATCGCAATCCAGGTATTTTTGTCAACCGCAAGGGCTTCCACTCCCTTAACGTTCAACTGGTGTGTGACCACAAGAAGGAAATTTTGCATGTTTGTGCCAAGTACCCTGGCAGTTGCCATGACTCCTTCATACTGCGCCAGTCTAGTGTGCCTCCGCTATTCAGTCTGCCAGACCAACTTAACGGATGGCTACTTGGAGACAAGGGCTATCCCCTGAAGACGTGGCTAATGACGCTGTTGAGGAGCCCATCCAACAAAGCTGAAGAGAGCTACAGCTACAACTCCAGCCACATGTCCACCAGAGCCATAATCGAGCAAACCATCGGTTTGCTGAAGATGCGCTTCAGATGCCTGGAGAGATCAGGTGGAGCCCTGCAGTACTCAGCAGCCAGGGTCTCCAGAATCGTCCTGGTTTGCTGTGCACTTCACAACATGGCACAGCATCGTGGCTTGCAGATTCCCGAGGACCAAGTGGCTCGTCACATATCCTCCTCAGATGAGGGGGAGGAGGAGGAGGAGGGCGAAAACGAACATCTTGCAGAGGTCCATCAACCAGCGTCAGCAGTACGCGAGAACATTGCTGCCCGGGATGCAAGGAACGCACTCATCTTGGCCAGATTTGCTTAGCCTAGCCAATCAAGCACTTTTGCCTCGCAACTTCTTACCTGAGCATCGACAATGGCCAAGGACCAGCGGATTCCTAGCAATTTGACCACCATACTGACTATTGCAAGTAATCCTAAGCCCTCAATGTGAAAGTCCCATTCGCGAAATGACACACGCCACAACTACAACAGTAGCCATCAGATTTTTTATTTACATTATTCATCTGATGGCTTTGTCACAGAAAACATCAAATTTCACCCAAGTGACTACCCTTGTGACTATTTGTGCAGTATCTTTCTCTTACGCGTGCTCCTACGTGGTGCTTCCCCGGTGGCTTCAGCAGATGTGGAGGCCCCTTGCTCACTTTCCTACTGCTCCTGTCTCGACACCTTTGGCGGGCGTTCTCTGGGGTTGCGAATCTGAGGGGGCTCGGCAACAGTCTGCTGCTCCTGCGGCTGTGCAGGGGTTGAGACGCCGATCTCAGTTGGGTGTGGACTCTGACCGAGGGCTCTGCAGTGGCATGGAAGTGTGAGCGCTTGGAGAGGAGCCCCCACTTCCTTGATGTCTGCCTCCAACTTCCCTCTCATGGGTCAGGGCACTCTCAGCGCTTGCAAGAGGCTTGAGAGCACCTTGCTGCACATCAGGGGGGCCATGGGGACCCGTATCTGCACTGGCTGTCCTACTCAGAAGGACTCCCATGAAGGTCTGGTTTCTCTGTTCAATAGATGACCATCGATCCTCCAGAGATGTCATTCTATTCTAAACACACACTTTGTTTTCTGCACTCTGGCGACTTATCACCTCCATGGAGGTTGCCATCCTTTCCATGGTGATGTGTTCATGCACCAATGACTCCACAAAGGCTCTGTTCATGTTCGCTATGGACGCCTCCATTCGCTCCACACTCGCAGCGACCCTGGAGACAAAACCTGCCAGAGACTCCTGCATCTGTTCCTGGAGTTCCAGCACCGTTGATCTTATGGATGGACCCAGAGGCAGAGGGTCGACATGCAGCTGAGCCAAGCTGGCAGAGTCCTGCACCCTCCGACTAGGACTCTCCACTGCTGTCCCTGTCTCCACAATCTGCTGATGCTCACTTGTGAGCTGTGATACACCAGGTGACAACACTACTCTATGTCCCGAAGGTCCCACCGAGGTGTGAGTGTCTGCGCTGGTGCTGGGTGCGCTGAATTCTGCTGACGCTGCGCCCTCAGAGGTTGCAGCTTCCTCTGAGGGGTCTTGAGGCTCATGCGCTTCCTCCTGGCTAGTGGGGACGGGTGCTTGCGATGGTCCTGTGGGGGAGTAAAGAGTCAGAGATGTGATGCCAATGTTACATGCATATTGCAGATGATTATAAGTCCATCTGTTAGAGCTTCAGAATCATTATCAGCGACTCATGCAACGTCAATGAGAGGGATGGAAAACTATTCTGTCACCAGCTTGCTGTGATGCACCCCTCTGTCTGTCCCCCACTTTCGCATCTTCCTCCACTCCTACGATCTCCAGGACCGCCTCCTCCCAGGGGGTGAGGTGGGCTACTGAGGGTGGCCCTCCTCCTGACCTCACTCTTTCTCGCTTATTGTGAGCTCTCTTTTCCTGCAATGAGGGAGATAAGTAGAGGTTGAGTGAGAATGAAGGAGTGAGTGTAGAGAATCCATAGCATAGATACTTAGAAGGAGACAAAGATGGAGTGAGGTGGCAAGACCAAGGGCCCTCCCTGTGTGTTGTCAGTTGTTTTCATAGCATCACAGGGATAGGGAGTGTGAGGGCTGCATAGTTGAATAGTTAGGTGAATGTGACCATAGAGAGGGGGAATGGGACCTGGGAGTGGAGTGAGCAGCGACGCCCGACCAGAGCGGACCTGCGTGAGGTACAAGCAGCGCGGCAACTTTAAAAGGAGAGGCGAGGCATACCAATTCAACAGCAGGGGAGAGAGGTAAAAAGTAATCAAAGTGTGACGTCACCAGGAAGCAGGTAAGTGTTTGGTTGGTGAGTATTTCTCTTTTTTTAAACTTTAACTCCGGTTTATAGCTTCTAAGGTCTCTCTAGTGTAGCAGGGACTGTTGGTAAACCAGTTAACTGTAGTGTAATTAGTGGGATTGATTGATTTAATTTAAATTCAATTAACTAAAGGGTAAGTCATGGCAGGACAGCCGGGCCCCGTGATCTGCTCCTCCTGCGATATGTGGGAACTCAGGGACACTTCCTGTGTCCCTGACAACTACATGTGCAGGAAGTGCATCCAGCTGCAGCTACTGACAGACCGCATTGCGGCGCTGGAGCTGCGATTGGATACATACTGGAGCATTCACGATGCTCAGGACATCGTGAATAGCACATTTACGGAGTTGGACACACCGCAGGTAGAGGTTGGACAGGAAGAAAGGGAATGGGTGACCAACAGGCAGAGTACTAGGCGCAGGCAGGTAGTGCAGGGGTCCCCTGTGGCCATCCCCCTCTCCAACAGATACACCACTTTGAGTACTGTTGGGGGGGATGACTTATCAGAGGAAGGCAGCAGCAGCCAACTTCCTGGCACCAGGGGTGGCTCTGCTGCACAGAATGGGAGGAAAGAGGGGTAGAGCTATAGTAATAGGGGATTCAATTGTAAGGGGAATAGATAGGCGTTTCTGCGGCCGCAAACGAGACTCCAGGATGGTGTGTTGCCTCCCTGGTGCAAGGGTCAAGGATGTCTCAGAGCGGCTGCAGAACATCTTGGAAGGGGAGGGTGAACAGCCAGTTGTCGTGGTGCATATAGGCACCAACGATATAGGTAAAAAGCGGGATGAGGTCCTAAAAGCGGAATATAGGGAGTTAGGAGATAAATTAAAAAATAGGACCTCAAAAAGGTAGTAATCTCAGGATTGCTACCAGTGCCGCGTGCTAGTCAGAGTAGAAATAGAAGGATACTTCAGATGAATACGTGGCTAGAGGAATGGTGCCAGGGGGAGGGATTCAAGTTCCTGGGACATTGGAACCGGTTTTGGGGGAGATGGGACCAGTTCAGGGCCTGGGCAGGGCTAGAACCGATGTCCTAGGGGGGAGTGTTTGCTAGTGCTGTAAGGGAGGGTTTAAACTAAAATGGCAGGGGGTTGGGAACCTGAGCAGGGAGACAGAGGAAAGGGAAACAAGGATAAAAGCAAAAGATAGGAAGGAGAAAAACAAAAGTGGCAGTCAGAGAAATCAACGGTTTAAATCAAACATGGCCACAGTAAATAATAATTCGGATAGGTCTAAGAGCATTAAAAAAACAAGCCTGAAGGCTTTGTGTCTTAATGAGAGGAGCATTTGTAATAAGGTGGATGAATTGGCTGCGCAAATAGAAGTAAACAAATACGATTTGGTTGGGAGTACGGAAACGTGGCTCAAGGAAGGCCAGGACTGGGAACTCAACATCCAGGGGTATTCGATATTCAGGAAAGATAGGCAAAAAGGAAAGGGAGGTGGGGTAGCATTGCTGGTTAAAGAAGGGATTAACACAATTGTAATGAAGGATATTAGCTCTGATGAGGTGGAATCTGTATGGATAGAATTGAGAAATACTAAGGGGAAAAAAACGTTAGTGGGAGTGGTTTATAGACCTCCAAACAGTAAGGCGGAGGTTGGGGATGGCATTAAAAGGGAAATTAAAGAAGCATGCAATAAGGGCACAGCAGTCATCATGGGTGACTTTAATCTACATATAGATTGGGCCAACCAAATTAGTAACAATACTGTGGCGGAGGAATTCCTGGAGTGTTTACGGGATGGTTTCCTGGACCGTTTCCTGGACCAATATGTCGAGGAACCAACCAGAGATCAGGCCATCTTAGACTGGGTATTATGTAACGAGGAAGGATTAATTAGCAATCTTGTTGTACGAGGCCCCTTGGGTCGGAGCAATCATAATATGATCGAATTCTTCATTAAGATGGAGAATGAAGTAGTTGACTCGGAGACTAGGGTCCTCAATTTAAATAAAGGAAACTACGATGGTCTGAGGAGCGAGTTGGTAGGATTGATTGGGGAATGGCACTCAAAGGGTTGACGGTGGATAGGCAATGGCAAACATTCAAAGACCGAATGGATGAACTACAGAATTTGTTCATCCCAGTTTGGCATAAAAATAAAACAAAAAAGGTGACCCAACCGTGGCTAACAAGGGAAATTAGGGATAGCATAAGGTCCAAGGAGAGGGCATATAAATTGGCCAGAAAAAGCAATAATCCTGAGGATTGGGAGCAGTTTAGGATTCAACAAAGGAGGACAAAGGGATTAATTAAGAAAGGGAAAAAGAATATGAGAGTAAGCTTGCAGGGAACATAAAAACTGACTGTAAAAGCTTTTATAGATATGTGAAGAGAAAACGATTGGTGAAGTCAAGCGTAGGTCCCTTGCAGTCAGAATCGAGGGAATTTATAATGGGGAACAAAGAAATGGCAGACCAACTAAATACATATTTTGGTTCTGTCTTCACAAAGGAGGACACAAATAACCTCCCAGAGATGCCGGGGAACATAGGGTCTGATGAAAGGGTGGAACTGAAAGAAATCAGTATCTGTAGGGAAATGGTGTTAGGAAAATTGATGGGACTGAAGGCCGATAAATCCCCAGGGCCTGATAATCTACATCCCAGGGTACTTAAGGAAGTGGCCCTAGAAATAGTAGATGCATTGCTGGTCATCTTCCAGAACTCAATAGACTCTGGAACGGTACCCATGGAATTTTTTGAGGATGTAACTGGTAAAATAGATAAGGGAGAACCAGTGGATGTGGTGTATTTGGACTTTCAAAAGGCTTTCGATAAGGTCCCGCATAAGAGATTAGCGTGCAAAATTAAGGCACATGGGATTGGGGGCAAGGTATTGACTTGGATAGAGAACTGGTTGGCGGACAGAAAGCAAAGAGTTGGAATAAACGGGTCGTTTTCCGAGTGGCAGGCAGTGACTAGTGGGGTACCACAAGGATCGGTCCTAGGACCCCAGCTGTTCACAATATATATTAATGATCTGGACGAGGGAATTGGATGTAATATCTCCAAATTTGCAGACGACACAAAGCTGGGTGGGAGGGTATGCTGTGAGGAGGATGTCGTGAAACTCCAGTACGATTTGGACAGGTTGGGTGATTGGGCAGAAACATGGCAAATGCACTATATAATGTGGATAAATGTGAGGTTATCCACTTTGGTGGCAAAAACAGGAAGGCAGATTATTATTTAAATGGCAATAGATTGGGAGAAGGGGAAGTGCAAAGAGACTTGGGTGTTCTTGTGCACCAGTCGCTGAAGGTAAGCATGCAGGTGCAGCAGGCGGTTAAGAAGGCAAATGGTATGTTGGCCTTCGTAGCAAGAGGGTTCGAGTACAAGAACAAGGATGTCTTGCTGCAGTTGTACAGGGCCTTGGTGAGACCGCACCTTGAGTATTGTGTGCAGTTTTGGTCGCCTTACCTGAGGAAGGACGTTCTTGCCATGGAAGGAGTGCAGCGAAGATTCACCAGACTGATACCTGGGATGGCAGGAATGACGTATAGGAGAGATTGTGTCGATTGGGCTTATACTCACTGGAGTTTAGAAGATTGAGAGGGGATCTCATCGAAACCTATAAAATTCTGTCAGGCCTGGAGAGAATAGATGCAGGAAGGATGTTTCTGATGGCCGGGGAGTCCAGAACCAGGGGTCATAGTCTAAGGATAAGGGGTAAGCCATTTAGGACTGAAATGAGGAGGAATTTCTTCACCAAGAGAGTGGTGAACCTGTGGAATTCTCTGCCACAGAGGGCGGTGGAGGCCAGTTCATTAAGTATATTCAAGAAAGAGTTAGATATATTTCTTAAGGCTAAAGGGATCAAGGGATATGGGGAGAAGGCAGGGACAGGGTACTGAGTTTGGATGATCAGCCATGATCTCATTGAATGGCGGAGCAGGCTCGAAGGGCCGAATGGCCTACTCCTGCTCCTATCTTCTATGTTTCTATGTAAGGGTGCTGGGATGTCAGTGTCAAGTGGGATGTGGAGGAAGAGATTGCTAAAGCTGAGTGGTGAGGAAAGGCAATGAGGATCAGATTGAGGGTGATGGGAAATTCACTCTCACTTTTCCAGTGTGCAGAATGTCATGAAATCTCTTCCTGCACTGAATCCAGGTTCTGCGGGTTACTGATAATGAGTTGACCTCCTCTGCCACCTGGATCCACACAGCCTTGGTCTGCTGGGGAGGCTTCTTCCTCCCTGAAGGGAAGAGCACCTCTTTATGAGCTCTTGCTCTCTCAACTAAAGCCTGCAAGGCAATGTCATCAAACCTGGAAGCAGACCTAGGTCTCTTGCTGGTCATTCTGCCTCCAGGTTCCTGTAGCATGAAAGGCCAAAAGGTTGGCAGTCTGCAGAAGAAGCAAGGTTTGTTGCAGACCTTAAATGCAGCAGCAATGATGACGTCATCGGAGGCGACTTTCAGACTGGAAAAACTCATTTGCCATGGGTTCCCACACGTTGGAACTCAATTGGCCAATTAAGTTAAAATCGCATCAATCTCCCACATCGATTTAGATTCGGGTGGATAACACAAAATGCGGATTATACGACCCCAGCCCACCCCTGAATTAAAATCCAGCCCAATGTCTGTGATAGGGAAATTTGTGTCTTTAATTAAGGGTAAAATTACCACAAATCTAGAGAAAGAGAAATTAACTAGGAGCAGCCAGCATGGATTTCAAAAGGGTCGAACATGCTTGACAAACTATAGAATTCTTTGAGGAAGTAACAAACATGGTAAATGGGGGAACTGCAGTGGATGTAGTGTGCATGGACTTTAGGAAAGCCAAGGTACCACATATGCAAGATTACTTGAGTAGATTAAGGGGTGTGGGATTAGGAGGAAGATGGCACACTACATTAAAAATTAAGGGTCCTCTTATGCATAACAATGATTTGGATATAGTGGGAATGTTGTCGAAATTTGCAGACGATATCAAAATAGGAGGTATAGTTAATTCTTTAGCATACCAAAGGAAACTGAAAAGGGATATTGATAAGATAGGGGAATGGGCTAAAAGGTGGCAGATGGAATTCAATGCCAGTAAGTGTGAGGGGATGCATTTTGGTAAATAAATAACTGCAGTAATTATACTCTGAATGGAGGTGGGTTCGGGGCTGTGGAAGAGCAGAGGGATTTAGTGGTACATGTTCACAGAACATTAAAGGCAACACCTCAGGTTGACAAGGCTGTAAAAATTAAACTTTATGGAATTCCAGGTTTTATCTCAAGAGGTATAGAATATAAAACCAAGAGGTAATGATGAGCCTATATAAAACCTCGGTAAGGCCAGTTGGAGTACTGTATGCAGTATTAGGCTTCATACTACAGGAAGGATAGCGAGGATTTAGAGAGGGTACAATGCAGATTTACAAGGAACAAATATACGCAGTGTTTAACACTTGCTTTTAAGTTGATAAAGGTGACATAGGAAGAAAAATAAATCAAACTTAAACTAGGAGAATAGAAAATGTGGATTATAGTGATGGGTTTAAACAGAATTTAATTTCAAAATGAGAGAAGTTTTTAAATTGTATTTTATGGGTAATTACAGTAATACAAATCTATTGACATTGAGTAGCTGTATTTTACTGTAATATTCATGTTTCTTTCAGTGCCTCAGCTGAAAACTTACAAAACAATTTGACCCAGCAAACTAATTTGCTAGATTTGCCATGGGCCTAAAGGTTAAAAGTCATATCCGTTTGATATCGAGTTGCCATACTGTAGGTGGTCAGCTCATCACAGGTAATTCTATTGTATGCAACTCACTGCATTGTGTCTTTGATCAACCTGTAGAGGTCCCATTGAATTCTGGAATAAAACATTGATCCACAATTGCTCAGGTCTTTCACTTCTCTAGAGAAATGCAATGAGGGCATGTTGCTCGGCGTAGCAGGAGTGATTGTGGAAGATTACTTGATTGGAAAAGATAGATATACAGGAAACTCTCGATTTACCGGCACCTAAATAACCGTAAATCTCTGTTAACCGGCAAAATTCAGGAGTAGGTTCAGGTAAGTTTTACTTCATATTAGTGGCAGTTCCTGGATCTGTGGCTGTGTAACCGGGGTTCCTGCACCTGTTGCTAAGCAACAGGGACGCCTGGATCTTGTGGCCGGGGTTCCTGCATTTGTTGCTAAGCAACAGGGACACCTGGATCTGTTGCTGTGTACGGAGCTCTCGTACCTTTTACTACACCTCTCTGCAATCCGGAATTTTTGATAAACCGGCACCACGCCGGTCCCGGATAAGAAAGAGTTTCCTGTATTCCCTTCATCTATAGTCTCTTTTTCTTATATGAGGAAGTGGCTCCAGTCCCAGCAATCTCAATTGACAGATCAGCTCTACAACTGGGCCTGGTGATAATTGGGCTCCCTTTTCCTCCTCATTTGATGGTATGGGAAGAGGGGGTAATGAGAAAGCCCCATGCCCCATATAGTGCCCTGGTTGTACCTGTCTTTTCTCCTCCTAATACTGGCTGTTCATATTCCCCCTATTTTCCACTGATTTCCACCCTCTCCTGAAGGCTACAGCATGGTCCCACGAGCAGCCAAGTAGTCATTCTTCAACGTGAGAGTTTAGACAGCGAGTGTTGGGAGGCTACTCAAGTGCAGGGGGAGTACAGCCAACCCTGATCCTATCCTCATCCAAAGTCCACAAATGCACGCTTGCTCTAGACTGGGATAAAGTTTGTTTTTGCAATAAATGGCACTCTTAATATTGGCCCTTCCTCTCATTTTACTTTTAGTGTTGATTGGTATTTCCCTCTCACGTTATGAAATTCAAAAATTCCAAAAAGAAAAATCTTTATTTAAAAAAACTCATGCTAGAAGACATTTAGGAATCTCAAAGATTGGGAGAAAATAATTAACAGTGGTTTAATCCTAAGTGTGTGTTTTTTTAAGATCACTTTGCATTCAAATTGGAATGGGTGCATACCCTTGTGCTACTAGAAACATAGATTTGGAAAATACGTAGCCTTTAACTAGACAGGACTCTTCAATGACTGCTGATGTGCTTGGTTCATCCACACTGCTTCCATGAATCATCAAATGAATACACCCTGGGGAACTGCTGTCGGGTGGAATGGAAGGGAAACATTTTTATTTAGCTCTCCTTACTGAAGGGCAGCATAGAGAGGGGAATGTTGAAAGAGGAAAAACAACTTTCCTTTAATAAAACACATCAGCTGTAATAGTGTGACACTTTACACAGCTCTGCAAAAGGGCTGTCCATTTCAGTTAAGCAAGCCATGTACACACAGCTTTTTAGCAGCTTCCTGCTGTATAGTGATTTTTGAACAATCCATCCACCCCCACTGGGACATATGCATGCTGAGGATTCTGGATTGCTGACTTGGCTGTAGAGGGCAACAATCACAGGAGGCTGCCATATTATTAGTTGTACGGGACGGTCTCATCAGTTGAGAATTGTCTGGCACCAGGAGATCTTATGATTTACAGCTACTAGAGATCTTAAAAACACACTGTGGTAGGAACTGCAAAGGTGACCGTGCTTATCTCATGACCATTCTAACTGAACAAAGTCTAAATGATAAAAAAGGAAAAGTAACAACAGGGTGTTGTCCAATTGAAAGGCTGTTGAACTTCTGAATCACACTGTATACATTGCGCTAAGGATTCGCCTTGGGTCGCTTTATCCAACAATGCCAATTTTGTATTTTAAATTAACCTTTTGCTGAATAAAAATTAACTTGATATCACTTTTATTATGCCAAATGTCTACCAATAACATTCTAGAAGCGTTTGCTGATTTGGCTGTTGCTGTCGTAATTCTGATTACAACAGAAAGTTCCTGGATTTTATTTATCTCAGTATTTCCTGCATGGTCTCGTCTTGCCAACACCATTCAGAGCCAAGCAGCTCTAAATCGTGAGTGTAAGCCAGCAATTTCTACATGAAGCCGCTGCTTAAAATGGCTTTCTCCTCCTCAAATTTTCTCCCCTTCATAAAGTTGTGGCTCTCACTGGGGTACTGGCGCACATGTACTGGCTCCAGTGGGCCGCGGCCGTTTCCATGGGCTTTCATAGGCTTCCTTAATGTGACCTTCGTTCCACTGCATTTGCAGTTTGATGGCACAGCACATGGTACTATACCACCGGTTGGTAGCACATGGGGAATCGGCATCACTCCATACATCTCTCACAAAATCTCCTGAAGCAACACCTGGAGGTGTGGCATGTTCCTCTCCCATAAGCAAGCTTAAAAAATTAACTGAAATGGTGTACATGAAACATAAATAAAGCAACAATGGCCTGGGATTATATTATCACCCACTGTCAGGGAATTGTTTGTGGGGTAGATAAAGTAAAAAAAGATTAAAAAAATTAAAGCAGGCTTGATGGCAAATGGCCTACCTCTGTTCCTATGGTGCATAAAAATGTTAAAAGACCGAAACTTCCTACTTTCATGTTACAGTACAACAACAATTTGCATTTATATAGCACCTTAAATGTAAAAAAACATTCCAAAGAGCTTTAGAGGCTTCACAAGAGTCATATTCTATATCTTTACAAATGTTACACCAAGTATCAAACAAAGATTATAAACTGTGAATCTCTAGAACCAAGCAGTAATTTGACATGCACCCAGTTAAGACCTCTTTCTATTCTTTGTATTTGCAGCAGAAAGCTCTATTAAGATTGATTTTCACTTACGAACAATGACGGACAGGAAAAGACCCTCTGATCCATCCAGCCCGTGTCTCACAATTTGTGGTACCTTGTGTATCACAATATATACACTCCCTACCCCACCCATGTGATTAAATTTCGAAGAACAAATGAAACTTTTACTGAACCATTTAAGACTTTTCACACTTAGCCTTATGCCACATCCACATCAACAAACGCAACACCTTTTGCCAATCCCACTTCTGGCCTCATTGATATTGCAGTGTTTTTAAAACACCCAACCTGCCACCATCATGTTGCTTGCTGGAAGGATCAAGAAAATGTTCCTGTATGAATATACCAAAATTCCAGCATTAATAAGTACCCCCCTCAAAAGAAAAAAAACTTACACATTACTACTTCTTGCTAAACAGTGTAGGGTAAACAGCGCAGTCCTAATGCTCCAGTTAGGAGATTTACAAAATGGTTAACAAACACCTCTGAAAAAATTAAAAATCATCACATAATTAATGTACATGTGTAAAATAGTCTCTACAATAAAATAATTGAACTTGAATTCCAAATGGAAAACTTACTTGGGAACGGAATGCAGAATTAATTTCACAAGTGAGACCAACCTTAATAACTGATTCATGAACTTTGTGTCTGTGACTTGTCCTCTCAGGAACAAACAAGTAGCAGCTGTTTATTATAATGCATCGATGACAGACACCTGTGAGCTGCCTGTCAAATTTATTGGGCATTAATGAGGAGAGAGGAACCTCTTTATTATCCGGCACCAACGGGACCGGCGTGGTGCCGGTTTATCAAAAAGTCCGGATTACAGAGAGGTATAGTTAAAAGGTACGAGAGCTCCGTACACAGCAACAAATCCAGGCTTCCCTGTTGCTTAGCAACATGTGCAGGAACTCCGGCCACAGACCACGCATCCCTGTTGCTTAGCAGCAAGTGCACAAACCCCAGTTACACGGCCACAAATCCAGGAACTGCCACTAATATGAAGTAAAACTTACCTGAATCTACTACTGAATTTTGCCGGTTAACAGAGATTTCCGGTTATTTAGGTGCCGGTTAAAAGAGAGTTTCCTGTATAACAATATAACCAAGTGACTCCCACCACAGTACCCTTCGAACACTAATAGCAAAATACTGCGGATGCTGGAAATCTGAAATAACAGAAAATGCTGGAAACACTCAGCAGGCCATTGATATCTTTGAAATCACAGTGAAATAACAGCACGTTTGTCTGAAATTCCCCAACCTATTTTAGCAGAGGCATTAATCCATTTATTTTAAATGGCTTAATGTTTCCTCTGAAATAGCGGAGGTAGGAATTTCAGATGAAAACATTAAGTGTTGGTACCTACTATCTATCCCACAGTGTAATTTCAAGGTGCTGGAGAATGACAGCTGGTGAAAAGCTTAAAGCGCAACTAACCTGAATTTCAAAGAATGAGCCTACTTGCCTGGTCATTTTCTTGCAGATTTCAGGCAGAAATGCCATTAATCTGTCAAATTCATGTGAATTGGCCTGACCTTGCCCCGCCCTCTTTTTCAACTTTTCTACATTTCCTTTCTTTTCAAAATTTGAATATTACTTTCTTACAGCAAGTCGGAGTCCAAGTTTCCTTGAAGTTTTGTCTTTTAATTTGGTTCCGAGACTTCCTCTGTTTTTAATAAAGGGTTGGCTCCATCACATCTTAAGAACCATAATCACCCTTTTAGAAAACCACAGCTGGTGTTTTGAACGGATGTCCAACCTTGACAACCATCAGCCATGTTAACTCTTGTTGTTGCAACATTGCTGCCTCTGGACGTCAATAGCTGTCAGCAAATTTACCAACACCGAGAATCTCACCTCGACAATGAAATTACATCAAGCCATCTAGCAACCACATCACATGATATCATTAGGATTATTCTCCTGGATTCAGGCTGTGCTAACTCTTGCGACTGATGTATGGAAGGTACTTGCCTACCCTACAGACTCTCTGGGCTTCAATATGCTAACTAAAAAAAAAAAAAATCATAAAAAGACCATTTCCTGTTTTACAGGAATGCAATAGCAAGGTATTTTTGCACTCTTCAACAACTTGTATTTATATAGCGCCTTTAACGCATAAAACGTCCCAAGGTGCTGCACAGAAACTTATAAAACAAAATTTGACACCGAGCCACATAAGGAGAAATTAGGGCAGATCTTGGTCAAAGAGGTAGGTTTTAAGGAGCGTCTTAAAAGGAGGAAAGAGGGGTAGAGAGGTTTAGGGAAGGAATTCCAAAGCTGAGGGCCTAGGCAGCTGAAGGCACGGCCGCCAATGGTGGAGCGATTAAAATCAGGGATGCTCAAGAGGCCAGAATTAGAGATGCACAGATATCTTGGTGGGGGCGTTGTGGGGCTGGAGGAGATTAGAGATAGGGAGGGGCGAGGCCATGGAGGGATTTGAAAACAAGGATGAGAATTTTGAAAATCGAGGTGTTGCTTAACCGGGAGCCAATGTAGGTCAGCGAGCACAGGGGTGATGGGTGAACGGGACCTGGTGCGAGTGAGGACACGGGCAGCTGTGTTTTGGATAACCTCAAGTTTACGTAGGGTAGAACGTGGCAGGTCAGCCAGGAGTGTGTTGGAATAGTCAAGTCTAGGGGTAACAAAGGCATGGATGAGGGTTTCATCAGCAGATGAGCTGAGACAGGGGTGGAGACGGGCGATGTTATAGAGGTGGAAATAGGCGGTCTTAGTGATAGCGCGAATGTGTGATCGGAAGCTCATTTACGGGTCAAATATGACACCAAGGTTGCGAACAGTCAGGTTCAGCCTCAGACAGATGCTAGGGGGAATGATGGAATCGGTGGCTAGGGAATGGAGTTTATGGCGGGGACCGAAGACAATGGCTTCGGTCTTCCCAATATTTAATTGGAGGAAATTTCTGCTCATCCTGTACGGATGTCAGGTAAGCAGTCTGACAGTTTAGAGACCGTGGAGGGGTCGAGAGAAGTGGTGGTGAGGTAGAGCTGGGTGTCGTCAGCGTACATGTGGAAACTGACGCTGTGTTTTCGGATGATGTCGCTAAGGGGCAGCGTGTAGATGAGAAATAGGAGGGGACCAAGGATAGATCCTTGGGGGACACCAGAGATAACGATGCAGGAGCGGGAAGAGAAGCCATTGCAGGTGATTCTCTGGCTACAACTAGATAGATAAGAATGGAACCAGGCGAGTGCAGTCCCACCCAGCTGGACGACGGTGGAGAGACGTTGGAGGAGGATGGAGTGATCAACCGTGTCAAAGGCTGCAGACAGGTCGAGAAGGATGAGGAGGGATAGTTTACCTTTGTCACAGTCACATAGGATGTCATTTGTGACTTTGATAAGAGCCGTTTCGGTACTTTGGCAGGGGCGGAAACCTGATTAGAGGGATTCAAACAAGGAGTTCCGGGAAAGACGGGCTTGGATTTGGGAGGCGACAACACATTCAAGGACTTTGGTGTGGAAAGGGAGGTTGGAGATGGGGCGGCAGTTTGCAAGGATGGTCTAGGACTCTAAAGCATCCATCTGTTACAAATTAAATTATAAAGAAGCAAAACTTGGCCCTTGTCCCTCTTTACTAGTGACTAGTCTTTTTAGTCTTATATCCTCTTATTTGAAAAGACTTTTAATGAAAATTAATACTTACACATTACTAATGCTTTTTAGCATATACTGGATACAGTATTTCCCTGTTGAGAAGCATACTTGCTCAGTTGGCAACACTCCTGCCTTCGGGTCCGAAGTTTGTAGCTTCAAGCCCCACTCCAGGGCTGTAGCACATGATCTAGGCCAGGGCTGTAGCACATGATCTAGGCCAGGGCTGTAGCACATGATCTAGGCCAGGGCTGCAGCACATGATCTAGGCCAGGGCTGCAGCACATGATCTAGGCCAGGGCTGCAGCACATGATCTAGGCCAGGGCTGTAGCACATGATCTAGGCCATTATGCATCGTCAGAGGTTTCTTCTTTCAAATGAAAATGAGGCTTTATCTGCTTGTAAAAGATCCCATGGCACTATCTGGAGCTTTCTCAGTGCTCTGGCCAGTATACCTCCCTCAACTAACTAAAGACAGATTAATTGGTCATCCATCGCTTTTCGTGTGACCAGGTGTTTTTCGCTACATACAACACTTCAAAAGTAATTCATTGGCTGTGAAGCACTTTGGGACGTCCCGAGGATGTGAAAGAAATGCAAGTTCTTTCTTCTTCATATATTATTTAAAAAAATTAGTGCATCTCCCGCAGGATTGCTCATGGGTCTACGGCTAAGGCCAGATTGTATTCTCTCCCTGGTCTGTACCTTATTTCCTTTCTTTGTCTATCTAGGCCGGTGACTTTGTCTACCCACCACTCTTCTATCGTTCCTGCTGCTACCATCTATTTAAAAAATTAATTCTCGGGATGTTGGCGTATTGCACATCCATACATGCCCTGAGGTGGTGGTGGTCGCCTTCTTGAACCACTGCAGTCCATGCGGTGAAGGTGGTCCCACAGTGCTGTTAGGTAGGGAGTTTCAGGACTTTGACCCAGCAATGAAGAAGGAATGTCGATATATGTAAAAGTATCATAATTTAAAGGAAGTAAAGGGTAAGTCATGGCAGGACAGCTCAGCCCCGTAGTTTACTCCTCCTGCACTATGTGGGAAATCAGGGACACTTCCCGTGTCCCTGACGACCATGTGTGCGGGAAGTGTGTCCAGCTGAAGCTACTGACAGACTGCATTGCGGCACTGGAGCAGCGGATGGATAGATATTGGAGCATTCGCGAGGCTGAGGAAGTCGTGGATAGCACGTTTAGGGAGGTGGTCACACCGCAGGTAAAGGTTGCACAGGCAGAAAGGGAATGGGTGACCATCAGGCAGAATACTAGGCGCAGGCAGGTAGTGCAGGAATCCCCTGGGGTCATCCCCCTCTCGAACAGTTATACCGTTTTGGATACTGTTTGGGGGGGGGGTGGCTTAACAGGGGAAGGCAGCAGCAGCCAACCTCCTGGCACCAGGGGTGGTTCTGCTGCACAGGACGGGAGGAAAAAGAGGGGTAGAGCTATAGTGATAGGGGATTCTATTGTAAGGGGAATAGATAGGCGTTTCTGCGGCAGCAAACAAGACTCCAGGATGGTGTGTTGCCTCCCTGGTGCAAGGGTCAAGGATGTCTCGGAGAAGCTGCAGAAAATTTTGGAAAGGGAGGGTAAGCAGCCAGTTGTCGTGGTGCATATAGGTACCAACGATATAGGTAAAGAACGGGATGAGGTCCTAAAAGCTGAATATAGGGAGTTAGGAGGTAAATTAAAAAATAGGACCTCAAAAGGTAGTAATCTCAGGATTGCTACCAGTGCCACGTGCTAGTCAGAGTAGAAATAGAAGGATACTTCAAATGAATACGTGGCTAGAGGAATGGCGCAAGGGGGAGGGATTCAAATTCCTAGGACATTGGAACCGGTTCTGGGGGAGGTGGGACCAGTACAAACCGGACGGTCTGTACCTGGGCAGGACCGGGACCGATGTCCTTGGGGGAGTGTTTGCTAGTGCTCTGGGGGAGGGTTTAAACTAAAATGGCAGGGGGTTGGGAACCTGAGCAGGGAGACAAAGGAAAGGGAAACAAGGATAGAAGCAAAAGACAGGAAGGAGAAAAACAAAGGTGGCAATCAGAGAAATCAAGGGCTTAAAACAAACATGGCCACAGTAAATAATAATTCTAAAAGGTCTAAGAGCGTTAAAAAAAACAAGCCTGAAGGCTTTGTGTCTTAATGCAAGGAGCATTCATAATAAGGTGGATGAATTAGCAGCGCAAATAGAGGTAAATGAATATGATATGATTGGGATTACGGAAACATGGCTCTAGGGTGGCCAAAGCTGGGAACTCAACATCCAGGGGTATTCAATATTCAGGAAAGATAGGCAAAAAGGAAAAGGAGGTGGGGTAGCATTGCTGGTTAAAGAGGGGATTAACACAATTGTAAGGAAAGATATTAGCTCTGATGATGTGGAATCTGTATGGGTAGAAGTGAGAAATACCAAAGGGCAGAAAACATTAGTGGGAGTGGTGTATAAACCCCCAAACAGTAATGCAGAGGTTGGTGATGGCATTAAAAGGGAAATTAGAGATGCGTGCAATAAGGGCACAGCAGTCATCATGGGTGACTTTAATCTACATCTAGATTGGGCTAACCAAATTAGCAACAAGACTGTGGAGGAGGAATTCCTGGAGTGTATACGGGATGGTTTCCTGGACCAATATGTCGAGGAACCAACTAGGGATCAGGCCATCTTAGACTGGGTATTATGCAATGAGAAAGGATTAATTAGCAATCTTGTTGTGCGAGGCCCCTTGGGTCGGAGCGATCATAATATGATTGAATTCTTCATTAAGATGGAGAGTGAAGTCGTTGACTCAGAGACTAAGGTCCTGAATTTAAATAAAGGGAACTATGATGGTATGAGACGCGAGTTGGGTAGGATTGATTGGGTAATGTCACTCAAAGGGTTGACGGTGGATAGGCAATGGCAAACATTCAAAGATCGCATGGATGAACTACAGAATTTGTTTATCCCAGTTTGGCATAAAAATAAATCAAAAAAGGTGACTCCACCGTGGCTAACAAGGGAAATTAGGGATAACATAAGATCCAAAGAGAGGGCATATAAATTGGCCAAAAAAAGCAGCAAACCTGAGGATTGGGAGCAGTTTAGGATTCAGCAAAGGAGGACAAAGGGATTAATTAAGAGGGGGAAAATAGATTATGAAAGTAAGCTTGCAAGGAACATAAAAACTGACTGTAAAAGCATTTATAGATATGTGAAGAGAAAAAGATTGGTGAAGTCAAGCGTAGGTCCCTTACAGTCAGAATCAGGGGAATTTATAATGGGGAACAAAGAAATGGCAGACCAATTAAATACATATTTTGGTTCTGTCTTCACAAAGGAGGACACAAATAACCTCCCAGAGATGTCGGGGAACATAGGGACTAATGAGAGGGAGGAACTGAAAGAAATCAGTATTTGTAGGGAAATGGTTTTGGGGAAGTTGACGGGATTGAAGGCCGATAAATCCCCAGGGCCTGATAATCTACATGCTAGGGTACTTAAGGAAGTGGCCCTGGAGATAGTAGATGCATTGCTGGTCATCTTCCAGAACTCGATAGACTCTGGTACAGTACCCATGGATTGGAGGGTAGCTAATGTTACCCCACTATTCAAAAAAGGTGGTAGAGAAAAAGCGGGGAATTATAGACCGGTAAGCCTGACATTGGTAGTGGGGAAAATGCTAGAGTCCATTATAAAAGATGTAATAGCAGAGCACTTGGAAAGCAGTGACAGGATAGGACAATGTCAACATAGATTTACAAAAGGTAAATTGTGCTTGACTAATCTACTGGAATTTTTTGAGGATGTAACTGGTAAAATAGATAAGGGAGAACCAGTGGATGTGGTGTATTTGGACTTTCAGAAGGCTTTCAATAAGGTCCCGCATAAGAGATTAGCGTGCAAAATTAAGGCACATGGGATTGGGGCAAGGTATTGACTTGGATAGAGAACTGGTTGGCAGATAGAAAGCAAAGAGTTGGAATAAATGGGTCATTTTCCGAGTGGCAGGCAGTGACTAGTGGGGTACTGCAAGGATCGGTCCTAGGACCCCAGCTGTTCACAATATATATTAATGATCTGGACGAGGGAATTGGATGTAATATCTCCAAATTTGCAGACGACACAAAGCTGGGTGGGAGGGTATGCTGTGAGGAGGATGTCGTGAAACTCCAGTACGATTTGGACAGGTTGGGTGATTGGGCAGAAACATGGCAAATGCACTATAATGTGGATAAATGTGAGGTTATCCACTTTGGTGGCAAAAACAGGAAGGCAGATTATTATTTGAATGGCAATAGATTGGGAGAAGGGGATGTGCAGAGAGACCTGGGTGTTCTTATGCGCCAGTCGCTGAAGGTAAGCATGCAGGTGCAGCAGGCGGTTAAGAAGGCAAATGGTATGTTGGCCTTCGTAGCAAGAGGGTTCGAGTACAGGAACAAGGATGTCTTGCTGCAGTTGTACAGGGCCTTGGTGAGACCGGAGCTTGAGTATTGTGTGCAGTTTTGGTTGCCTTATCTGAGGAAGGATGTTCTTGCCATGGAAGGAGTGCAGCGAAGATTCACCAGGCTGATACCTGGGATGGCAGGAATGACGTATGAGGCGAGATTGGGTCGATTGGGCTTATACTCACTGGAGTTTAGAAGATTGAGAGGGGATCTCATCGAAACCTATAAAATTCTGTCAGGCCTGGACAGACTAGATGCAGGAAGGATGTTTCCGATGGCCAGGGAGGCCAGAACCAGGGGTCATAGTCTAAGGATAAGGGGTAAGCCATTTAGGAGGAATTTCTTCACCCAGAGAGTGGTGAACCTGTGGAATTCTCTACCACAGAGGGCGGTGGAGGCCAGTTCATTAAATATATTCAAGAAGGAGTTGGATATATTTCTTAAGGCTAAAGGGATCAAGGGATATGGGGAGAAGGCAGGGACAGGGTACTGAATTTGGATGATCAGCCATGATCTCATTGAATGGCGGAGCAGGCTCGAGGGGCCGAATGGCCTACTCCTGCTCCTATCTTCTATGTTTCTGTGTGACTTGGAGGGGACCTTGGAAGTGATGGTGTTCCCGTAGGGTAGTGGTTTGATACAACTGGGTAGCTTGCTAGGCCACTTCAGAGGACGGTTAAGAATCAACCATATTGGTGTGGGACTGGAGTCACATACAGATCAGACCTGCAAGGACACCAGGTGTCCTTCCCTAAAAAGACATTCGTGAACCAGTTGAGTTTTTATGTCAAATCAACAGCTTCATGTTCACGTTTCTACCTGATGCCAGCTTTTTATTTCCAGATTATTTTTAAACTGAATTCAAATTCTCAAACAGCCATGGTAGGATCTGAACTTGCATTCGCTTGATTATTCATCCAGGCCTCTGAATTACTAGTCCAGTAATATGACATACTGTATTAAAATACCCTCTCTGAGCATATTTCATAACACAGAAAATAATCTCGGAGACTTGCAGATGAAACAGGTTTCAATTCAATTCAATTTTATTTGCCATATGTAACCAGTACAAGTACAATGGAATGCTTACTCCCCGTAGGGACACGTCAGCTATTTTTACAGCGCCGTGTTCATGGATCTTCTGATGTGATGAGAAACATGGGCGAAGTAAATGCTTGGGTGAATTCACGAGCGTCCTGAACTGCTGCAAAGATATTCAGAAAAATCCGCAGTCTGTATTCCAGACCAATGGGGTCAGAGTAACTAGCTGTCAATCACGTTCAAACACACAATGCATCCTGTGCATAGAATCACCTGAAGAGTGGAAGATCACACCTTTTCCAGGCCTCGTATACTTATTAATGCTGTGACTCGCGCCTAGAGCCAAGATTCTGCATCCTTGCTAATTTGCAGATTCGGAACTTGTCTTGGTCCCGTCGCCAATTTATCTCCAGGCCTCCATCTTTGAAGTGAGACGAGGTAAGTCAGTTTCCATCTCACTTCTGGTTCAACTTCACATATTGGTCACACCCCTGACAGAGACTTAGGGGAATTTTCCCAGCCCTGGGGAGGCGGGTCTGCCGGGAAAATGGCAGAAACTGGGAGCGGGTACCGACCCCGCTCCCAACCTGCCTCCGTGCCATCTTCCTGGGAGGCGGGGCCCCCCCGAGTTGCGCAGGGACCCGTCTCCTCGAGGCGGGAAGGGGATTAGAGCCAATTAACTGCCTGTTAACAGATAGTTAACAGGTAGTTTTGAGGCTTTTCCCCATTTTACAGCTGCAATTGCGGGCTTCCCGACAGGGTCAGCGAGGCGAGCAGTGGGTCTGCGGGGGTGAGAGTAGTCGAAAGGTCAGCTGTAGAGGTGAGTGATGGGTGCAAGTGTGGACAGATAAGTATGAGAAGTGAGTGTAAAGTGTTGGAAAAAGTTTCCTTACCTTTGCTTCTTTCTGTAGGCTTCAACCTTTGAGGATCCGGAGGTGCCTCATCTCAACAGCAGAGATGACAGAATGCCTGCTGCATCCGAGAGTGTTTTCTGCTGAGGATAGAGGTCTTGGTGAGCCTGTGTGCAAGGACGCACCTTAGAACAGAGATTGCCAGTGTTTGACAGCTTCTCAAAGCTGTCAAACACTGACAATTCATGTCAAAAAATTTGACAGATGAAGCGTCATATGCTGACATAGAAACATAGAAGACAGGAGCAGGAGTAGGCCATTCGGCCCCTCGAGCCTGCTCCGCCATTCAATGCGATCATGGCTGATCATCCAAATTCAGTACCCTGTCCCTGCTTTCTCCCTATATCCCTTGATCCCTTTAGCCTTAAGAAATATATCTAACTCCTTCTTGAATATATTTAATGAATTGGCCTCAACTGCCTTTTGTGGTAGAAAATTCCACAGGTTCACCACTCTCTGGGTGAAGAAATTCCTCTTCATCTCTGTCCTAAATGGCTTACCCCTTATCCTTAGACTGTGACCCCTGGTTCTGGACTTCCCCGCCATCAGGAACAGCCTTCCTGCATCTAATCTGTCTAGTCCTGTTAGAATTTTGTAAGTTTCAATGAGATCCCCTCTCATTCTTCTAAACTCTAGCGAATATAAGCCTAATCGACCCAATCTCTCCTCATACGTCATTCCTGCCATCCCAGGTATCAGTCTGGTGAATCTTCGCTGCACTCCCTCCATGGCAAGAACATCCTTCCTCAGGTAAGGCGACCAAAACTGCACACAATACTCAAGGTGCGGTCTCACCAAGGCCCTGTGCAACTGCAGCAAGACATCCTTGCTCCTGTACTCGAATCCTCTCGCTATGAAGGCCAGCATACCACTTGCCTTCTTAACCGCCTGCTGCACCTGCATGCTTACCTTCAGCGGCTGGTGCACAAGGACACCCAGGTCTCGTTGCACTTCCCCTTTTCCCAATCTATTGCCGTTCAGATAATAATCTGACTCCCTGTTTTTGCCACCAAAGTGGATAACCTCGCATTTATCCACATTATACTGCATCTGCCCAATCACCCAACCTGTCCAAATCGTACTGGAGTTTCTCTGCATCCTCCTCACAGCACACACGCCCACCCAGCTGACGTCATCGGTCACCGGCTTTCTCTTAATTGGCCGGGCGGGCTTAACAAGAGAAAATAGTGTGGGTTGGTCAGACGTCGCTGGGGGCGGGACTGAAACCCGGAAACCAGAAGTCCTGCCTCCAGCACGTCTCCATTGAGAAAATACAGCCCTCGGACTTTTTTTTTTTTTTTTTTTTTTTTAAATCGGCTGCAGCTAGCTGCATCTAATTTTTATATCACATTGTCTATCTAAAATCATACAGCAAAACTAAACACAAATTTTCCTTACTTGGTGCCAGAAGAAAACCGTCATTATTGTTTAAATTGGAACCAGCACTTGCTTTTAACCAGTACTGGTCCAGAGCTCTGTCAATCAAACATGAACATAGAATGACCACATGGCTAATCATACCCAATGATTGCTGGAAAGATGAAACCGGTCTGGTGATTACAGCTAGCCAACAAGTCAGCTCAAATGACACTAACATTTGCAGTCACATCATTTCTATCAGCCAATGAGATTTCTAGAAAAGATGATCAATTGGCCAATAAGATGATTCAATCATGACCTGTAATCAGAATGGACATGCCATTACTGTCTAATGAGATTGCTGGAAAATAACACGAGCCCAGTGATTACTTGTAGCCAATAACCTTACTCAAAATAGACATTGAAAAAAAATTATATGGGTTTGCAATGATAATAACCCTTGTTTGAACATGAATTCATACAACAACCAAAAAGCACTCAAATTGGGCGAACAGCTATCACACCGAAAATGAAAATTACTATAAACATATTGTGGAAAGCAATTTCAAAGCCAGTGATCTCTTCTTGGGAGTCAGATGATTGTTACAAGTCCCTTTAGTTTTTATGGCATCATCTGAACCCCTCAATTAGATTGTATCATTCTAATAATGACCAGGGCTCTTTTATTGTTCCTCCCAAGCAGCTTCTGGCAACTTTTTCTGTAACTAGCCACTGTTCCCCTGAAAACAGAACTTTAGCCAGAACAAAACCACCTTCTCCCCGTTATGAATCTTATAATCCATGAAGAAAGACTCATGAAATAACATTGGACGGCCATTGGTGGCACCGTCCAAGGAGTATAAATACTCGGGCGTGGGCCCAGCTTGCCCAGGACATTTTGTAAACAGGAACTAGTGAAGGACAACTAGACCTCCGTGTTTTGAAACAAGTTGATTAAAGCCTTGCTTTATACTCGAACCAAGTGCGTAGTGAGTTTTATTACATCACTTCCTTTAAAAGCTGCTGCCTCAGGAGTTCCCTTACCACCACCCCCCTAGCCAATCAAGCCACTGCCTTTTTTTTTAAATAAGCAGGTAAACCTATTAAAATGAGGAGAAAGCCTAGCTTTGTAATGTTAGGCCCTCGTCACTAAGGGCACAGGTTTGAACACACCTCAGGCGAGTGCAGGTTCAATTTTGCCACCATCACAAAATCAGGGTTTATATGTCACTCTCATTCAGAGGCTGGAATTTCCAGAATGTGAAGTATGGGAAACTGAAATGCCACAGTGGTGCAACTACGGGTGCTTGTCTGACGCTGGGTTAAGATGCAATATGGAAGAAGGGAAAAGGGAGTTTTAGTCTACATTTATATACAATCTCAATGGCATTCATTTACAAAATACTCTGCGCAAGTCGTGTTTATTTAGTAATCTTTGTACTATTGAATCATAAGCAATTATCAGAATGGAGATGCAGACTTGATCAGTTCTCCCTTCCCCTCCACAAAACACAACTAGTTATATGGTTAGGGTTAGTGAAAATTCAATTAAAATCAGACTAACCGGATATGAACGCTACCTTCTATTTTTGGTGGTTCATCTTTAGTTATTAGATACATGAATCAGTGGGTCCACAAATCGAAAACAGGCCCTGCACTGGAACTATCCCCACTACGCTTTGGATGTACTCCAAAGCTGCCAATATAACCACAACCCAATTTACAATCCTGCTGTGATAGAGTTGGTCGGCATCATGGAGTGAATCATGACAAACACATGCGTTATTGTGGTTTTGAACATTCCACACAGCCAACTCAGTATAAATGCAGAGGCAATGGGAGTTGGGTCTTTCTGCCTCCTATTCAGTGCCAGAAACAAAATTCAGAAAAAAATTCTCAGCAGAATTATCTTCTGAATCTATGCCAACACTCTAGTGCCGGACTGAGGGGGTGCTGCAATGTGGGAGCTGCCATCATTCTGAGATCATCTTAAACTGCAGCTTCATCTGAATGACAGAGATCTCAGGGCAGCATTGAAAGGAGGAAAAGGAAAGGAAAAAGAATGAACATTAATGTGGCGCCTTTCACAGCCTCTGGTTTCCCAAAGCATTTCACAGCCAATGAATTACATTTGAAGTGTAGTCACTGCTGTAAGTAGGGAAACGGGACAGTCAAATTGCGCACAGAAAGCTCCCGCAAACAACAAGATGGATGCCCAGATAATCTATTTTAGTAATGTTGGTTAAATGTTAAATGATTAAATGTTGGCCAGGAGACCAGAAGAACTCCCCTACTCTTCTGTAAATAGTGCGGTGAGGCCTTTTAGGTCCCCGAGGGGGCAGACGGGCCACTATTACCATCATCTGAAAGATGGCACCTCTGACCGTGCAGCACTCGTTCAGTACTGCACTGAAGTGTCAGCTTAGATTATGTGTTCAATTTCCCCAGAGTGGAGCTTCAACCCATGATCAGCTGACTCCGAGACAAGAGTGCTACCACTGAGCCAAGGCTGACATCTTGAATTGAATGAAAAGGAAAAATCTATAGCACCTTATCTCAAGACATCCAAAATCACTTCAAAGCCAATGAATTACATAGTATATACGGCATAGAAATAGGCCATTCGGCCCAACCAGTCCATGCCGGCGTTTATGCTCCACTCGAGCCTCCTCCCGTCTTTCCTCATCTAAATCTATTCCCATCTCCCTCATATGCTTGTCTAGCCTCCCCTTAAATGCATCTATACTTGACCAGTTCGGGGGAGAGCAGCAGCGGAGGAGGAGCCCGGCTTGAAAACCGGCGGCAGCTACAAGGCCCGACCAGTTCGGGGGAGAGCAGCAGCGGAGGAGGAGCCCGGCTTGAAAACCGGCGGCAGCTACAAGGCAGACCAACTCAGCAGCGGGGAGAGAGGTAAAAAGTAATCAGTGTGTGACGTCACCAGGGAGCAGGTAAGTGATTGGTTGGTGAGTATTTCTCTTTTTTAAACTTTAACTCTGTAGTTTAGAGTTACTAGGGTCTTTTCTGGTGTAGCAGGGACTGTTGGTAGACTACAAGCGCCTTAGAGATAAATTTAATTGGTGATAGTAAATAAATTTAAATTAAGTAAAGGGAAGGTCATGCCAGGTGAGCCCAGCCCCGTGATATGCTCCTCTTGCTCTATGTGGGAATTCAGGGACCCCGGTGCCCCTGATGACCACGTGTGCCAGAGATGCATCCATCTGCAGCTACTAGCAGACCGCATTGAGGCGCTGGAGCTGCGGGTGGATGGGTTGTGGAGCATTCACGATGCTGAGAGGGTCGTGGATAGCACGTTTAGGGAGTTGGTCACACCGCAGGGAAGGGCTGCACAGGAAGACAGGAAATGGGTGACCACCAGGCGGAGCAATAGAAGCAGGCAGGTAGTGCAGGAGACCCCTGTGACCATTCCCCTCTCAAACAAGTATACCGCTTTGGATACTGTTGAGGGGGATGACTCACCAGGGGAAGGCAGCAGCAGCCAACTTCCTGGCACTGGGGGTGCTCCTGCTGCCCAGGAAGGGGGGAAAAAGAGTGGGAGAGCAATAGTGGTAGGGGATTCTATAGTAAGGGGAACAGACAGGCGTTTCTGTGGCCGTAGACGTGAATCCAGGATGGTTTGTTGCCTCCCTGGTGCCAGGGTCAAGGATATCACTGAGCGGCTGCAGGGCATTCTGGAGGGGGAGGGTGAACAGCCAGAGGTCGTGGTCCACATTGGTACCAACGACATAGGTAAAAAGAGGGATGAGGTCCTGCAGCAAGAATTTAGGGAGCTAGGTGAAGGATTAAAGAGCAGGACCTCAAAGGTTGTAATCTCTGGATTACTCCCGGTGCCACGTGCTAGTGAGTATAGAAATAGGAAGATAGAACAGATGAATGCGTGGCTAAAGGGATGGTGCAGGAGGGAGGGCTTTAGTTTCCTGGATCACTGGGTCTGCTTCTGGGAAAGGTGGGACTTGTACAAGTCGGACGGTTTACACCTGAACCAGAGGGGAACTAATATCCTTGCGGGGAGGTTTGCTAGCATTGCTGGGGGGGGTTTAAACTAACTTGGCAGGGGGATGGGGTACAGAGTGGAGCTATAGTAGGGGGTGATTTACAGCCAAATACAGAGGAAAAAACAAGTCAGCTGGGAAGGCAGAGCAAATATGTGAAGGCAAAAGGGAATATGGCAGGGCTGGAAGGCATTTATTTTAATGCAAGGAGTCTTGCAAATAAGGTGGATGAACTGAAGTTGTTGTTGAACACATGGGAGTACGATATTGTTGCCATCACGGAGACATGGTTGAGGGAGGGTCAGGACTGGCAGCTCAATATTCCGGGGTATAGAATCTTCAGGCGAGACAGAGGGGGGTGTAAAAGGGGAGGGGGTGTTGCAATATTAATTAAGGAGTCAATTACTGCTGTAAGGAGGGATGATATATTAGCGGGTTCCTCAAATGAGGCCATATGGGTAGAACTTAAAAACAAAAAGGGGGCAAGCACTTTGCTGGGAGTGTACTATAGGCCCCCAAACAGTCAGGGGGAGATAGAGGAACAGATATGTAGGCAAATCTCAGAGAAGTGTGAAAATAATAGGGTAATAATAGTGGGGGATTTCAACTTCCCCAATATAAATTGGGATAGTCAGAGTGTGAAAGGCTTAGAGGGTGCAGAATTCTTAAAGTGCATCCAGGAGAGCTTTTTGAGCCAACATGTAGAAAGTCCTACAAGAGAGGGGGCGGTACTGGACCTAATTCTGGGGAATGTAGCCGGGCAAGTGGTGGAAGTATCAGTAGGAGAGCATTTTGGCGACAGTGACCATAATTTGGTGAAATTTAAGGTGGTCATGGAAAAAGACAAAGACGGCCCGGAAATAAGGGTTCTAAATTGGGGGAAGGCCGATTTTAATATGATAAGGCAGGATCTGGCCAAAGTGGACTGGGAGCAGCTACTTATAGGAAAATCCACATCAAAACAGTGGGAGACTTTCAGAAGGGAAATAGAGAGAGTACAGCGCCAACATGTTCCTGTAAAGGTCAAGGGTGGGACCAACAAGCAAAGGGAACCTTGGATGACAAGGGAGATACAAAAATGCATTAGAAATAAAAGGGGGGCTTTTGGCAGTTACAAAAGACTAAAGACGGAAGAAGCCCTAGAGGAGTATAAAAAGTGCAGGGGCATACTTAAAAAAGAAATTAGGAGGGCGAGGAGGGGCCATGAAATAACACTGGCGAGCAAAATAAAGGAAAATCCTAAGATGTTTTATAAGTATATTAAGGGCAAGAGGATAACCAGGGAAAGGGTAGGGCCCATTAGGGACCAAAGTGGCAATCTGTGTGTAGAGCCAGATGATGTAGGCGGGGTTTTAAATGAATTTTTTGCATCTGTGTTCACTATGGAGAAAGACGATGCAGACATAGAAATCGGGCAAGGGGACTGTGACATACTTGAACATATTAGCATCGAGAGGGAGGCGGTACTAGCGGTTTTAGCAGGCCAAAAAGTGGATAAATCCCCAGGCCCGGACGAGATGTATCCCAGGCTGCTGTGGGAGGCAAAGGAGGAGATTGCAGGGGCTCTGACACAAATTTTCAGAACCTCTCTGGCCACAGGGGATGTACCAGAGGACTGGAGAACAGCTAATGTAGTACCATTATACAAGAAGGGTAGCAGGGATAAACCAGGGAATTACAGGCCAGTGAGCCTAACATCTGTGGTAGGGAAATTATTGGAAAAAATTCTGAGGGACAAAATTAGTCTCCACTTGGAGAGGCAAGGATTAATCGGGGATAGTCAGCATGGCTTTGTCAAGGGTAAATCATGTCTGACAAATCTGATTGAATTTTTCGAGGGGGTGACTAGGGAGGTGGATGAGGGAAATGCTGTGGATGTGGTTTACATGGACTTCAGTAAAGCTTTTGACAAAGTCTCGCATAGGAGACTGGTCAAGAAGGTAAGAGCCCATGGGATCCAGGGTGCCTTGGCGCGTTGGATCCTAAACTGGCTGAGTGGCAGGAGGCAGAGGGTGATGGTCGAAGGTTGCTTTTGTGACTGGAAGCCTGTGTCCAGTGGGGTACCTCAGGGATCGGTGCTGGGTCCCTTGTTGTTTGTGATCTACATAAATGATTTGGATGAGAATGTAAAAGGTATGATCAGTAAGTTTGCAGATGACACGAAAATTGGTGGGGTGGTAAATTGCAAGGAGGAAAGCTTCAGGCTACAGGACGATATAGACAGGTTGGTCAGTTGGGCGCAAAAGTGGCAAATGGAATTTAACCCTGAAAAGTGCGAGGTGATGCATTTTGGACGGACAAATAAGGCAAGGGAATACACAATGAGTGGCAGGACCCTAGGAAGTACAGAGGGTCAGAAGGACCTTGGTGTACATGTACATAGATCTCTGAAGGCAGCGGAACAGGTAGATAAGGTGGTTAAAAAGGCATATGGGATACTTGCCTTCATTAGCCGAGGCATAGAATATAAGAGCAGGGAGGTTATGATGGAGCTGTACAAAACGCTGGTGAGGCCACAGCTGGAGTACTGTGTGCAGTTCTGGTCGCCTCACTATAGGAAGGATGTGATTGCTTTGGAGAGGGTGCAGAGAAGATTCACCAGGATGTTACCTGGGATGGAGTGCCTCAGCTATGAAGAAAGACTAAACAGGCTGGGGTTGTTTTCCTTGGAGCAAAGAAGGCTGAGGGGGGACCTGATTGAGGTGTACAAAATGATGAGGGGCATAGATAGGGTAGATAAAGAGGAACTTTTCCCCTTAGTAGGGGGGTCAATAAGAAGGGGGCATAGATTCAGGGTAAGGGGCAGGAGATTTAGAGGGGATTTGAGGAGGAACTTTTTCACCCAGAGGGTGGTTGGAATGTGGAACTCAATGCCTAAAAGGGTGGTAGAGGCAGGAACCCTCACAACATTCAAGAAGCATTTGGATGAGCACTTGAAATGCCATTGCATACAGGGCTATGGACCAAATGCTGGAAAATGGGATTAGACTGGACAGGGATGGATGGGCGGCGCAGACACGATGGGCCGAAGGGCCTCTTTCTGTGCTGTAAAACTCTATGACTCTATGACTATTCACTTAAACCACTCCCTGTGGTAGCGAGTTCCACATTCTCGCCACACTCTGGGCAAAGAAGTCTCTTCTGAATTCCCTATTGGATTTCTTGGTGACTATCTTATATTGATGGCCTCTAGTTATGCTCTTCCCCACAAGTGGAAACATTCTCTCTCTATCCACTCTATCAAAACCTTTCATAATTTTAAGGACCTCTATTAGGTCACCCCTCAGCCTTCTGTTTTCAAGAGAAAAGAGACCCAGCCTGTTCATCCTTTCCCGATATATATACCCTCGCATTTCTGGTATCATCCTTGTAAATCTTCTCTGCACCCTCTCCAGTGCCTCTATATCCTTTTTATAATATAGCGACCAGAACTGTACACAGTATTCTAAGTGTGGTCTATCTAAGGTTCAATACACTACGATAGTTTAGCATAACTTCCCTACTTTTCAATTCTATACCTCTAGAAATAAACCCTAGTGCTTGGCTTGCTTTTTTATGGCCTTGCTAACCTGTGTCACAAATTAGTGATTTGTGTATTTGTACTCCGAGATCCCTTTGTTCCTCTACCCCACCTAGACTCGCACCCTCCAATAAGTGACCTCCCTAATCTTCCTACCAAAATGTAATACCTCACATTTGTCTGTATTGAACTTCATTTGCCAATTATATACCCATTCTGCAAGTTTATTAATGTCCTCCTGTAATTTGTTGTAGTCCTCCTCAGTATTGACTACCCCCCACCGCCACCCCCCCCAAAATTTGGTGTCATCCACAAATTTAGAAATTGTGTTTTTGATTCCAAAGTCTAAATCGTTAATATAAATTGTGAACAACAGTGGTCCCAGCACTGATCCTTGTGGAACACCATTACCCGCCTTCTGCCACTGTGAATAACTACATTTCACCCCTACTCTCCGCTTTCTGTCTTGAAGCCAGCTAGCTATCCATTCTGCTACTTGTCCCCTGACTCCGCATTCACTGACCTTGTTCATCAGTCTATTATGGGGTACCTTATCGAAGGCCTTTTGAAAATCTAGATAAATTATATCTATTGCATTACCCTTATCTACTCTCTGTTACCTCTTCAAAAAATTCAATGAGGTTGGTGAAGCAAGACTTTCCCTTTTGAAATCCATGCTGACTATTTATTACTATGTTTTTGGTTTCTAGAGGTTTTTCCATTTTCTCCTTTAGTAGGGATTCCATTATTTGTCCTACCACCGATGCTCAGCTGACTGGTCTATAATTCCCTGGACATGTTCTATCCCCCTTCTTAAATATAGGTTTTACGTTGGTATCTGCCAGTCCTCTGGCACTACACCTTTTTTCTAATGAACTATTAAATATGTTTCCTAATACCTCTGCTATCTCTTCCCTAGATACTTTTAAAATGCGTGGGTGCAATCCATCCGGACCAGGGGTTTTATCCTCTTTGAGTTTGATTGGTTTATTTAATATATCCCCTCTTTTTATTTTAAATGCACTTATCTCATTACTAATCTCGTCATCCAATGTCATGTCCACCTGTTCCATCTCCCTGGGAAAAACTGAAGCAAAATAATTAATTATTTAATATTTCTGCCATCTCCATCTGTGGTATTATCCGGTCTATCCCTTAATGGCTCCATTCCCATCCCAAACTTCCTTTTTTTATTGATGTGCTTGTAAAATATTTTACTATTTTGTTTTATGTTCCTTGATAATTTAATTTCATAGTTCCTCTTTGCCTTCCTAATTGTTTTTTTGACTTCTCTCCTAATCTCTTCGTATTCTCCCTTATCATGCACATCCCTGCTGTCTATGTATTTAATGTATGCCTCTTTCCTTACCCTCAATTGTTCCCTTATGGCTTTATTCATCCATGGAGTCTCATTAGTGTTTCTGAAATGCAGTCACTGTTACATAGGCAAACCCAGCAGCCAATTGGCACACAGCAATGTCCTGGAAACAAAAATGAGATGAATGGCCAGTTAATCTCTGGTCACTGGGAGGATATTGGTGGGAGAGTGTGTTCAGGAGGAAGATCAGGGGTGGTTAGGGAGATCATGCTGTTGGGTTTGGGGGGGGGGGGGGGGGGTGGGGGGAAGACATAAATTCTCGGGGTCAGCCAGTGCTGGATTACAAATGGAGACCGGAGGAGGATAGTACACAAGATTGGGGAGAGAAGGTATCTATCCCAAGCATTCCAGGTTGCCAGATCCCAGGTATAGGGTCTTGTACATCCACTTGAACATGTAGATGGCAAGAAACACCACTCAATAATAACCTATACTTTTAACACCTCACCAACATTCAACACTTCCAACAATGCAGCACTATCTAAGTACTGTACAAAAGTGTCAGCTTAGTTTAAGTGTTCAAGTCCTGGAGTGGGACTTGAACTCTCAATTTTCTAACTCCGATAAGAATGCTAAACCAAACTGGCACTGTAAAGAGCAGGGACTTCTTCCCATGTCCTCAACAATACTCGTTCTTCAACCAACCAGAGTAAAAACAAACAATAAAGTTGTTTATCTCATTATGATTTTGATGTGCCCAAAAATGGCTGCCACATTCTCCTTCATAACAGTCACAGCAATTTAAACCAACGAATTGCATACAAAGCACTTGAAAACATTTGATACTATCTGCAGCAAAAAAATGTTTTATTGTTGTTGAGAATATTTGTTATGGTAACCAACTTTGGAACGATATTACTGCGGAAACATTTATATATATATATTTTTTTATTTGTTTGAGATGTGCCCATCCCTAATTGCCCTAGAGAATGTGGTGGTGAGCCGCCTTCTTGAACTGCTGCAATCCGTGTGGTGAAGATGCTCCCACAGTGCTGTTAAGTAGGGAGTTCCAGGATTTTGACCCAGCGATGATGAAGGATTGGTGATATACTTTTAAGCCAGGATGGTGTGTGGCTTGGAGGGGAACTTGGAGGTGTTCCCATGCGCCTGCTGCCCTTGTCCTTCTCGGTGGAAAAGGTCGTGGGTTTGGGAGGCGCTGCCGAAGAAACCTTGGTGAGTTGCTGCAGTGCATCTTGTAGATGGTACACACTGCAGCCACGGTACACCGGTGGTGGAGGGAGTGAATGTTTGTGGATGGGGTGCCAATGAAGCGGGTGCTTTGTCCTGGACGACAACTGAATGCAACAGTTTTAAAAAGGGCAAGACAGATGTGCTGTCTTACTATCAAACATTTCATAATTGTCTTTTTGGTTTCCATGGTGGTCAAAATAAACTCGAGCATAAAATGCTGACTGAGAAAACAGTAAAATAGGATGGCACCCACTGAGGGTTTAACACACACAAGTGAGGGGTTTAACATACACAAGTGAGAATGATTGATTGGCTGAACAGTGAAACAGTAAAGCATTTGTCAAAAGTGTAAAAACAGGCATTCAGAGCCATCAATTGAAAATGCAACACATATTAAACTGGGTCTCAGTCTGAGTATTACTGTTTTTTTAAAAAAAAGCAGCTGTACAAACCTTTAAATAAGCAGGCACCACCCGCCATATCCACACAGCAACACAAAATAGATTGAAAAAGCTGTGCCAAAGGAAGATGATTTTCAAAAGTTCAATCTGAAACTGCTTGGGACATATTTGCACAAAGCAGACATCAGCAAAACAGCTCATAATGAAGTGGACAGACTCAAAATGGCAGATAAGACAATGTTTTATTGGGGAGGGGGGGGGGGAAAAAGAGTAAATATTTTTCCCTCACTTAAGAAAGTAGGTGAGATGGGGGCGCGGTTATGCTAACTAATATTATGGGGCAAAATATCTAAAGACAGAAGGCAACAGTTCTACAATTATATAGAAATTTATTTTATTTTCATGAACTCTTCCACTTCAGGCGACTCAAGTGATTTCCCTTTAACTCCCCAGAAGTACCTCATGCAAAACTCCAAAAGCAGTCATCATAGGTCTAAGTTTAAACTTCTGACTTTTTGAAACTGTAAACATTACAGTAACATCAACATAAATCTGGCAGAGAACCAAAGGAAATTAAAGGAGAAACACTGGTTAAAAACATGGCCATTCGTATTCATATTTCTTTTACCGCTTTGTCTTTAATCAACTACTCTGTATTTAAAAATTAAAGTACAAGTTAATGTGCCAATGAATTAATCTGTGGTCTGCCTGAACACATTTTGCAAAGCAGTTTATAGCCAGGAGAAAGACTTCCATTTTATGAGTCTGGGCTGGAAAGTCCCAGAGGTGAAATGATAGTGTGCATATCTGCTGCAACACCCAGTTCAAGAATCTATAAAGCCTTCCTTTAAACCAGAAAGGTTTATACTGGTGATAAAAGCCAATTTAAGCGGTTTTAATATTTAAAAAAAAAAAAAAAGAACAGTTTGCAATTCTCACTGACCCAATGTACAGATTTTGTCAATATGAAGAACGGCATGTTTTTTGGATCAATTTATGCAGTATTCAATGAGGTGAAAAATTATATATACCCCTGTATATGAAAATTTGCAAAAGGTGCCAGGAAATGCAGTTTATTCGCCTCCACTACTCCACGTGGTAGGAAGTCCACATTCTAACCACGCTCTGGGTAAAGAAGTTTCTCCTGAATTCCCTATTGGATTTATTATATAATCTGATCTCCCCCACGTGGAAACATCTTTAGTTAATTCCTCTGCCCCAGGAACTCTCAGAAACCTGGTTAATTTTAAAAATGTTGTCAAACCTATTGAGGGCAAGAAAGCTCTGATTCTCATCTAATGTTCCGAACCAGAATTAACGAGAAGGAACATTTAGGACGACTGAATTGCCCAGATTTTCCAATTGGCTTGGTTAGAATAACACATGAAAAAATCTGAGCTAATAAGTAAAATTTAATGTTTTTATAACATAGGATTTTTATTGCATTTTTTGGATTCTGTGAAAATCATAAGTCAGTTGTCTTGATATTATTATATGGAATTAACAGCACAGAAATAGGCCATTCGACCTGACTGGTCCATGCCGGTGTTTATGCGTCACATGAGCTTCCTCCCACCCCTCTTCATCTAACCCGGTCAGCAAAACCTTCTGTTCCCTTTTCCTCACGTGTTTATCTAGTTTCCCCTCAAATATATCTATGCTATTCACCTCAACTACTCCTTGTGGCATTAAATTCCACATTCTAACCACTCTCTAGGTAAAGCAGTTTCTCCTGAATTCCCTATTGGATTTATTAGTGACTGTCTTATATTTATGACCCCTAGTTTTGGCCTTCCCCACAAGTGGAAACAACATCTCTACGTCTACCTCATTAAACCCTTTCATAAGACCTCTATCAGGTCACCCTTCAGCCTTCTGTTTTCTAGAGAAAGAGCCCGAGCCTGTTCAATATTTCCTGAAAGGTATAACCTCTCAGTTCTGGTATCATCCTTGTAAATCTTGTTTGCACCTTCTCCAGTGCCTCCATATCCTTTTTATAATATGGAGACCAGAACTGTGCACAGTGCACTAAGTGTGGTCTAACTAAGGTTCTGTACAAGTTTAACATAACTTCTCTGCTTTTCAATTCTATCCCTCTAGAAATGAACCCCAGTGCCTTGTTTGCATTTTATGGCCTTGTTAACTTGTGTTGCTACTTTTAATGATGTGAATCTGTACCCCTAGATCCCTTTGCTCCTCTACCCCATTTAGACTCTTATTTTCCAAGGAGTATGTGGTCTCATTCTTCCTACCAAAATGCACTACCTCACACTTATCTATATTGAAATTAATTTGGCAATTACACGCTCATTTTGCAAGTTTATTAATGTCATCTTGTATTTTGTTGCAGTCTTCCTCAGTATTAACTATTACATAGAAACATAGAAGATAGGAGTAGGCCATTCGGCCCCTCGAGCCTGCTCCGCAATTTAATGAGATCATGGCTGATCATCCAAATTCAGTACCCTGTCCCTGCTTTCTCCCCATATCCCTTGATCCCTTTAGCCTCAAGAAATATATCCAACTCCTTCTTGAATATATTTAATGAATTGGCCTCAACTGCCTTTTGTGGTAGAGAATTCCACAGGTTCACCACTCTCTGGATGAAGAAATTCCTCATCTCTGCCCTAAATGGCTTACCTCTTATCCTTAGACTGTGAATAGCCCATTTTAAGTTTACAATTTTAAAACTAATTTCTGCCTGACACCCCTGACAACTACTAACCAAAGCCAAACATTTTCTTCAATTATCATGTCTCGGTCATATCCAATGCTGTTTCCTGATCAACATCAGTTGTAAGGGTGCCACTGCTCAATTACTTAAGCACTTTCTGGTTTTTCAATTTGTTAGTTAATGCCTATGTCTCGGTAACATCAAAGATCAATATTCTGAACTTGCACAATCTCATTTTCAAAGAGCAATACAACATCAGCTGCAGAAGCAGGCTCAGCTTTGTAATGATATTTATGCTGTCTGTTTTACAATTAGATAGATAAGAATGGAACCAAGCGAGTGCAGTCCCACCCAGCTGGCCGACGGCAGAGAACTAAACTGCTGACCACCCAACTTCCTTTTCTGGCTCCCATGTTAGCTGACATTGTTAACTGTTATCATAGAATGGTTACAGCACGGAAGGAGGCCATTCAGCCTGTCAAGCCCGTGCCAGCTCGCTGCAAGAGCACTTCAGCTAGTCCCACTCTCCCGCCCTTTCCCCGTAGCCCTGCAATTGTTTTTCCTTCCGGTACTTATCCAACTCCCTTTTGAAAGCAGTGATTGAGTCTGCCTCCACCGCCCTTTCAGGAATTGCATTCCAGATCCGAACCACTCAGAGTAAAAATATTTTTCCTCATGTCGCCTTTGGTCCTTCTGCCAATCATCTTAAATCTGTGTCCTCTGGTTCTCGACCCTTCTGCCAATGGGAACAGTTTCCATCTACTCTGTTCAGACCCCTCATGATTTTGAACACCTCTATCAAATCTCCTCTCAATCTTCCCTGCTCTAAGGAGAGCAACCCCAACTTCTCTAGTCTATCCACGTAACTGAAGCCCCTCATCCCTGGAATCATTCTCGTCAATCTTTTCTGCACCCTCTCTAAGGCCTTTACATCCTTCCTAAAGTGCGGTGCCCAGAATTGGACACAATACTCCAGTTGAGGCTGAACCAGTGTTTTATACAGGTTCATCATAATTTCCACGCTTTTGTACTCTATACCTTTATTCATGAAGTCCAGGATCCTGTAAGCTTTTTTTAACTGCTTTCTCAACCTGACCTGCCACCTTCAACGATTTGTGCACGCATACCCCAAGGTCTCTGTTCATGCACCCCCTTTAGAATTGTACCCTTTAGTTTATATTTCCATTCCTCTCATTCTTTCTACCAAAATGTATCACTTTGCACTTTTGTGTTAAATTTCATCTGCCACGTGTCCGCCCATTCCACCAGCCTATGTCCTCTTGAAGTCTATCACTATCCTCCTCACTGTTCACTATACTTCCAAGTTTTGTGTCATCTGCAAATTTTGAAATTGTGCCCAGTACACCCACATCCAAGTCATTAATATATATCAAGAAAAGCAGCGGTCCCAGAACCGACCCCTGGGGAACACCACTGTGTACCTTCCTCCAGTCCGAAAAACAACCGTTCACTAATACTCTCTGTTTCTTGTCACCCAAGAGGTGAGGTGAGAGTGACTGCCCTTGACATCAAGGCAGCATTTGATCGAGTGTGGCATCAAGGAGCCCTAGCAAAACTGAAGTCAATGGGAAAACTCTCCACTGGTTGGAATCATACCTAGCACAAAGGAAGTTGGCTGTGGTTGTTGGAGGTCATTCATCTCAATCACATGACATCACTGCAGGAGTTCCTCAGGGCAGTGTCCTAGGCCCAACCATCTTCAGCTGTTTCATCAATGACCTTCCCTCCATCATAAGGTCAGAAGTGGGGATGTTCGCTGATGATTGCACACTGTTCAGCACCATTCGAGACTCGTCAGATACTGACGCAGTCCGTGTCCATATGCAGCAAGACCTGGACAACATTCAGACTTGGGCTGACAAGCGGCAAGTAACATTCGCACCACACAAGTGCCAGGCAATGACCATCTCCAACAAGCGAGACTCTAACCATCTCCCCTTGACATTCAATGGCATTACCATCGCTGACTCCCCCACTATCAACATCCTGGGGGTTATCATTGATCAGAAACTGAACTGGACCAGCCATATAAATACTGTGGCTACAAGAGCAGGCCAGAGGCTGGGAATTCTGCGGCAAGTGTCTCACCTCCTGACTCCTCAAAGCCTTTCCACCATCTACAAGGCACAAGTCAGTAGTGTGATGGAATACTCTCCACTTGCCTGGATGAGTGCAGCTCCAACAACACTCAAGAAGCTCGACACCACTCAGGATAAAGCAGCCCGCTTGATTGGCACTCCATCCACCACCTTCAACATTCACTCCCTCCACCACCGGTGCACTGTGGCTGCAGTGTGTACCATCTACAAGATGCACTGCAGCAACTCGCCAAAGCTCCTTCAACAGCAACTTCCAAACCCGTGACCTCTACCACTTAGAAGGACAAGGGCAGCAGACGCATGGGAACATCACCACCTACAAGTTCCCCTCCAAGCCACACACCATCCTGACTTGGACCTGTATCGCCTGCCGTTCCTTCACTGTCACTGGGCCAAAATCCTGGAACTCCCTTCCTAACAGCATTGTGGGTGTACCTACACCAAATGGACTGCAGCGGTTCAAGGCGGCAGCTCACCACCATCTTCTCAAGGGCAATTAGGGATGGGCACTAAATGCAGGCCTAGCCAGCGACGCCCACATCCCATCAATGAATAAAAAAAACTTAGCCAATTTTGTATCCATGCTGCCACTGTCCCTTTTATTCTATGGGCTTCAACTTTGCTGGCAAGCCTATTATGTGGCACTTTGTCGAACGCCTTTTGGAAATCCATGTACACTCGATCAAGTTGGTTAAACATGATTTGCCTTTAACAAATCTGTGCTGGCTTTACTTAATTAATCCACACTTGTCCAAGTGACTGTTAATTTTGTCCCTAGTTATTGTTTCTAAAAGCTTCTCCACTACCGAGGTTAAACTGACTGGCCTGTAGTTGCTGGGTTTCTCCTTTCTCCTCAGGTACTCACTCCTCTCCTTCAAATCTGCCGTCAAGACCCCGCTCCTCAAAAAACCACCCTTGACCCCTCCGTCCTTGCAAACTACCACCCCATCTCCAACCTCCCTTTCCTCTCCAAAGTCCTTGAACATGTTGTTGCCTCCCAAATCCGTGCCCATCTTTCCCAAAACTCCATGTTTGAATACCTCAAATCAGGTTTCCGCACCGCCACAGTACCGAAACAGCTCTCAAAGTCACAAATGACATCATTTGTGACTGTGGCAAAGGTAAACTATCTCTCCTCAACCTGTCTGCAGCCTTTGACACGGTTGACTACACCATCCTTCTCCAATGCCTCTCCACCATCGTCCAGCTGGGTGGGACTGTACTCACCTGGTTCCATTCTTATCTATCTAATCGTAGCCAGAAAATCGCCTGCAGTGGCTTCTCTTCCTGCTCCCGCATCATTACCTCTGGTGTCCCCCAAGGATCTATCCTTGGCCCCCTCCTATTTCTCATCTACATGCTGCTCCTCGGTGACATCATCCAAAAACACAGCGTCAGTTTCCACATGTACACCGATGACACCCAGATCTACCACTGTATGGATGAGTGTGTGGATGAGGGTAGTGCAGTTGATGTAGTCTACATGGACTTCAGTAAGGCTTTTGACAAAGTCCCGCATGGTAGACTGGTCAAGAAGGTAAGAGCCCATGGGATCCAGGGCAATTTGGCACATTGAATCCAAAATCGGCTTAGTGGCAGAGGGTGATGGTGGAAGGTTGTTTTTGTGACTGGAAGCCTGTGTCCAGTGGGGTACCGCAGGGATCGGTGCTGGGTCCTTTGCTGTTTGTAGTGTACATTAATGATTTAGATATGAATGTAGGAGGTATGATCAGTAAGTTCGCAGATGACACAAAAATTGATGGAGTGGTAAATAGCGAGGAGGGAAGCCTCAGGCTACAGGGCGGTATAGACAGAACAGTGGCAAATGGAATTTAACCCTGAAAAGTGTGAGGTGATGCATTTTGGGAGGACTAACAAGGCAAGGGAATACACAATGAATGGTAGGACCCTAGGAAGGACAGAGGATCAGAGGGAGCTTGGTGCGCATGTCCATAGATCCCTGAAGGCAGCAGGACAGGTAGATAAGGTGGTTAAAAAGGCATATGGGATACTTATATTCTATGCCTCGGCTAATGAAGGCAAGAGCAGGGAGGTTATGGTGGAGCTGTACAAAACGCTAGTTAGGCCACAGCTGGAATACTGTGTGCAGTTCTGGTCGCCACACTATAGGAAGGATGTGATTGCATTGGAGAGGGTGCAGAGGAGATTCACCAGGATGTTATCTGGGCTGGAGCACTTCAGCTATGAAGAGACTGGACAGGTTGGGATTGTTTTCCTTAGAGCAGAGAAGGCCGAGGGGGGGACCTGATTGAGGTGTACAAAATTATGAGGGGAATAGATAGGGTAGATAGAAAGGAACTTTTCCCCTTAGTGGAGGGGTCAATAACCAGGGGGCATAGTTTCAAGGTAAGGGGCAGGAGGTTTAGAGGGGATTTGAGGAAAAACTTTTTCACCCAGAGGGTGGTTGGAATCTGGAACTCACTGCCTGAAAGGGTGGTAGAGGCAGGAACCCTCACAACATTCAAGAAGCATTCAGATGAGCACTTGAAATGCCATAGCATACAAGGCTACGGACCAAGTGCTGGAAAATGGGATTAGAATAGACAGGGCTTGATGGCCGGCGCGGACACGATGGGCCGAAGGGCCTCTTTCTGTGCTGTATAACTTTACCTCACTATCACTTCTCGCGACCCATCTAAATAGACAGACTGTTTGTCCGACATCCAGTACTGGATGAGCAGAAATTTTCTCCAATTAAATATTGGTAAGACCGAAGCCATTGTCTTCAATTCCCGCCACAAACTCCGATCCCTTGCCACCGATTCCAACTCTCTCCCTAGCATCTGTCTGAGGCTGAACCAGACAGTTTACAACCTTGGTGTCATATTTGATCCTGAAATGAGCTTCCGACCACATATCCGCGCCATAACTATGACCGCCTATTTCCACCTCCGTAACATCGCCCGTCTCCACTCCTGCCTCAGCTCATCTGCTGCTGAAACCCACATCCATGCCTTTGTTACCTCGAGACTTGACTATTCCAACGCACTCTTGGTTGGCCTCTCTCATTCTACCCTACGTAAACTTGAGGTCATCCAAAACTCGGCTGCCCGTGTCCTAACTTGCACCAAGTTCCGTTCACTCATCACCCCTGCACTACTGACCTGCACTGGCCACCTCGATTTTAAAATCCTCATCCTTGTTTTCAAATCCATCCATGGCCTTGCCCCTCCCTATCTCTGCAATCTCCTCCAGCCCCACCCAGAGATATCAGCACTCCTCTAATTCTGCCCTCTTCAACATCCCTGATTATAAATCGCTCAACCATTGGTGGGCGTGCCTTCAGCTGCCCAGGCCCCAAGGTCTGGAATTCCCTCCTTAAACCTCTCCGCCTCTCTTTCCTCCTTTTAAGACACTCCTTAAACCTACCTCTTTGACCAAGTTTCTGGTCATCTGCCCCAATTTCTCTATGTGTGGCTCAGTATCAAATGTTTTGTCTTGTAACACTCCGGTGAAGCGCCTTGGGATTGTTTACTGTGTTAAAGTTGCTATATAAATACAAGTTGTTGATGTTGTTTCTATCATTGCTAAGGTCACCCTGCAGAAATGGGGTTAATGTGTTTAAAATTTCACTTAACCATAGGACACAGAATATAAAATTACAATGACAGTACTCAGCACAGCAGAAGGGAGAACAATATTAATAGTTTACATACATGCTCACAAAATATAACAGTGAAAGTGTGACTAAAATCAAAAAAGCTTGGAGTCCCCAATGCTAGTAATGGAAAATTTAGTTCACAAATTTATGCTCAAATGCCTATCTTTTAAGTATAAGGGAATGATCTGTAGGACATCCGTCAGATAGATAGTTCAATCAAATAAAGCCATCGGACAGCAGGCATTAGTGCACATTAAAAGCTCTGCAATATAATCAATATAAATCGCAGAAATCCAAGCTACAGCCACCACCGAGGCTGGTTTCATGCTATTCCAAACTGAACGATAACCAATAAAACCCGTAGGCAAGTTACTTGCCAAATTCAAAGTTTCTCCTCATCTCCCGTCATCTCATCTAGAGGGGAGACGAGGAGAATTTCTTTCACTCAGAGTTGTCAGGATCTGGAATTCTCTGAAAAGCTGATACCATAAATAATTTTATGAAACAGATACTTGAGGTTGAGGAACTTGCAGGGTTACGGACAAAAACCACAGGTGTGGGACTGAGCACGACTGCTCTTTCGAAGAGCCGGCACAGGCACGACGGGCCGAATGGCCTCCTCCTGTGCTGTAATTTTCTATGATTGTAGGATGGCCCGAGAAAACAAACCAAACCATTCATGAACCTTTCTACGGTTTCCAGCATAAATAAAAGGTAATGGAAGCAGCCACTGAACAAAAATATGAACTACACCAGTGATTCCACTGGACATAATTTCTTGTGGTGACATAAATCACACGCAATAGTGAGATAATATTAAAAAGTTAAATTAGGAACAGCTCGTTCTAAGGAGCGAGAACAGTGTAAGTCACGGCAACCTAGTAAATTCAAATTTGCGAGTTTGCAGTAAAACCCAATCTGCACCTAGTTCACAATCAGGAGCTCAGCATTATCAACCCACTGTACAGCAGGTTTTATCATTTGTAACTTGCAATGGTTTACATTTACCATTATCCTCACTCAGTACATTACATGGGGTATTAAACCAGTTCAAAATAATGGTCCTTTGCTGAAACACAAGATCAGAATGGGCGAATTTAAAATTATGGCTAGCTAATTTAATCAATTATATCTATCCTCTCTTCATCATCTCCCACCCACAGTCTGCAGAATCTTGCGTGATTCAGCAAATTAACCCTGAAGACCTTTAGTAATTCCAGTCACCTAGTTACAGAAGAATTTGTTTTTTTAACCTCTTCCAGTCTATGACTTTTATACAAGGCTTCAACAATAGAGGTTCACAAAGGTCACAGACCTGGTTAAATTTATTGGACTACCCCAGAATCTTCCCGAAAGTTCTGGATCCCAGACATCCTGCTCTTGATTTCTGTTTAGTGATGTGGAAATGTATGGATGTAATTTGAGATCAGAACCAGTTTTGACTGGTATCGCTGTAAAAGGCCCGTTGACACGCACAGTCTAAGTTCACATAAAGTACTTGGGAGGAGGTAATGCATTGCATGTATGGAACATATACTCCAGTTACAGTAAAGAGGGGAGAAGAGGAGGTAAAGTGCAAAGCACATGAACCCTCTCCCTAATGGGCATCTCCCATAGATGGCTTTTGGATCGATTCAGGTTTGTCTTGGGTTAAGGCTGATCCCAATGGATGTTAATATACTTCAAATAGGCTCGAGTGGAGCACTTCCCATTGTGGCAACAGGAGGAACAGCAGCTCTGAAAATGTGGCCATGGAAAGAAGCTGTGAAAGATAGCATGTCTGTTCACAATGGCTTTTTAAAAAAAATCCTTCTCTTGAGGACTGGTGGGGCTGTAGAGAGTACTTCTTAAACTGGGATTAAAACACATTGTTCTGACTGTGCTGAGACCTTAACCCTGCTTCTAATTCTGCTTTACGCTGACATTAGAAGGCAAAACTGGAATGTATTGTAGGTAGAACTGATACCAAGGTTTAAAGGGTTATATTATGAGGACTAGTTGCATAAACTTGGCTTGTAGTCCCTTGAGTTTAGAAGGTTGCAGGGTGATCGAATCAAGGTGCTTAAAATTATAAAATGATTTGTTGGGTTTAGACACAAGAAATTATTTCCTCTGGTGGGGGAATCCAGAACAAGAGGACATGAATCAAATTAGACCTAGCCATTTAGGAGTGAAATCAGGAAACACCTTTTCACACATAGGGTAGTTCAACGAGTGTATAAGAGCATGTCAGGAGCAGCACCAGGCGTACCTAAAAATGAGGTGCCAACCTGGGGAAGCTGCAACACAGGACTACATGCATGCTAAAAAGCAGAAGCAGCTTGCTATAGACAGGGCTAAGCGATCCCACAATCAACGGATCAGATCAAAGCTCTGTAGTCCTGCCACATCCAGTCGTGAATGGCGGTGGACCATTAAACAACTAACGGGAGGAGGAGGCTCCAAGAATATCCCCATCCTCAATGATGGTGGAGCCCAGCACGTGAGTGCAAAAGACAAGGCTGAAGCGTTTGCAACCAACTTCAGCCAGAAGTGCCGAGTGGATGATCCATATCAGCCTACTCCCGAGGTCCCCACCATCACAGAAGCCAGTCTTCAGCCAATTCGATTCACTCCACGTGATATCAAGAAACGGCTGAGCGCACTGGATACAGCAAAGGCTGTGGGCCCCGACAACATCCTGGCTATCGTGCTGAAGACTTGTGCTCCAGAACTAGCCGCGCCTCTAGCCAAGCTGTTCCAGTACAGCTACAACACTGGTGTTCATCCGACAATGTGGAAAACTGCCCAGGTAGGTCCTGTCCACAAAAAGCAGGACAAATCCAACCCGGCCAATTACCGCCCCATCAGTCTACTCTCAATCATCAGCAAAGTGATGGAAGGTGTCATCAACAGTGCTATCAAGCGGCACTTACTCACCAATAACCTCCTCACTGATGCCCAGTTTGGGTTCCGCCAAGACCACTCGGCTCCCGACCTCATTACAGCCTTGGTCCAAACATGGACAAAGGAGCTGAATTCCAGAGGTGAGGTGAGAGTGACTGCCCTTGACATCAAGGCAGCATTTGACCGAGTCTGGCATCAAGGAGCCCTAGTGAAACTGAAGTCAATGGGAATCGGGGAAAACTCTCCACTGGCTGGAGTCATACCTAGCACAAAGGAAGATGGTTGTGGTGATTGAAGGTCAATCACAGCCCCAGGACATCGCTGCAGGAGTTCCTCAGGGCAGTGTCCTAGGCCCAACCATCTTCAGCTGCTTCATCAATGACCTTCCCTCCAACATAAGGTCAGAAATGGGGATGTTCGCTGATGACTGCAGTGTTCAGCGCCATTCGCAACTCCTCAGATAATGAAGCAGTCCATGCCCGCATGCAACAAGACCTGGACGGCGTTCAGGCTTGGGCTGATAAGTGGCAGGTAACATTCGCGCCTCAGGAGTGCCAGGCAATGACTATCTCTAACAAGCGAGAGTCTAACCACCTCCCCTTGACATTCAATGGCATTACCATCACTGAATCCCCCACTATCAACATCCTGGGGGTCACCATTAACCAGAAACTTAACTGGACCAGCCATATAAATACTGTGGCAACAAGAGCAGGTCAGAGGTATTCTGCAGCGAGTGTCTCACCTCCTGACTTCCCAAAGCCTTTCCACCATCTACAAGGCACAAGTAAGGAGTGTGATGGAATACTCTCCACTTGCCTGGATGAGTGCAGCTCCAACAACACTCAAGAAGCTCGACACCACTCAGGATAAAGCAGCCCGCTTGATTGGCACTCCATCCACCACCTTCAACATTCACTCCCTCCACCACCGGTGTACTGTGGCTGCAGTGTGTACCATCTACAAGATACACTGCAGCAACTCGCCAAGGCTTCTTTGCCAGCACCTCCCAAACCCGCGACCTCTTCCACCTAGAAGGACAAGGGCAGCAGGTGCATGGGAGTACCACCACCTCCAAGTCACACACCATTCTAACTTAGGAGATCACTGATCCTTCATCATCGCTGGATCAAAATCCTGGAACTCCCTACCTAACAGCACTGTGGGAGTACCTTTGTCACACGGACTGCAGCGGCTCAAGAAGGCGGCTCACCACCACCTTCTCAAGGGTAACTAGAGATGGGCAATATATGCTGGCATTGCCAGTGACACCCTGAGCCCGTAAACGAGTTAAAAAAAAAAAAAAAAAAAAAAAAAAAAATCTGGAACTCGCTCCCCCAAAAGGCTGTGGATGCTGGGCCAATTGACATTTTCAAGACCGAGATCAATAAACTTTTGTTAGGTAAGGGTATCAAGGGATATGGAGCAAAGGTGAGTAAACGGAGTTGAGGTACAGATCAGTCATAATCTAGCTGAATGTCAGAACAGGCTCAAGGGGCTGAATGGCCTCCTGCTGTCCCTATGTTCCTACTGTAAGAAGTCACACAACACCAGGTTATAGTCCAACAGCTTTATTTGAAATCACAAGCTTTCGGAGCGCTGCTCCTTCGTCAGGTCACCTGACGAAGGAGCAGCGCTCCGAAAGCTTGTGATTTCAAATAAAGCTGTTGGACTATAACCTGGTGTTGTGTGACTTCTTACATTTGTCCACCCCAGTCCAACTCCGGCATCTCCACACCATATGTTCCTACTGTTCTATTAAAGTTAGTTTCAAACACTGCAATTTTTACATTTATGTTTTTTCACCACAAAGGCCAAATTAACATAAAAATCTGTTGACACAAAGATTTTCAATTGATAAGGCATGCAACTGGATGCAACCGGTGAACTAGCCTGGAAATTCCAACGCAGAACCTTACTACAGTGCCTTTCAAAGTGTGAAGCAGCATGTGCCTGCGCGCACTTGTAACAGAATCACCTACAAATGGAAAGCGTCACCAGTATTTGCATTTTTTCCATAAAGAAACATTGAATGTGGCATAAAGATTAATCTTTATTATGTAAAAGTAACAGCTGTAAAAAATAAAAATGCGACGTAATTAGTTTGTGTAGTACTGTACACACTAAAAAATTATGTACAGCAATGTTTTCTTACTTTAAAAAGTCTTAGTCTTGCCTATAGCATGCATTTCATGTTTCATCATAGGCTTACTACTTGTGTCATTATTTGAGGCACTTTTTTATGTCAACATGTAGAATAGAAAAAATCCGTCATTTTCAATTGCCAAAAACCCATTTCCCGATCATGATGTAATTGCAGGCCTCCCGACACTAGGCGGCACTGTTGTGCCTCTCCAGTCCAGTCACCCATCTCCTCTTTCTTTGCCCACTATAGAAGCCACTCACTCCACTTAACAAACATTAGGCCTGGCCATAATAACAACAGAAAATGCTGGAAAACTCAGCAGGCCAGGCAACATCCGTGGAGAGAAATTAGAGTTGACGTTTCTCCGGCATTTTCTGTTGTTATTTCGGATTTCCAGCATCTGCAGTATTTTGCTATCGTATTAGGCCTGGCCATGCCTGGACTTCTCCTGCCTCTCCTCCCGGCCCTGCACCACTTTAGGCCCACTCCCACCTCCTTCCCCATTCCATCCCCACTCCCATTTCTCCCTTATGCTATTATCCCTTCTGCCCGCCATCACTGCTTCTTCTCAACTGTTCTTGGCTGCTTTAGACCCACCTGCTTCCCCGCCGTCTCATCAGATGCTGTTCCACCTTCTCTCCCTGGCCCCACTCTTATTTCTCCTGCATGCTGCTCCCCTTGCACTGATGTGGACAAAAACCAACAACATTGAAACATTTTGCATCTTTGCAAAGAAATGTGGCATTTTAATACGTATTTGCTAACGAAACCGAACATAAATTAAGACTCAGTTTTACAGTCTGTACTCTGTTTCCTTGGAGGGTCAATTTTAATTATATGCCGTCTGGTGTAGAAATGATTTGAACAGGATTAGTTCATAGAAACCCTCTAATTCTACAATGTTATACATTTTTGTTTAAGGATTGTCACATTCACAGATCAGAACTCAGACCAGTTGAAAGTACCACTGAATAAAGATCTGAGGAGGAAGAGGTCTGCTAGACGCCGGAGCAAACTTTTCAGAATCATGTCCCCACTGCCATTTTGGTCCCAAGTCTTTACTAATGTCACTCTTGACCAGAAAAGAAATTTGATTTATATAGTCTTACCACATCTATCAAGTATCCAGATTTCCCAAAGCAATTCACATAGTGAATTAAGAATTCTGATAAGAATGAATAGGGAAAAAGTATTTAGCTCCAGTATCGACAGATCAGCAGTTTAAGAGATTAGGAGAAATTTCTTTACAGGGAGGATTGTTGGAGCATGGAATGCTTTGCCACAGAGTTGAGGCAGGAACTACTACATCTTTTAAGGGAAAATTGGATAAATATGTGAAACAGAGCTATGAGAAGCGAGCAGGGAGATGGGGAGAGAGCTGGGTAGTGGGATGAATTTTGGATTCTGCTCCAACATAGAGACAGCACACAGACACAGTCGGCTGAATGGCCTCCTTCTGCGATATAAACTTCTACATTTGCTATATTGGTGAACATGACAGCCAATTTGCATGCAGCAACCATCAATGAGACAAATGGCCAGTAAATTTATATTTGATGGTGTTTACTGAGGGAGGAATGAAGATACTGGGAGAATTTCTTGCTCTTCTTCGAATCAAGCGATGGGTTCTTTAATGTCTACCTGAATTCATCCAAAAGACAGCCAGCTAGAAAAAGCGCAGGGATAACAATGCGGGATTAACCCGTGCCCATTCAAAATAATGAGTGGCTGTACACTCTCAAAATAATGAGTGGCTGTACACTCAGCGGGGGGCCCAAGTTTGTGCAAGGCTAGCACCAATTAAAGCTAGCCTGCACTTCTTGAAGGCAGTCTGCAACTCTTAAGGGGAGGTGCATTCTGCCTGCAGCAGGCGATTCAACTGGCTGAGCAGGAAAAAGTATTACTGAGGTCACAACAGGGGAGAAAGCATGCTCCAAGGTTCTCGGATGCCGCACTGGAGGCCTTGGTGCACGAGGAGAGGGGTCCTGTTTCCACAGGGGGCCAGGAGGCCCTCTAGGCAAATGTGGAAAAGGCAATGGGAGCAGATAGCCGTCGCGGTCAAAGGCAGCCCCGAGGACCCAGATGCAGTGCAGGAAGTTGTTCAATGACCTCACACGAGTGGTCAAGGTCAGTGAATTCATCTTCAAATGCCATATCCCACCATCTGCACCACCAGCCTCTCACACTGCTCAATGCACCACACCCCCATTACTCACCTACTAACAATCTCTACCAAATATGACTCATAAATCACATTCATAGATTCACCTCGCCCTCACACTTAGCACTGCTGCAAGCCTCACACCCACATCTCACAGCTTGCGCACAGTCAGCTATTCAACCTTGACGGGCGTATCACCGAAACAGATTGTACCACACTCACTGACACACCTCCTTTCTCTTGCAGGACAAGGTGGCTCACATCTGGAAGCAGCAGAAGGTGGCTCACATCTGGAAGCAGCAGGACCTAACCAACAGGGGACAGGCACGCCTGTATAACCTTACCCTGATGGAGGGGACGGTGCTGGCCATTATTGGGAGGGCCATCACTAAGCCTATGGCCAGCGACGGGGCTGAAATAGTAGAAAATGACAGTATCCTCATACGTAATCCTTCTTCTCACATCCCACTTCCCCCTCATCCCACAATCTCTTCTGATTTACAAGCTGCACATGGTGCAAGCACGCACGTCTTGCTTTCCCCACCTCCCCTCACCACAACCTTACCCTTGTGCCTTCCTCCTTTCAGATAGCCAAGAACTGCCACCTATCCAAGCACCGATAGAAGAGCAGGAAATCGAGGTCTGAACCAACGTTCCCGTTAATTTTTTTGGGTGCGCTGCTCATTGAAAATACTGCACGAGCGATTTTTCCCATTGAAAAGTCGGCTGCGTGGGAGGTCCAGAGAGCTGCAACTTAAAGGGAACACTGGCCTGAACTATTAATCTAGAGAATGTGTGTTCAAATCCCAGTATGGCAATTTGAGAATTTGAATTCAGTTTAGAAATCTGGAAATAAAAAGCTGGTATCAGTAAAAATGACCATGAAGCTGTAGGATTGTTGTAAAAGCCAAACTGGTTCACTAATGTCCTTTAGGGGAGGAAAACTGTCGTCCTTATCCAGTCTGGCCAAAATGTGACTCCAGTCCCACACCAATGTGGTTGACTCTTAACTGCCTCTGAAGTAGCCTAGTAAGCCCATCAGTTGTATCAAAAAAAAACATATCACCACCTTCTCAGCAATAAATGTCGGCCTTGCCGATGAGACCCACATCTCAAGAATGAATTTTAAAAAAACACGAGGAATAAAAAAAAAACATGGCCTGAAGTGAGGTTTGAATCCACAACATTCTGAGAGGGGCAAGTGTGTGAGAACAGCCAAGTTTGACTTGCTCTTCAATTTTTCCTCCTACACTTGATGAGATAAGTACTGTGGTTCAACATCAACTATGGATAGCCCAGCTGACATTAGTTCAGTTAACTATCATCCTGCCACTCTATAATAGCACATAAACATAATACACCACCAGAATTAGAGTCCAACTTAGTTTTTAAATAAAATGCTTAATTTACACTTTATTTAAAAGTTTATAACCATGTACATTTCACAGATATCAGACGTAATCAGTTGCCATATGTGTGGGGGGGGGGGGGGGGGAATATTTCCCATATTTCTACTGCCCGTGCTCCCAGCTCCCTCCATTTCTTTGATCCGATGTCAATCTGTGGTATATTTTCTAAACATAACACTGCTCGCTATGGTGGATCTTCTATTTACATTACCTCTGTATATTCTCAGCTGTTCTCTTGCAAAGTACATCATCCAAATTTTGTAAATTAATTCACTCAACCATCAAAACTCCCACCTACTGGTTCTGGGGTTTAGTACAATCTAGGAGGCAAGTGAATTTAAATTAGAGCAGTGCATAGAGAGAGATTCAAATCCCTGCTTGGCTCCTGCCTGTCTGCACAAGACAGCTCACGTCCAACTCCAAATCAGATGCCATGTTTAGTCCAAAGGCACGTGCGATGAGGGAGATCAATGTAAATATATATTCTTGTCTCTTTAAAATACACCTCAGCAAATGTAGCAGAGGTAACTTAATAGTGCAACAGTAAAGTAATAGCTTTGTCCCTTTCTGCCAGCAACATGACAACCTGGCAGTCTTTAAATCTTCTGATCTATTCTGTAGATCATCAGTCTGTAACATGGGGGATCTGTCTATGTGACAGTAATACACTTGCAGTGTTTTGAGGTCTCCACCTACCTCCCCACAACATTATCCAACTCTGAGAATTTTTCTAAAATTAAAATTTTTACAAACCAAGGAATTGTTGGAACTATTTTTGCATCGACCCACACCTCCATAAGGACAAACCTAGGCATGTCTTTCTAGGTACATAATTATATAGGACTTTGTCAAGCAGATTTCATATCTATATAACCTTTTGAATATTCCTAGTTTTTCTGTTTACAAATCACCTCTATTATATACATCCCTGTTTCATTCCCACTGAATCTGGGATGTATTAGATTTCTAGGTTTACATATCTAAATACAGGTTTGCAACCATCATTGGGACACTGACTCAGTTTCACTCACATCCTCCTTCAAGGTTGATGTACCATGCTAAAGGGCCCATTCACAGAGCTGCAGTAACAACACACTTGTGGAGGAGACAGAGCTCCATTCCACTGCTCTAAGGAACTCAAGATATCTGAGGTAAGGGAAATACAAAAAGGACAAAATGAGGCTGTTACGTTTAACAGAACCATTTTCACTCAATGGTCCAGCAGCAGTCAACGGCTTGACCTCGACGATCCACATGATGCACACCTCTTGTAGGTGTGCACCCGAGAAGTTAATGATCCCATTTGCAGTAATCGGCTTACTGATTTACATTGTCTTGTGCTACGCTACCGAATGCTTAGAAATGGTAGGCATTACCAGTGGAATCCAAGGACACACAGACTAAAGCAACTAATATATTTACTTGTAATAAATGTTATCAAGCACAAAAATTAGCAAATACTAAAAGGATCAATTACCCTTTGTAAGAATAGCTTCAGAACGAGTACAAGAGACCTTGATAAATGTCAAAAGTTCGGTTTGTGAATACCAAATTTCACCTATTTTATCTTGTAGCAAATCTTCAGTACAAGCTTGTCCTAGCATTTGCTGAGAGCGACAGAGAGAGAGAGAGATTGATTAATTAAGATTCAACTACAGCTTCCATTGACGACATAAGCATGCTGGTTGTCAGCTGGTCTTATCAGAGAGCACTTTGTTGTAGCAGCAACGTCCATCGGGAAAGAAGCTAGCAGATCAGACCTGCAGAAACGCAGTTCCTGTTGGCCAATCACAAAAAAGCTTATAGACAGCGGCTACGCAGCCTTTATGCCTGGCTGACAAAATAAATGTGAGGTGGTGAGCAGTGCTGCTCTAACAGGAGAAAAAAAATGGGAAATTGTCTCCACCTGTCCAAACACACACCGACCGATTCCTTGCAACAGCTACTTAACCCTGCTGGAATATACCAACTTAAGCTTTCAAATCAAATAGTCCACCCCAAAAATCCAATTTTCTGGATGGATCTTCAAAAACAGCTTCTTTGTTGCCAAGTTCAGTTGTTACAGGAAAAACATGCTCCATTGTCGGGTTTATTCTACCAATCCGCAGTAGACTTAATTATCTTGAACGTCTAATCCCATGACGGCGTCTCTCACCAGGCGAAGCAATAGGTCAAAAGGGAAGAGTAGATTTACGTACTATCCCAATTCTAGATTGCCAACATGCTCAAAGTCAGACCCAAATTGGCTCAGCCTATATACAACTTCCTGAGTAAATTTGTCTGCAAAGCTGAAATGGTCTTCAACAATAGGTTTAGTTAACGCGTCTCATTAATTGTGGTTAAACATTGCCCTGTACAAAGCAGTGCAGCTGCAGCAAGCTCCATTTCATTGAGACAGAGTCTTTTGTGTTGGCAGTTGCTGTTAACAGTTGCATTCAAGGTCGCATCTTACACCAGCAGTAATCAATCATTTGCACAACATATTTAAACTCTGGGAACATGAAGGCCTCATGGCAGATTTGTATCCTTCACTTTTGAACCAGCCACAAATGTAATAGCTGTCATAAAACAGTAACGATTTTTAAAAAATGCAAAATAGATTCGCCCATTTCCAAATTGCTCAAACAAAATCCAAGACTATGGAGCTGGGGTTTGAAGAGGGGGAGACTTGAAGAATCTCCTTAAACAAGTGATAGTTACACTTACACATTTTTAGAGGAAAACATATGGCTTTATGAGGAAACACATAAAATGGGCCATTTCTTGTGAGGAAAAAAAAATCCATTAATTAAACAGGTACTATAAGCTTTCCCATTAAGAAAATCAAAGGGATATATAACTTAGGTGCAAATACAATTACTTCCCCATCCCAACCCATACACTAGCAATGAATAATCTGACCAATGTTTCAGTACTCGGCTAGAAGTGAGAGAGAGAGAGAAACACTCCAGTGCAATAAGAAAAGAAAATCAAGTGACCGACAACTGTACATTCACATATTTGTATACAAGAACATTGACTTTTTGATTTAAATTTGTTTTAGATGCTGCCGGCTCTTACGGTAAATGCTGACTCTCTGCAAACCTTCAAAAGAGAGCTGGACCAGTTCCTAGCGGAGATGGAGATCATGGCTTATAAAAAAAGGCAGGTGGAATATCAGGCAATATAAGCATGGTCAGTGGAGTCTCCGGGACTAGTTTTCGATCACTGAAAGGCGGTCAGAAGAGAACTTTTTCTGATTTATTCCCCCTAATTGGCCTCGCGGGGGGCGGGTGGTTTAGTCTGGGTTTTTTTGCCTCCCCCAGGAGATTACATGGCAGCTGGTGGGTAGGGGGTGTCTAATCACGATGATTCACATCACGACCAGATGAACGTTCCTGCCCGTGAATTTCATATGGTGGTATCCAAGTCTTTGGAGTGGGGCTTGAACTCATGACCCTGTGACTCAAAAGGTAAGTGAGCTACCACTCAGCCAAGGTTAAAAAAAAACCACACTGGATGTTGCACGAGAACAGGATAGTCTCCAGCCATGATCATGCTTTCATGTGAATAGTCTGTCAACTCTCCTTCTCTTGGGTGAGGTAGACCCATGGAACCATATTCTGGTACGCGTCACAGAGCTAGGGGGAACATTTAACAAACAACTTCTACATTGGATATTATACGATACATTTATCTGATTGTTCCAGTGAGCAGTTACTTCTCTCATTCAGGCCCTAGCTTTAGCTGGTAGGATTAAAATATCACCGCTATTTGTGGAACTTTCAAAAACTGATGTGAAAGTACAGATTGATCACTAGCAGTCTGTTTGACACGACTGGCATGCTAAAGCAATGGGGAACTGGGATCACAAATCGGCAGCACCACAGAAAACAGTATTCACAACTTGAGCCGGCAATCTTGCTCTCAACTGTACGATGCAAACTGTGTCCAACAAAGCACAAGACTATTAGCACTTGCTGAAAAATGGCCTGCTCCACATATACAAATGATCCGAGCGCTGCACATTCTAACAAAGGGAGCAGTGAATTTACATAACTTTCACTTGACTTAATGCTTACAGATATTAAAAAACACACGCAGCTCGTGCTGCACTTGACCATTATTTCTGGAACTATCTATGAATTTAGATTTAATGGTAAAAAAAAAAATAAAGTCACTCAGCAATGGAAAATGTTTTTTTTTTGGCAGCTTCTATATAGTGTAAGACAACTGTCAAAGTCACCTCAGCTTCTAGATGAGAAATTAATCTGCAACATTTACAGATTCTTACGCTAGAGGTGCTAAAGATAATTCTCCAAACTTTGCATGTTGGTGCCTAATAAAGCATTGCCCATTCTGCAGACTGCAAGCAGTGTGTTAAATAGTTGAACAGCTTTAAATTTTAGGAAAACAAGGCTAAGTGAAAGCTTGAAGGGAACTAACCCCAAACAAAGAACTTTTACGTCATTCGAACAGTAGAGAAAGAAGCCAGGCACGCTATTTAGATAAATACAGAAAATTTATCTACAGTACTGACAAATTGTTTGAGGGCCTTAACATGCCACTAGTAGCATTATAAACCAGTGTACACAGAGCAGCCGCTCCAACCTCTTTACCCAGGTACGGTTGGGGGGGGGGGAAAAAGAGGGGGAAGAGGAATTGTTAAAGTATTAAGACACGACTTTTAAAATATAACTGATGCGCTATCAATTACTCATAAAAGACTGAGAGTTAAGAGAGTAACTAAAGGCTTTTATTAGCAAAGAACAGAGCATGCCTCTCGTGGTTGACTGGGTTCCAAGAAGCCAGGGGGCTGCAGGTCAATCACCTTTATACCTGGGTCTGTGTGGGTGGAGCCAGCCGAGACATGTTGAGGCATGCATAGGTACAACAGTGTGTAACAACAAAAACACCAAAACAACACCACCAAAACAACAACACCAAAACACCAACACCAACACCAAACCACAATAACGTATATAGATCTGTAAATTTCAAAACTCATGACAGAATGCAAATTAAACAGAACACACTGGACAGGTAAGAAAAGCTCCAGAAAATATGAAAATAACTTCAACTGACCTTCACATAAGGTCAATAAAATAGTCAAAACTGAATTCTATTTAAACTGTGTATGTGTATTAGAAAACTATGTACTAAATAATTCAGTAGTGACATATTTTTCTCATGTCTCTTTACAAAAAATTAAATGTTACATGGTCTGATGACAGCACTTTACTTAAAATATTCAAACAATTATTAAAATACTTTGTTTCTAGACAAATCCCTTTTGTCAAATATCAAAGCAGCACATTAGAAAATCTCCTACTTTGAACAGTCGAGGCACAGACGTTAATGGTGAATCTGTGCACTGCACATGGACATTCTCTTGCCCGGTGAAAGTACTGCGCACTGGCAGCTTTTCAAGGTTCAGTGGCAATGTTTCAACATAATTACAATGACATCACTTCACAATCTCCTAGCAGCTGCCTCAGGACTGTTCCAACAGGCATAAAGGCTCGGTCATACATCATAAAACAGCCTTGTGACATCACAGACCAAAGAAGCACTTGCATTCACGTTCAGAATTAACAATTAGAACATAGTTGGTGTTCCTAATTTGAAATCCTGTTACCCAAAATTAAATCACGACCACTACAGCAAACCAACAAAACAGTCTAAGATGAAGTACAAAGAGATGACTGTATAAGTATACAAGACATTTGAAATTTCAAAACAAGTACTTAATGCTGTGCACTGACTTGAGAGATGGTTTGATACCACTAAGGCAAAATGTAAATCAATATGTACAAAGACAGAAACATGCGGCATTTGCGATCAAAATGGTACAGGCCATATGTGCCTTACTTTCAGTCATCTTTTATTTTTTCATTCTGGTCCCTCACCTTACACTCGCTCCTGCCAGATCCCAAGGCTGTGTGGTCGCTTGTCTACTCCTTTGAATCTCTTCTGCCCACCACCTATCCTACCCATACCTATACTCACATCATCTCTTGCCCCAATCAATCCAAAGTTTTCTTGCCTGCCCTTGATTTTTCTTTTTTTCCCCCCCCTCCACTAAGCCAGCAGGGGTGCCCCCCATCTACCCTGGGCCTCCTCCCACCTCTTCCTCAAAGTTCTCACACTGCCCTTTCTCCTACCCATCCCTTAATATAGAATACCAAGCCCAAACATTCAAGCACGCGTTGAATGCCTTACTTCAGCAGCATTAGGTCACAGGCTACACAATGGTATTTCCTGACTCGGAAAGCCTTAAATCAGACACGTTTTTCCAATGAGTGGAAATAGAAAAACAATTTCATAGTACAGCAGATAGTCCTTGATTAAAAACCACTACGCAGTTTGTTACAGACTGCAAAATAATACGTCAGCCAGATTAAAAACAAGAATTACTTACCCTTTTTGAATTTGTGTACTGGAAGTTTTTTCAGCTGATCTTTACGCAACCTGCTCCTTCTTGCCCTGTGTCTATCTTGAACAAACTTTGAAATCTAGAAAGTGAGTAAAACAGTGAGCAGATTTTGAAATATTGATTTATTCTAGAATATATGTACTCCAAAAGATTATTTTCCTCTTGTTTAAGGGGAAATTATCCCAACTTGTCAATCAGTAAACCTCAAATGGCGTCCACATTCAAAGACAACTTGCATTTATATAGCACCTTTCACGACCTCAGGATGTCCCAAAGTATCTTACAGCCAATTAGTATTTTTATAATGTAGAAACTGTGGCAGCCAATTTGTGTCCAGCAAGCTCCCACAAATAACAATGAAATAAATGAATGGTAATTTTTTTAATTAATGTGGGTCGAGGGATAAATATTGACCAGGACTCCGGGAGAACTTCCCTGCTCCTCTTCAAATAGTGCCGTGGGATATTTCACATCCACCTGAGGGGGCAGACTGGGCCTTAGTTTAACAGCTCATCCAAAGGACAGCACCTCCAACAGTGCAGCACTCCCTCAGTACTGCACTGGAGTGTCAGCCTAGATTACGTGCTGAAGTCTCTGGAGTGGGACTTGAACCCACAACCTTCTGACGGAGGCGAGAGTGCTGCCACTGAGCCACAGCTAACACTTACCCGGAATAGACACCAAAACAAATTAAAAAAATATATATAAAGTTAAATCTATATATTTCTATTTCTACTTCACTGTGCTGTTTTAACACAGAAGAAACATCTTGTGTTAGTCCATGGGCAACTGGTCAGTGTGACAGACTCCCATACAACATCCAAGCCTACTGGATGACAGGAGGCATTCTTGCATTTTTGTGCTCAAGGTGAAGGATGTTAGCTCTAGGGAATGAAACACTTTTTCTATTTAGTATTCAGTATCTGAATCAATCAATCAATCAATCAATCAATCCATCCTCAGGCCAGACATATCGCAGCGAATGGACAATTGCAGTAAAATGCTTTCCTATTCTTCAACAGTACGAGTTAACCCTAAGTGGAGAGGAGCAGGCGCTCCTATGCCGGTGTACCGTTTCCATTTTCAATACTAGTCACACTCGAGGGCTCACACTTGAGGGGTCAGTAAAAGTGACAATTTAGTGCTAAATTAGGAGCAGGTGGGAAGCGAGATGGCAAGGCAGGAGGGCTTAGAAAGAGACTGCATAGACTCAATTTCTGAAGGTTCTCTCACTCACTGGTAGCGAGCAGAACACAGATGGGTTAACACAGTAGGCCAGAGTGGGAAGAGCAATAGACATGTGGTGGGACATAGGATTGGAGAAGATGCAGAGGTAGGGTGGCGCAAGATAATGGGGTGATTGAGGATGAGGATTTTAAAGTCAATATGTAGGGAATCGTAACACAAAGGAAGTCGGTGAGGATGGGGCGACAAGCATACAAGGCTGGTACTGGATAGAATGCAAGCAGCAGAGCTTTGGATGAGTTGGATCATACGTAGGCTGGTGTGTGGGAAGCCATTAAGGAGAGCTTTTGAGAAATCAAGGAGTAATGGGGGTTTCAGTTAGTGGCGAAATATGGACATAGCCAATGTGAAGAGGTGGAAACGAACAGTCTACTCGATTGACTGGATGCGAGGTTAAGCTCAGCTCAGGGAAAACAGGACACTAAAGTTATGCACTGTTGGGTTCAACCTGATTGACAGATCCAAGAGTCTTAAATCTTCAGTGGGAGGCAAATAACCATAGACAAACCACCCCCACCCCCTAAAGATGATAAAACTGAAATTCTAATCAAACTTTACAGGAGGCCATAAAGGAATCTTATCAATGGTGGCTCAATGGTAGCACTCTCGCCTTGTGAGTCCTAGTCCCACTCCAGAGACTTGAGCACAAAACCTAAGCTGACATCCCAGTGCCGTAATGAGGAAATGCTGCAATGTTGGAGGTGCCGTCTTTCAGATGAGACATTAAACTGAGGTGGACGTAAAAGATCCCAAGGCTCGAGTTCGAAGAGCAGGGGACTGCTCCAATGTTTATCCCTCACAAGCAGGAGTGTCCTGGCCAATACTTATCCCTCAACCAACATCACTAAAAAAAACACAAGAGATTATCTGGTCATTACCTCATGGCTGATTGTGGGAGCTTGCTGTGCACAAATTGACTGCTGCGCTTCCTACATTACAACAGTGATTACACTTCAAAAGTACTTAATTGGCTGTAATTGGCTTATGTGTCGGTGCAGGCTCGATGGGCCGAAATGGCCTCTATCTGCACTGTGGGGTTTCTGTGATTCTGTGTGATTCTGTGATAAAACGCTTTGGGACATCCAAAGGTCATGAAAGATGCTATATAAATGCAAGTCTTTCTTTTTTTTAATGCTAAACAGGACTTTAAGGAAATGGGAAGTGGAGCAGTTAGTACTAAATGGCCAAATAAATCTAAATACAGGGATCCCTCCCCAACCGCGGGGGATACGTCCCTGAAAACCCTCGCGGTTAGTCAAACCGCGGTTGGCAAATCCAGTATAAACACAATAAAAAAGATAAAAAGCATATAAATAGCATAAAAATCATGTTTTTTTTTTACCTTATTCCTAAATTTAAAAACCGCAGATACGCGAATTTCACTGCCACAGTTGACAAAAATAGTCGCAGAGTGGAAACCTTGGATACATGAAATCCGCGTATAGCAAAACCGCGGTTGGGGCGGGATTCCTGTATTGTAATAGCTGTCATTACCATATTTTATGATCCGGTCAATGGAAATGAATGGGGAGAATAGCACGAGCTGGCGAGTGCTCAAGCAGAAAGCCCCAGCCAGTGACTTTCAGCAAGACTCGGTCACAATATTACCGGAACAGAACTTCACGACATGCAACAGAGAGAAATTCTGCACAAAATGTCTGCTTCCGGGTTGCCTCGAGTCAGCAATTACAATTGTTGAGAACAAGGGGCAACAGAGTCACTAGTAAACACAAGATTTAGAATCGGGCAGTTCCAATTGTGTTCCAGTGAACACAATTTCCCTTTAAAAACTGAGTAAACATCATAAGATTGGAAATGACTTTACAGTTAACAAAAAGTCCCATGTCATGTGGCTTTCTTTGGCTCAAAAGTACAATTACTCCTGTATTAGTTCCATGAAAAGATTAGTTCAACTATCAGCGCTGTCATTTTTGCACGTGATTCCTCAAGAGAGCACTCTCACCAAGCCAGGAAATTCCACTACAAAGTTTATGTATATTTTAGCTCTATTAAATTTTACATGTGATGTAATACCAACGCCCAACTATTCATTTTGGTCTGCCTGAGGAACTACTTAGTTACACTGACAAGAGCACCCGGTGACTAAGATGAAACTTGCACTAATGCATTCCAAATATATATATATATATATATATATATATATTTTTTTTATTTTTTTTTACAGAAGATATCTTTTTTTGAAGATACAAAAGTGGAATTGCACAGTGCATTGCTGCCGAGGAAATAAATATTGAATATGGTACGAGGTAGGTCAAGTAGACTGCTATATTCTGAATATTTTGAAAGGGTTATCTACATGGGGGCAGCCTGATGGGATTGTGCGCCAAAGTACCGTGCCATGGAGTGAGAGAATGCAGGAATTCCCCCATAAGAATTCCTGATCCTAGCCAGTCATTAGGGAGGTGTCAAGTGGAAGCCAAGGGAACAAAACTCAGAGGTTGAGTCACCTACGTCACTCAAGTATACCTCTTAGCTGCTGGTTATGGAGCAACATTGATAGTCACTTGCCTGTCCTATGGGCCACATACTGGTGTGAGGAGACACTAGTGGGGAAAATGAACTTGGTTTAATACAAAAATTAGTTGACTCAATTTGTTTGTTGCCATCTTGAATATTAGTAAGCTTTTCTTTTTTTAAATCAGGGATGACATTTTTGTAAAGAATATCATCTGGCTGGTGCATCAAAAGTTCTTCCAAGGGTCCTTTACGAGACAATTATTGATTCATACAGAACATTTAAACTTTATTTTCAATTCCTTGAATTTAATAAATCCCAAAGGTGAACATCCCTAAATAAAAATGTAAAACAAGTTGTAAAACATACCCGTTTTAACTTATGATTATGCCATTAAGCAAGGTCTGCATGAAGCTCTAGTTAAAATTTGAAATATTAAGTCAATGTCTAAAACAGAACAGCCTTTGCTAAACGTGGCTTTCTTTGATTAAATTCAAAATAATGTTTTTAACAATTGCATTAGGAAAAGAATTCGAGGAACAAGTAAATAAGTCTCAGTTCAGGATTTTGCATCATTTCAGTTGAGACGACAAACTCATTAAATGGTAAAACAGATCTCAGCCCCTCAAATTATGGAGCCAAAGTCAGAAGCTCCAATGAACACTTGATACAGATTCAATTTTTTTTTTCAAATCAGCTATGATGACTTTGAATATCTTCAGGGGAGAGAAATCTATATACAGTATATACATACACAGATTCATACACGTTATATACAGATTAATTAATAAATACACCATCTCAACCCCTTGATTGGGTTATTACCTGGTAAACATATCCAGGTTTTCATTATTCTACATTGGAATGATTACTAGGTACACAATCTAATCAAAAAGTGCAGATTTTTACTGGAGTAAATGGGTGCCAGAGATTGATTGCAAGGGTGTAATCTAATCAAGGGGTTCAGATCACATCAACAACCAAAAGAACAAAAACTGATCTATTTACAACAGTTATCTGATTCTTGAGATTAGGCTGGAGTCTTGGTTGTATCAATATTGAATCCTCTGGCTGAGAGCACCAGGAGAAATGAAATACCACTGTTCTTTTAGATGAGACACTGAGGCCCCAATTGCCTTCTCAGGTGGACATAGAATATCCCGTGGCACTTTTTGATGAATAGCAGGCGTTCACCCAGTGTCCCAGTTAACATTTATCCCTCAATCAACACTAACAATAACAGATGATCTGGTTATTTTCTCATTGCTGTTTGTGGGAGGAACCTTGCTGTGCACAAATAGGCTGCCGCGTTTCCTACATGACAACAGTGACTACACTTCAAAAGTAATTCATTTGTTGCAAAGTGACCCGAGGTTGTGAAAGGTGCTATATAAATGCAAGTCCTTTTTTTCCCCACTCTGGAACCCAAGATCACGCCAAGTCAATGATGGAACATAAGCTTCTTCTTATTGATGGCTGTTAAGCACCCTAAGCATAAGGTCTTACCGAGTTCTCAGAGGTCAAAAGCCCACAGCACAAAACGTCACGCAAATTAATACTATTCTCTCAGCTCCATTCAAAAAGGCTCTGAGGACAGATGGTTTGCAAAATTAAACCATCATACTACATCTGTGGTGTAATAAGTGGCAGGTTGGGACTTATTTCACATTCTCAGTCTAACAGAGGAGCTCTATGTTGTATGGAAGAATCACTACAACTGACAGCATGTTTAATGTGTCCTGGCCAATATTTATCCCTCAACCAACATAACAAAAACAGATCATCTGGTCATTATCACATTGCTGTTTATGGGACCTTGCTGTGCGCAAACTGGCTGCCAGGTTTCCCACATTACAACAGTGACTTCACTTCAAAAGTACTTAATTGACTGTAAAGCACGGAGACGTCCGGTGGTCGTGAAAGGCGCTATATAAATGCAAGTCTTTCTTTCTTTCTAATGCTGTTACTGGATGAAAAGAGGAAAAATGTTGAATATATATATTCAAGTTCCCAATAATGTCTTGGCAGATCACTAGAATTAAAAAAAAACTGCAAATACATTTACAAATAGGGAGTTTGATACCTGCTCAGAATAAGTAGATACGTGCTATGTTAACAGTTTTGCCACCAATATAGACTCACTGGGATCAGTTATTCCCTTGGTACAGGTAAGGCTATCAACAGGCAGCAATGCCAAGCAGGTACAGGTAATCTATTCATTATAGTACACATTCAAAACACAGCTCAAGCTCTGCAAACATCTTAATGTGATGGCATTTTCACAAAGCAATAATTATACATTTAAGTATAAATTAATACATACCATAAAAACAGCAATCAGGATTAAACAGATTCCCACTATGATGAGGAATGGAATTAGATAGTACTCCAGTGGAAGGCTAAAATCAGGCAGTATCACTATATGGCCACTGTGGAGAAACACAATAACAAAGAATATTTGCAGATAGCTACGATACCGCAACTGATGATGGCCATCAAAGCACAATTCCAAAAATGCTGCTAGAATACACATAACAACAATGATCATCATATTGGTTTGCTGATTACATTGTTACATTAGCAGTGATGTAGGCAGCACAGGTTGACACACAACGGCTGCGCAAAAAAAAGGAAGCCCAGATTTTATGAACTGATATTTATGAACTGAGGCCATTGTGACCATTTGTCCTGATGCAACAAGGTAGTGAACATGTAGCAGTACCAAGTCTGATGTCACGGTGACTACACTGGAGCTAGACTATGATGTAATTGTGACAGCCCGGCACCTAAAACCTGCACGCGTAATTGTGATCAACCTTATGATTTGGGGATTTTTTTTGTGTGTTTTGTTTTGAAAGCAATCATAGCTTCACTCAACTGGAAAAAAAAATCCTTAAATTTATTGCCTCAACAAATTTCAGATCAGAATTCAAATGTTCTTTTCTTTTAAAATACGAAAAAGTAACAACACAAAAAGTATTACAAACTAATGTGTCGTGACTTGGGCAATAGCTGAAATAGAAAACAAAGAAAAATGCATTTTAAACATCACTTGCCAGAGTGTTTCCAACAACAAATAAAGGAGCATAGCAAACTTGAGTAAATTAAAATCAGATGGTTTCAGTCCTATTTTTAGCGATGTTGGCCAACATATTACTTGAACAAGGATTGCCAAATTGCTGAGCCAATGATTTCCAAATTCACCACTTTCTGATGAATTCTGCTCAACCTGCAGGGGGTTGAAATGGTGGAATTTGGGCTGATGATTAGGCAGGAGAATCTTTTTAAATAACTGACAAAAATCCATTGATTTTGCTGGCAAAATCCACTTATGTTTTTGCCATGATGCTGTTTAATGTCAGGCCATCCTGATTAAAATAGGATAGTTGAGGGGCATGAATTAATGCTATGTGAGTAACCAACTAGGAATCAGCTGTACTGTTCTGTCTTGCGGTGCCACAGTAAGAACACAATAGTAGTGCAAAATTAAAGTGGTATTTTTAACATTTTAATTGTTCCAGAATTTGCTCATATTTGATTGCAGTTGTCTGTATGTATTTATTCAACAACCAGACTCTTTAACGTTAGCTATTTTTGGAAAGTCTAGAACATCCAATCACACTTTATTAATGTCTACCAGAATTGTGCTAAATTCAGCTCAGTTGATGTTGGCTCAAAGTTTTACATTGAAGTTCAACTGGCCTTTTTAGAACAAAGAAAGCTTCTGACAATCATTTGGCCCCTTGATGCAAAGGCAGTCAGCTATCTATAGATTGCAATTTCCAGCAGAGCCTCGCTATTTATCTTTTAAAAGCAAAAGAAAACAAGCCAGGAAATGGTTTAGTAATGCATATTTCAACAATGTGTTATTTATCATCATGTGGCTCATCTGAGAATCAGTGTTTTGCCGCTGTAGCTTTTCAAGCCCAGCTGACTCCAATTTCTGTTCCTCCAACAAGAGCAAAAGGAAAAAAAAGTCTCTTAAATCTGGTCAGGAAACTCAGGTGTTGTCATGAATTTTTGTTTTTTCTCCCTTGCTTCGAATTTCATGGTACAGGAAACTCTCGATTTACCGGCACCTAAATAACCAGAAATCTCTGTTAACCGGCAAAATTCAGGAGTAGGTTCAGGTAAGTTTGACTTCATATTAGTGGCCGTTCCTGGACCTGTGGCTGTGTAATCGGGGTTCCTGCACTTGTTGCTAAGCAACAGGGACGCTTGGTCTGTGGCTGGGGTTCCTGCAGCTGTTGCTAAGCAACAGGAAAGCCTGGATTTGTTGCTGGGTACAGAGCTCTCGTACCTTTTAACTATAGCTCTCTGTAATCCGGACTTTGATAAACCGGCACCACGCCGGTCCCGTCGGTGCCGGATAAAAAAAGAGTTTCCTGTAGCTGACATCAATGAACTAATGGATTTCTGCAATAAGCAGTTAATTCTGCAGGTGGCAGCACGGTGGCATAGTGGTTAGCACTGTTGCCTCACAGCGCCAGGGACCCGGGTTCAAATCCGGCCTCGGGTGACTGTCTGTGTGGAGTTTGCACATTCTCCCCGTGTTTGCGTGGGTTTCCTCCGGGTGCTCCGGTTTCCTCCCACAGTCCAAAGATGTGTGGGTTAGGTTGATTGGCTATGATAAATTGACCCTTAGTGTCAGGGGGATTAAATACGTGGGGTTACGGGGATAGGGTGGGATATGTGTTGGTGTAGGGGTTACGGGGATCGGGTGGGATATGTGTCGGTGCAGGTTCGATGGGCCGAAATGGCCTCTATCTGCACTGTGGGGTTTCTGTGATTTCTGTGAATTCAGAAGCATTCATATTAGCTTGCCAACTTGTCATGCCGTACAAATGTCAATCTTAAATTTAATTTAATTATGATAGTTTAACAAAAGTGACATTATGGTTCCATCTGCTTAACTGTATAATGTTTCATTGCTATTATTTAAAATCATGAAGGGTTTGGATAGAGTAAATAAAGAGAAACTGTTTCCAATGACTGAAGGGTCGATAATGAGGGGGCATAGATTTAAGGTGACTGGCAAAAGAACCAGAGGTAACATGAGGAAAAACTTTTTTACGTAACGAGCGGATAGGATTTGTAATGCACTGCCTGATAAGGTGGTGGATACAGATTCAATAGTAGTTTTCAAAAAGGGAATTGGGTAAACACTATAAGGAGAAACAAATTGCAGAGATACAGGGAAAGAGCGGGACTAACTGGATTGCTCCTCGAAATAGCCAGCACAGACTCAATAGGCCGAATGGCCTCCTTCTATGCTGTATGATTCTAGTTCATACATAACTATAAACTACTGTTGGCTGAACTAGCTAGAGCAGTAGCCGGAGCCATACCACATGGTTTTAACATCCTTTAGATTAGAGAAGGTGGGTGGGGGGTTAATTTGCCAGTTTTCAGTTCCTGATACCCATTTCCAGCAACCCCTGCTGCAGCAACCCCTGCTGGAAATGGGTATGTATGGATGTCTGGCAAGAACAGGATCTGTCTTGGCTATCATGGGTGCCTTATCATGGTCAATCAGTCTGTAGCATCCTGTGGCCGTGGAATCCCCCTTCAATGAGGAGTGGGAAGGAGGGGGTGGGGAACACTACAAAAAAAACATATTTACATAATTTAAAGAAAAAATAACATGCATTTGGGTTCAAATTACAACATTTCTGCCCTTTCTGAAGTTGTAGCTAAGCCCAGGCACAGGGATTTAAAGATGGAACAACTCTTGCTGGGATTTCCTTTGTTCTTTGTCTGTGGGCCAGTGGATGGTGTGAATATATAATACTGGCTAAGGAGCAGAGGTAGCTAACTGTGATTTCTGAAGCCTTTAGATGTGATGTCATGCCATATATATATATAATATATTTATTTATTGAGTTTGAAAGTGATTTAGTTAAATCCGAAACTAGGGTCTTAAATCTAAACAAAGCAAACTACGTAGGTATGAGGGGTGAATTGGCTATGGTAGATTGGAAAACGACATTAAAAGGTATGACGGTAGACAAGCAATGGCTAGCATTTAAAGAATTAATACATAATTTACAACAAATATACATTCCTTTAAGGCACAAAAACCCCGCAGGAAAAGTGGTCAAACCGTGCCTAACAAGAGAAATTAAAGGTAGTATTAGATCAAAGTAAGAGGCTTATAATGTTGCCAAAAAGAGTAGTAAGCCGGGGGGTTGCGAGGATTTTAGAATTCAGCAAAGGAGGACCAAGAAATTGATAAAAGAAATGGAAAATAGAATGAGAGTAAACTAGCGAGACATATAAAAACAGACTGTAAAAGCTTCAAGAGGTGTGTAAAAGGGAAAAGTTTAGCGAAAGTAAACATGGGTCCCTTACAGGCTGAGACAGGAGAAATTATAAGGAGATATTTCTTCACTCAGAGGGTGGTGAATCTTCAGAATTCTCTACCCCAGAGGGCTGTGGAGGCTCAGTCATCGAGTATATTTAAGACAGAGATCGATACATTTTTGGATATTAAGGGAATCAAGGGATATGGGGATAGTGCAGGAAAAGAGAGTTGAGGTAGATCATCAGCTATGATCTTATTGAATGGTGGAGAAGGCTCAAGGGGCCGAATGGCCTACTTCTGCTCCTATTTCTTATGTTCTTATATGAAAATTCCTAGTACACAATTCAGTGAGCAGAGGCGCTACCCTCTTCCCATCCACCCTGGTGACAGAAATAATTAATACTGATCGCCAGCCTGTTGAGAAAGAGTTTGAGTTTTCTTCATAGCCACTCGTCTATTGCGAAAGGTCGCAGAAGAACATAAGGAGCAGGAGTAGGCCATTTGGCCCTTCGAGCCTGCTCCACCATTCAATAAGATCATGGCTGATCTTCGACCTCAACTCCACCTTCCCGCACTATACCTCAATTCCCGTAGTATCCAAAAATCTAATGATCTCTGTCTTGAATCTACTCAATGACTGAGCATCCACAGCTCTCTGGGGTAGAGAATTCCAAAGATTCATAACCCTTTGAGTAAAGAAATTTCTCAGTCCTAAATGGCCAACCCATTATTCTGAGACTGAGACCCCTAGTTCTAGAAACTCCAGCCAGGGAAAACATCCTCCCAGCATCTACCCTGTCAAGCCCTTTAAGAATTTTATATGTTTCAATGAGATCACCTCTCATTGTTCTAAACTCTAGGGAATAAAGGCCTAATCAAGGCCTAGTTAAGAAATAGAGCTACCCTTACACCAATAGGTGTATTCTATAGGCCACCAACTAGTGGGAAGGGTATAGAGGAGCAAATTTGCAGGGACATTACAGTGAGGTGATATAGAGTAGTGATAATGGGAGACTTCAATTATCCCAATATAGACTGGGATAGTAATAGTGTAAAGGGCAGAGAGGGGGAAGAATTTCTGATATGTGTTCAGGAGAACTTTCTTGATCAGTACGTTTCCAACCCAACGAGGATGGAGGCATTGCTGGATCTGGTTCTGGGGAATGAGGTGGAGCAAGTGTCAGTAAGGGAACAATGATCATAGTATCATAAGTTTTAGATTAGCTATGGAAAAGGACAAGGAGCAATCTAGAGTAAAAATACTTAACTGGAGGGGGGCCAATTTCAGTGGGTTGAGAACAGATCTGGCCCGGGTAAATTGGAATCAAAGGTTGGCAGACAAAACTGTAATCAAACAATGGGCTGCCTTTAAAGAGGAGATGGTTCGGGTACAGTCAAGGTACATTCCCGCGAAGGGGAAGGGTTGGGTAACCAAAGCCAGAGCTCACTAGATGACAAAAGAGATAGAGAGTAAGATGAAGCAGGAAAAGGGGGTGTATGACAGATGTTAGATTCAGAATACAAGTGAGAACCAGGCAGAATATAGAAAGATAAGAAGGGAAGCGAAAAAGGAAATAAGAGGGGCAAAGAGCGAGTATGAGAATAGACTGGCAGCCATCATAAAAGGGAATCCAAAAGACTTTTATAGCAGAGGAGAGAGATGGCATCAAACATATCTTTCCAGCCAGCTTGTCACACCTCAGATTAGAGGGAGTGCAATGAAGGAGGGGAGATTTGATAGAGGTGTTCAAAATCATGAGGGTCTGGACAGAGTAGATAGAGAGAAACTGTTCCCATTGGCAGAAGGGTCGAGAACCAGAGGACACAGATTTACAGTGATTGGTAGAAGAACCAAAGGTGACAAGAGGAAAAACTTTCTTACACAGCGAGTGGTTACGATCTGGAATGCACTGCCCGAGAGGGTGGTGGAGGCAGAGTCAATCGTGGCTTTCAAAAGGGAACTGGATAAGTACCTGAAGGGAAAAAATTTGCAGGGCTACGGGGAAAGGACAGGGGAGTGGGACTAGCTGAAGTGCTCTTGCAGAGAGCTGGCACGGGCTTGACGGGCCGAATGGCCTCCTACTGTGCTGTAACCATTTGATGATTCTAGTCTACTCAATCCCCTCATCCCAGGAATCAGTCTAGTGAACCTTTGTTGCACTCCCTTTAATCGGAGGTGTGATAAGCTGACTAGAAATATATGTTTGATGCCATCTCTCGCGGCTCTCCTCCCCCCTCGAACTAGCTGCTTCCTGTTCATTTATAAAAAAAATTGGTTTTCTATACAAATCGAAATAAGTTTGAGAGATACATAACCTCCTTTCAGTCTTAACATATGGTATGAAAAAATATTACTGTTTGCTGTATTTCAATTCTTTTTAATCAATTGACTTCAGGACACTTGGCATGTGATTCTAGATGTTAATTCGCCACTAGTTTGAAGACAGTTAAAAAGAGTAAAAATAAGTTTGAACTCTTCAAAAAAAAAATTAAACCAAATACTTCTATATAAATAGATTAAAAGCCAGAGAGTAACTGTCTACAGGCAGTAAATTGCTGGTTTCGTGGCCAACAGAACTTATTTCACTTACACTTGTTATGGGTTGTGCAGCCAATTCATTTTCTGTGAACGTCCTGTCCCTGATATGTGTCTACTATATATACACATATACATTCATATGCACCAATTGTTCAGCTGCATAACACTTCACCTTTCAGCGTGATTATCTTCTCAGGGTTTGGCCACCTTATCTAACAAAGACTGCTGAAAGAGCCACAATTTCTCAGACCAGGCAGGGAATCCATCACTTTGCAAGCTAACAATATAACAACAAATGAAAACCAAGTACTGCACTATTTCAGTGCTTCAATCTATTATTTCCAAACTAATCTAAACTGATAGTGTACCTAAAATAAATTTCATGTTTACAACTTTAGGGTGAAATGTGGAATTCATCCACATGCATTATAGAATCATAGAATCTTACAGCACGGAAGGAGGTCATTCGGTTCGTCATACCTGTGCCAGCTCTTTGAAAGGGCTGTCCAATTTAGTCTCTCTCCCCAGCTTTTTCACCATATTCCTGCAAATGAGTTATCTTCAAGTACATGTCCAATTGCCTTTTAAAATTTCCTATGGAACCTGATTCCACCACCCTTTCGTGTACAGGAAACTCTTCATTATCCGGCACCAACGGGACCGGCGTGGTGCCGGTTTATCAAAAAGTCCGGATTACGGAGAGGTATAGTTAAAAGGTACGAGCGCTCCGTACACAGCAACAAATCCAGGCTTCCCTGTTGCTTAGCAACAAGTGCACAAACCCCAGTTATACAGCCACAGATCCAGGAACTGCCACTAATATGAAGTAAAACTTACCTGAACCTACTCCTGAATTTTGCCGGTTAACAGAGATTCACGGTTATTTAGGTGCCGGTTAAAAGAGAGTTTCCTGTAGTGCATTCTAGATCTTAACAACCCTCTCTGAAGAAAGTTCTCCTCATTTCCCCTCGAGAACTTTTGTCAATTATTTTAAATCTATGACCTCTGGTTACTGACCTACTTGCCGAAGGAAATACTTTCTCCCTGCTTGCTCCATCAAAACCCCATACTGCTGTAAGGAGAACAATCTAAGATTCTCCAATCTCTCCACATAACTGAACTCCCTCATCCCTGCTATCATCCTGGTAAACCTCCTCTATACCCTCTCCAGGGTCTTGACATCCTTCCGAAAGTGTGATGCCCAGAATTCTACACAATACTCCAGCTGAGGTCTAACCAGAGATGTGTAAATGTTTAGCATGACTTCCTTGTTTTTGTATTCAATACCTCTATTTATAAAGCCCAGGATCCCATATGCTTTAACTGCTTTGTTAACCTGTCCTGCCACCTTCAGAGATTTGTGCACAACCACCCCAGATCTCTCTCTTCTTGCACCCCCTTTAAAATTGTACCATTTAGCATGTATAGTCTCTCCTCATTCTTCCTACCAAAATGTATCACCTCACACTTTTTTGTGCTGAATTTCATGTCATGTGTCCACCCATTCCACCAGCCTGTCTATGTCCTCTTGAAGTCTATTACCATCTTCTTCAGTGTTTACTACACTTCCAAGTTTTGTGTCATCTGAAAATTTCAATATTGTGCCCTGTACCCCCAAGTTCAAGTTATTAATGTGAATCAAAAACAGCAGTGGTCCTAGTACTGAATCTTGGGGAACTCCACTGCTTGTCTCCCTCTAAGTATCCCATACACTTTCTGAACCACTTTATCAACTTGCCCTCCCACCTTCAAAGATTTGTGAATGTGCACCCCCCAGGTCCCTCTGCTCTTGCACCCCTCTCAAAATAGTAACATTTAGATTATACTGCCTCTCCATGTTGGTTCTCCCAAAGTGCACCACTTCACGCATTAAATTGCATCTGCCATGTGTCTGCCCATTTTACCAATTCGTCTATGTCCTCCTGAAATTTACTACTATCATGCTCACTATTTACTACATTGCCAAGTTTTGTATCTTCTGCAAACTTCAAAATTGCACTCCCTATACCAAAGTCCAATTAATTTATATACAGGTAGGCTATCCTTTATCCGAAAACCTCGGGACCAGCCGAGTTTCGGATAAAGGAGAATTTCGGATTTCGGAAGGTGGGTCGGCGGGGGTGGTCGGCGGGGGGTCGTGCGCACGACTTACGCTGACGCTCAGCGTAAGTCAGTCGGGGTCGGCGCCGGCTGGGTACGTGGTGGGGGGGGGGGGTCGGCGGTTGTCGGGGCTGGCGGGGTCGGCGGTTGTCGGGGCTGGCGGGGTCGGCGGTTGTCGGGGCCGGCGGGGTCCGCGGGGGGGTCGGCGGCTGGCGGGGTCGGCGGTTGTCGGGGCTGGCGGGGTCCGCGGGGGGGTCGGCGGCTGGCGGGGTCGGCGGTTGTCGCGGCTGGCGGGGTCGGGGTCGGCAGTTGTCGGGGCTGGCGGGTCCGCGGGGGGGTCGGCGGTTGTCGGGGCTGGCGGGGGGGGGGGGGGGGGGGTCGGCGGGGGGTCGTGCGCACGACTTACCCTTTATCCGAACTTCCGCAACCGGAACCCTCTAAAAACCGAAGGTTTTTTCGTTCAGCGTAAGTCGTACGCACGACTTACGCTGAACGAAAAAACCTTCGGTTTTTAGAGGGTTTCGGTTTTCAGAAGTCCGGATAAAGGGTAGTCTACCTGTATAAGAAAAGCAACGGTCCTAATACCGACCCCGGGGACCCCACTGCATAAGTCTCTCCAGTCCGACAAACATGCACTTTACAGCCTTCCGGACTCAACATAGAGTTCAACAATTTCAGATCATAACCTCGGCCCCTATCATACATACATATATATATATTTTTATCCACACTCTGTCTTTTTTTCTTCTCCCCCACAAGGCAGCTGTCTTCCATTCTGCCAGCGCAATTTACACTTCATCTAGGGCCATCCTTTGTTTCTTAACCTGTCCCATTACCATCTCCTTTTGCCTTGAATGTCTCTTAATGTCTCTTAACCTCTTCCGCCTTCCACCCTATCACAGATCTTCCCTTTTGTTCTTTCACCCCCTCCCCCCTTTCCCAGCCTCTTCACTTGCTTAAAAATCTGTTCCATTTCCTGCTTTTTTCCAGTTCTGACGAAAGGTCATCGACCTGAAACGTTAACTTGGTTTCTCTCTTCACAGATGCTGCCTGACCTGCTGAGTTTCTCTAGCATTTTCTGTTTTTATTTGTTCACCACTACTCTCTGCCTCCTATCCCTCAGCCAATTACATACCCAAGTTTCTATTTTCTGAATAAGTCTGTTATGAGGTACTTTATCAAATGCCTTTTGAAAGTCCATATATACATCTACTGCACTACCTTCATCAACCCTCTCGGTTACTTCATCGAAGAACTCAACTAGGTTAGACAGACACTATCTACCATTAACAAATCCGTGCTGGCTGTCCCTTATTAACCGATGCTTCTCCAAGGGAGAATTAATTTTGTCCTTGAAATGGTCTCTAATAGGTTCCCCCCCGCCCCCACTGACATTAGGCTGATTGGCCTATCCTTTTTTGAACAGGAGTGTAACATTTGCAATCCTCCAGTCCTTTGGTACTACTCCAATATCCAAGGAGGACTGAAAGATTGTCATCAGAGCTTCTGCTATCTCCATCCTAGCTTCCCTCAGCAACCTAGGATGTAACTGGTAGAGTAGATAAGGGAGAACCAGTGGGTGTGGTGTATTTGGACTTTCAGAAGGCTTTCAATAAGGTCCCGCATAAGAGATTAGCGTGCAAAGTCAAAGCACATGGGATTGGGGGTAAGGTACTGACTTGGATAGAGAACTGGTTGGCAGACAGGAAGCAAAGAGTTGGAATAAACGGGTCTTTTTCCAGAGTGGCAGGCAGTGAATAGTGGGGTACCGCAGGGATCTGTACTAGGACCCCAGCTATTCACAATATATATTAATGATCTAGACGAGGGAACTAGATGTAATATCTCCAAGTTTGCAGACGACACAAAGCTGGGTGGGCGTGTGTGCTGTGAGGAGGATGCCGAGAAACTCCAGTATGATTTGGACAGGTTGGGTGATTATACTGCATTTGCCATGCATCTGCCCAATGTGGATAAATGCGAGGTTATCCACTTTGGTGGCAAAAACAGGGAGAAAGATTATCTGAACGGCAATAGATTGGGAAAAGGGGAAGTGCAACGAGACCTGGGTGTCCTTGTGCACCAGTCGCTGAAGGTAAGCATGCAAGTGCAACAGGCGGTTAAGGCAGCAAATGGTATGTTGACCTTCATAGCGAGAGGATGAGAGTACAGGAGCAAGGATGTCTTGCTGCAGTTCTACAGGGCCTTGGTGAGACCACATCTGGAGTATTGTGTACAGTTTTGGTTGCCTTATCTGAGGAAGGATGTTCTTGCCATGGAGAGTGTGCAGCGAAGATTCACCAGACTGATACCTGGGATGGCAGGAATGACGTATGAGGAGAGATTGGGTCGATTAGGCTTATATTCGCTGGAGTTTAGAAGAATGAGAGGGGATCTCATTGAAACTTATAAAATTCTAACAGGACTAGACAGACTAGATGCAGGAAGGATGTTCCCAGTGGCTGGGGTGTCCAGAACCAGGGGTCACAGTCTAAGGATAAGGGGTAAGCCATTTAGGACTGAGATGAGGAGGAATTTCTTCACCCAGAGAGTGGTGAACCTGTGGAATTCTCTGCCACACAGGGCAGTTGAGGCCAATTCATTAAATATATTCAAGAAGGAGTTGGATATATTTCTAGAGGCTAAAGGGATCAAGGGGAGAAAGCATGGACAGGGTACTGAATTTGGATGATCAGCCATGATCTCATTAAATGGCGGAGCAGGCTTGAGGGGCCGAATGGCCTACTCCTGCTCCTATCTTCTATGTTTCTATCCCATCTGGACCGGGTGACTTGCTCACTTTGAGTTTTAATGGGGATTGTGCAACTTATCAAAAAATCTTTAATCTAACTTCATGCAATTTATGAAGAGATTACTAAATATTCATAAAATAAATGCACATGCTATCATTAGAAAATATTCAGAGACAAATTACTATGAAAGCTCCCAAACTGGAAATTGAAAATGTGAGGAATACATTCCCCTGTGAAATATGTGTACTTGGCAGATTATGCAAATAATTCAAAAAGTAGTTTAAATGTCACAGGAACAAAATCCAATCAGCTATAAAACAGTACTATACAGTTCAAAGTTAAAACAGGAGTCTTAGGGAGTGAGCCAATATTTGCAGTGGGTCCCTCACACAAAAGTTTGAAAACTGTGGCATTATAAAGGGCAGAAGACTGGCAGAGCTCCAAAGTACTATGCTGTGGAATCATACAATGGGTGCCCACATGCATGATTTTCCCAGACACAGTTAACAGCTATGGGGAGTGCAAAATGACAAGGGTCAGATGAGGGAGAATCATCCTGCTTCACTGCCATATATTTCTTCATAGCTCGCGGCAAAGTGTCATTGGCAGAGAGCTAGTATAAAGTTTGTTTACCTTCTTAGATAGAGATGGTAGGTGTTACGGGAGATCTAAACAGAAAGAGGACAACAAATATAAAGGGGAATACCTGGCCTATCCCCAACTCTTCTACCATCAAGAGGCGGCCCTGGCAACCCTCGGTATTTAATGTTAACAATGTACAGAAGTCGAAGACCCTCAAAGTATGTATCTGCAACTATCTTGTAACGTAGCCAGTATTTGGTATAATCCAATAAAATTCAAGAAAAAGCTTAAAAGAATGAGGGAAGAAATGTATTATTTAAGAAAGAATGTAAGTGTTGGACAAGTATTTTCAGTGTAAAGCACTCACCAAAAGAACAAAAGTAACAAACCTTTTGGCTTGCTAGGAGAATCCTGACTTCCCTTCTTTATTGCGCCACAGAGAACATCTCTAACCTTCAATTTGCCTGAAACAGCTTAGCTGATGTCAATGAGTGTCTTCACAGAGCTAGAGGCCATCAGCATTCTTTTTCATCCCGGAATCATAGAATTTGGCAGCACAGAAGGAGGAGGAGGCCATACGACCAATCGTGCTTGTGCTGGCTCTTTAAAAGAGTTCTCCAATTAGTCCCACTCCCCTGCTTTTTCCCCATAGCCCTGCAATTTTCTCCCTTTTAGGCATTTATCCAATTCCCCTTTGAAAGTTACTAGTGAATCTGCTTTTCAGGCAGTGCATTTCAGATCATAACTTGTTCCATAAAAAAATCTCATCTCACCTCTGGCTCTTTTGACAATTACTTTAAATGTCCTCTGGTTACCAATCTTTCTGCCAGTGGAAACAGTTTCTCCTTATTTACTCTTACCAAAATCCTTGGACACCAAACTGGGAGGCATCAGCAACTTTAAAACTTAGTAATAGACAAGTATACTGCAGTACTTAGCAGTGAATTTTGTTAGCTCTTTTTGAAGAGGGGAGAGGAAAAGAGAGGAAGGGTTTTTAAAATCACTGTTTCAAATACATATACTGACCAACTAATGCCTAACTGAACAAAAGACCTTGCATTATTTTGCAGTTGTGATAGTATCAACTGTCTTCAGATCTGGATGACTAACTCAAACAGCTGTTCATCGTTGTACAACATTATTAGCTGACAAACCAGTCTAAGCAATTTGTAAAAAAAAGTATAATTTATTTTCATTGAATTATTCCCTGGTAACTAACAGTTACAGGAAACTTTCGTTTAAACGGAGGTTAAATGTCCGGAACGCTCTATCCACCGGCAAAATTCAGGAGTCGGTTCAGATAAGTTTTTTTACTTTTCGTTGCTTTTTTCTCCAGTCGTGGCTCTGCAAGCATCTAGCTGAAGCTGTTGCTTAGCTACAGAGATGCTTGCAAGCTGCGCCGACTGTTTTGAAGCTGTTGCTAAGCAACAGGGTTTGTTGCTTCAGACGGAGCTCAGAAGCTCCGTATGTTTTAACATTAGCGCTCGTTTCTCCGGCAGTGTTGATCGACCGGCACCAGCTCGGTCCCGTCAGTGCCGGATACCAGAAAGTTTCCTGTACTTGACTAGGTTACTGTGATTACACTACCATCAGCGTCCATATTGAGCACTGTGCAAGTATTAAATGATAAAGCCACTCTTATGAAGTTAATGATACAATTATCAAAAAACTTAGCATGCAGCAATTACACTGTACTCTCATTTTGGATGACGGTTATAAAGTGGTCTAACTTTACCCTCAGTTTATGATATTACTTGACCGGTGTGGCGGAGCCACCAAGAGACACTGGGCAATCAGTAATCATTCCTTTAACTACCATGTAGTGCAGCTGTGGACCGCACCTTTAAACTGTATGTAGTTTCTTGCATTTCCGCGTGATGACGTCATGACGCCGATCACGTGACCCCCAGTTGGCGCGGAGAGCGTGATGACATCATGACGTCAGCTTCCAGTATTTAGTAGCAGTCTTAGAGAGGCTGTGAGGCTGCACAGACCTGTTTACATCTGCTCCTGTAGTTTTACCAGTTAAGTTGTTTGTTTATTAAACTTGGTTATTTTGTTTCACTGCGTCGAACTTCATTATTCGGATTCCTACTTTGGTGACCCCGATCTCGTTGGACAACTTTCGTCGAGATACTTATAATGAACACGAACGCCGTTGCCCTTAAATTGCCGCAGTTCTGGGAACAGCAACCAGCAGCATGGTTTTTCCAGGCAGAAGCCCAGTTTGCACTCCGGGACATTACAGCGGATTCGACCCGTTATTATTACGTGGTTTCCGCTCTAGACAGCGCCATGGCCTCGCGGGTCGTCAGCCTCCTGGGCAATCCACCGGCAGAGGGCAAGTATGAAGCTCTAAAAACTCGTTTACTACAGGTGTTTGGTTTAAATAAGTCGGAGCGTGCATGCAGGCTCATCGCTATGCTCGGTCTTGGGGGCTCAAAACCATCGGAATTGATGAGCCAAATGCTCATGCTTTTGGGTTCGGAGCCCCAATGTTTTTTATTTCGAGAGCTCTTCCTCTGCCAGCTACCTGAACCAGTTCAGGCAGTCTTGGCCAGTTCTACGATTACGGACTGTGCCGAGCTTGCTGCAGAGGCAGACAAGATTTTTACGGTCACACAGCAGAGTTGTGCAGCCACAAGGCGCCTTTCCCCTATGCGAGCAAAGTCCAGCCCTCCTCCAGCAAGCTGGTGTGTGTACCACGCCCGTTTTGGCGCCAAGGCTCGACGCTGCCGTCCTCCCTGCAGTTTCGCTGAAAAAAAATCTCCAGCAGGCCCGCAAACTTCGATGAGGATGACAGGGTCTGACAAACACACCCAGTTCACCATGGCAGTCGGTTCAGCGGGGAAACTCCTCTACATTACGGATTCCAGGACAGGGCGATGATTCTTGTGTGACACTGGTTCTCAGTGCAGTATATTGCCAGTTTCAAAGCTAGATCTACAATCCGGCGGTCACGGCCCTTCCCTCGAGGCAGCCAATGGTGCGGCCATTCGCACGTTTGGTAAACGGACAGTTAATTTAACTCTTGGAGGTCAACGTTTTGTGTGGGAGTTTATAACGGTTAAAGTATCACAGGCCATCCTGGGGGCTGATTTTTTCTGTGCCTATGGTTTTCTGGTCGACATCCAACATTGTCGACTCATTAATGCGTCTACTTTCCACACGGTGCCTTGCCACCGCAGTACCGCTGTCTCCTGGTCGGTTGCCTGTGCGGTTCCATCGCAGGAAGGGTTTAGGCGCCTACTCGGCGAGTTCCCGGGGCTCACCAGGCCTACATTCTCGGCAGCAGTCGCGAGGCACGGTGTGGTGCATTACATCACCACAACGGGATCGCCTGTTTACGCTCGGGCACGAAGATTGGAACCCGGAAAGCTTGCAGCTGCAAAGGCGGAGTTTCAGACCATGGAGCGCCTTGGGATTGTCCGACGCTGCGATAGTCCTTGGTCCTCCCCGCTACACATTGTACCTAAACCAGGTGGCGGATGGAGGCCTTGCGGGGATTACAGACGCCTTAACGAAGCCACTATGCCGGATAGGTATCCAATACCGCATATACAAGATTTTTCGGCTCATTTGGCTGGCAACTCAATATTTTCCAAAGTAGATCTCGTCCGTAGATATCACCAAGTTCCTGTGCACCCTCAAGACATCCTCAAAACGGCGGTCATCACACCGTTTGGCCTTTTTGAGTTCCTCCGCATGCTGTTTGGATTGAGAAATGCGGCTCAGGCCTTTCAGCGACTCATGGACTCTGTTACGGGACCTTCCCTTCATTTTCATTTACTTGGATGACATTCTCATTGCTAGTAAGGATAAGGAGGAGCACATGGCTCATTTACGTACACTCTTTGCCCGTCTCAGCCAACATGGCCTCATCATAAATCTAGCCAAATGCCAGTTTGGGTTAACCAGCATTGACTTTCTGGGGCATAGGATCACCTCAGAAGGCGCCGTTCCACTGGCCACCAAGGTAGAGGCAGTTACGGCTTCCCGCGGCCTCATACACTCAAATCTCTTCAGGAGTTCCTGGGGATGGTAAATTTTTATCATCGTTTTGTCCCCAAGGCAGCCTAATTGATGCAGCCGCTGTACGAAGCACTCAAAGGGAAGTCGGGTAAAGATGTTATCATTTGGACACCACAGATGGACCAGGCGTTCCTGGACACCAAGGCGGCATTGGCAGATGCAACTATGCTTGCACACCCACTCCCGGGCGCGACCATCGCCCTTACTACCGATGCCTCCGATTACGCCATCGGGGCGGTTCAGGAACAATGGGTTGACGGGACTTGGCAGCCATTGGCCTTTTTTAGCCGCCAACTGCGCAAGAATGAGCGAAAATATAGCACTTTTGACAGGGAGTTGCTGGCCTTGTTTTTGGCCATCCGGCATTTCCGTTTTCTCCTAGAAGGGCGCCCGTTCACTGTATTCGTGGACCATAAACCGCTCACTTTCGCAATGGCCAAAACGGCGGAGCCGTGGTCAGCCCGGCAACAGCGCCACCTTACATTTATATCTGAATTTACGACGGATTTACGACATGTGTCCGGCAAAGATAATCTCGTGGCTGATTGCCTTTTGCGTGCCCCAGTCCAGGCAATTCACCTGGGAATCGATTTCGTCGGGTTGGCGGAAGAACAACTGGCAGATCCCGAAGTTCAGGCGTATCGGACCATGCCTTCTAGCTTGCAGGTAGCCGATGTTATGTTCCAATCAGCAGGAACCACGCTCTTGTGTGACACATCCATGGGAGTGCCCCGGCCCATTGTGCCAGTCGAATGGCGCAAGAAGATTTTTCAGGTTATACATGGCTTATCACACCCGGGGATGCGAGCTTCACAACGACTTATGTCCCGCAAATTTGTTTGGAAGGGAATGCATTTAGACGTTCGGGACTGGACAAACAATTGCGTGGACTGTCAAAAATCAAAGGTCCATCGTCATGTTAAGGCTCTAGTGGCCATCTTCCCGGTGCCTGATCGCCGGTTCGATCATGTACACGTGGACTTAGTGGGTCCCCTCCCCACTTCGCGGGGTTTCATGCATCTCCTGACAATAGTGGACCGTACTACCAGGTGGCCAGAGGCGATTCCCTTGGTTGCTACTACTACAGCGGACGTATCCAGGGCGTTTATTTCGTCGTGGGTGGCCTGGTTTGGGGTGTCATGTGATATCTCCTCTGACCGAGGTCCACAATTCACGTCAGAGTTGTACCAAGCTGCACCGTACCACCGCTTACCATCCGCAAGCAAACGGTCTATGAGAGAGGTTTCATCGGTCTCTAAAGGCGTCCCTCCGTGCCAGCTTGCGTGGTCCCAACTGGGTGGACAGACTCCCTTGGGTGATGCTAGGCCTCCGTACAGCCCCCAAGGATGACCTCCAGGCTTCATCGGCTGAGTTAGTCTACGGGCAAGCACTTAGAGTACCAGGGGATTTCCTCCCTCCACATACAGAACCGTGGTCGCCTGCTCAGCAGCATCACGAGGTGGCAAAGAATTTCCTGCCTATTCCAACCTCGCATCACAACCTACAGAGGCCTCATGTTCCGGCAGAACTTATGAGTTCCGATTACGTTTTTATTCGGCAGGATGCTCATAGAGATACACTCAGACCACCTTATGCTGGACCGTTTCGTGTCATCTCAGCGGGAGAGAAATTTTTCACGGTCGAAGTGGGAGGTAAGTCCGATACCATCTCTATCGACCGACTTAAACCAGCCCATCTGGATCGGAGTGAACCAGTTGTTGCTGCTCAGCCACCTCGCCGTGGACGACCACCGTTGGCTGCTAGACCAGTTATGCAACAGTCTACCATTAAATTGCCTGCTTCAGCCTCATCCTTGTCTACACCTTCTGCTACTGTTTCCTCCACCCCAGATGTACCACTTCAGACACAGCCAAGCACTGGCTCGTCTCCCAACGTTCCATCGTCTGAAGTTCGTAGTCGTTCAGGCAGAATCATTAAGCCTCCTGTTCGTTTGACGCTGTCTGTTAGAGAATTCTGGGGGGGGCGCCTGTGGCGGAGCCACCAAGAGACTCAGGGCAATTAGTAATCATTCCTTTAACTACCGTGTAGTGCAGCTGCGGACTGCACCTTTAAACTGTATGTACTTTCTTGCATTTCCGCGTGATGACGTCATGACGCCGATCACGTGACCCCCAGTTGGCGCGGAGAGCGTGATGACATCATGACGCCAGCTTCCAGTATTTAGTAGCAGTCTTAGAGAGGCTGTGAGGCTGCACAGACCTGTTTACATCTGCTCCTGTAGTTTTACCAGTTAAGTTGTTTGTTTATTAAACTTGGTTATCTTGTTTCACTGCGTCGAACTTCATTATTCGGATAGGAACTTCCGTTCCTACACCGGTACCTATTCTTTAATTAAATACTCATATTGGTACAAGGAAGAGGTAAGGTTTGGGGGAGGAGTTACTGTTTAAAAAAAAAGAGATAATATCTACACCTCGAAGGAGATAGTCTTCTCTTGTTTCAGTTTCATATTTACCATCTGGCAGTCATTCACCACTTTGGGTCTTTGCACCAGATGTTCTGATGTACTTTATTTGGGCAGTTCCATTTATTTATACAGTGGCTGACACAGGCCACGACTGGAATATTGCTCATTGAGTTGCTCTGGAAACCATTAAGCATTCAAAATGGCACAACTTCATGGGAGGGGAAACTAAAGCGAAATGTCTTCTCCAGATATCTTGAACTTTTCTGTTCCACTAATTGCACGTGGGAGAGTAGAGAAAATATTTCCCATTGCTTTTCCTACATCTTTAGCAACGACACTGCCAAGATACAGAACGCATTAATCCATATCCTGCATCAAATACGGCAGCTTGAGTAATCAGTAAAATTGCATCTCCTTGTGAGACCTCTGTTTTGTTCCTATGTTGTACAAAAACAATTTGCTGTAATTGGAAAAGGATATATTCCAATTCCTCATTAGATTGCATTTTAGAAAAAGGTTTGCTCTCTACCGAGGTTAATCATTGGGGTGGATAATCCCACTTGTTCAACATTTTTTTTTGTGGGCTCCTTCTCCCACCTGCGCCCCCCACCCGCCGAGCAAAAAAAATTCTGCAGGTGCTCAATAGGTGTAGAGAACCACTGAACTATACAGCACAGAATGAGGTCATTTGGCCTCTTGCACCTGGTTTTATGAAAAAGCTATTCACTTAGCCCATTCCTCTGCCCTTTCCCCATACAATTTTCTAGTTTCAAATATTCATCCACTTGCCTCTTCTGGTCAGGTATTCCATGTCTTAACACCACGTGTTAAAAAAAAAAAATCTCCAAACTGCTCCTTTTTTTTCCTTTTGCCGATGATCTTAAATTTATGCCCTCTAGTGACTGAATAACCAATCAGTGGAAATAGTTTTTCCCTATTTACCCTCATCAAAACCTCTCATAATTTTGAACACCTTAGCCCTCTCTGTTCTAATGAAAAGTGTTCAGTTTCGCTAGTCTCTCATATCCAAACGCATCTTAGCGAATCTTTTCGGTACCCTCTTCACAGCCTTGACATCCTTTCCTAAGGTAGGGCCTCGAAGCTGGACATAATATTCTAATTGTGGTCTAATCGATGATTTGTACAGTATAAAAATTTGCATAGTATATATTTTGAAAAATCCATAGTTAATCAATTTGCAGTATATTGCCAAAAGATAGCCATTGCATAGAAAGTAAGGGGAGCATTATAAATAAGACTCAAGGTTCTATTTTAGGACTCAAGTCTCATTGCTCTGCCGCCCCACCCCACCAGAAAGAACTGTTTAACGGATTTGACCCATAATGCAGGATACCATCAAGGTTGAAACGAGTATGGGTGGGAGAAAAAAAGGCCATAATTAGATGATGCCAAGTTTAAAAGCGTACAGATTGTAGTTAAGAGGCCCTCTGAAATAATGAGTTAGCGCAGGAGACAGAGCAATGAGCCTTTATTCCTGTATGGTGAGGATGCAGAGAGGAGGATCACTAGGCAGGCGTATTTGAAACTTGGGGAAAAAAGGAGGAACGTTCAGAGGAATACTGCCGACAGCATAGAAACAAGAATCATTGCAATGGAGAGAGACACAACTTAATTCAATAATTCTTTTCAAAAGGTATAAAATTAGCTATTTGGAATGTGAAAAAAATGTTAGCAAGTTAGTTTGGGGCCTTAGTTTAAAATCACTGATTAAATTATGATGAAAGAACTGAGCAAAAAATTAATATACAGCACACCACTTACCCTTTTAAATAGCTAAATTCTTCCAGAAGATATTTAGCCGATGCTTCCCCAATAAACACAGATGGAATGGTGATTTGTTTAAAAATATCAACTGTAAAAGAGAATGACATTGTGTGAAATTCAGCATTAGAAGCAAATATACTGCTGCATAAATTAGTATAAATTAAGAACTTCAAACCTTTAGAGAGGTCTCTTCAGGACTCCCTCCTATCAACTCTCACTATATGAGACAGCAGTGCAGCTCTGGAATGTTAGGGGACATGACAAACACCCCTCAAATGGGGGGGGGGGGGGGGAAGTACCTCCTACTGGTGTTGTATAAGTTTTATAACACATCCTAGAAATCCACCACACTGAAATGTTAACAAATCAATTCATTTCTGTAACAAAATCTGCAAGAGTACAAATTAACTTTGGTAAATGCATAAATGTTCTGAATACCAGCTCCTAATACAAATCTAAAACCTGTGGGAGATCATGAACTTCCTCCTCTCTCCTCCAAACAAAGTTAGTTTGTGATTTTAGTCTAATATAAGGGAGTGGTGCAAGAGTTGTTTAACAAGACATTCCCTTCTCCCAGGAATTCTATGCTTAAGGCTCACCATTAGTTACAGAATTCAACATGATGCAAGTCTAGATTTATTTTTTCAAAAAGTTGCATTGATGATACGCAGTATCATTTTAACTATATTTAAAAAATCTATATGCCGATAGCTGAACTATTGTGCCAGAAGTGTTACACTTGATACCTCGACGTAATTCAGTTGTAGAACCGTTTTACAGAATACACACCCTCAGTCACAAGATGGTGGCTCACCTCGTGACAAACTCCGATGGTCTATCCATTTTGATTTCTTAACTTATGACTGGGGTGGACATAAAATAACCTCATGGCACTTTTTCCAAAAAGCAAGGAATTCTCCCTCATCATGACCAACATTCATCTCCCAACCAAAATAGATTAGCTGGCCAATCATCTCATTGCCATTTGTGGGACTTCACTGTGCACACGTTGGCTGCTGCATTCGCCTGCAATACAAATACACTTCCAAAGTTGGCTGTAAAGTGCTTTGGTGTGTCCTGAGGGCAACATGAAAAGTGCTATGTAAATACAAGTTACTTCTTTCTTTGAGCTGTTGCCTTGGAGGGAAATCTGACATAAAAGTGTGGAAGTACTGTATAAGAGTATGAGGTATAACATAATTTATGATGGCACCCATGTCAGGACATGGAAGGAAGTCAAGGGATTCCTCAGGCACATGTGATTGAAAGGAAATGCTTCAAAAATACAATGCTGGAAAATTATAAATACCGTAAATATTTTGTACAGGATACACGAGCTTAAGTTGGAAAGTAGTCTTCTATTTGCACAGATTTCTTAACTTTTTATTTCATTGGATTTTTTTTTTTTTTTTTTTTTTTTTAAGTGGAATAAACAGGATGTCACCTGGTGACTTTCAGTCATCGTCAGATGAGGTTCAGAGCTCATGTTAGTACTGTTGTGTCTGCTGTGGAGAAAGGCCCTTGAGTAGAGAAATTGCATGGTGGACCTATTTGGGAGGGGGCTGAAGGAGGCAGGCCAAACAGAGGCTTTGAGACATATAAAAATGCTGCATAAGGGATCTGAGCAACAGAGGGCTATTGGTGCTTGATGGGATTGGAGGCTGAAAGTTGAGGAGGAGTATGACATGCCCTGGGAAGTAAGTTTAAAAAAAGAAATCACTTGGTTACAATAGCTACTGACGTCACAGAAGCTTAACCACTGTTGGTGGTTAATGAAGTTACTACTTTAATAAGCTATTTCACACATTTGTGTTATCAATAGAATGTGTCACGAAATATTTATTTATATTTCACTGGCGAGAATGATCTCATTACTCGCGAGAATGATCTCATTACTCATGACATATATATATATAAAAACTGGAATTCTACAATCCCAGGCCAAATGTCGGCTGGAGAATTAGTGCTACAACGCGTCACCTTACTTCCAACCTGCACTCCCAGAGAGCTTAGGATCATGGAATTACTCCTACTAGTCCAGTGGCGGGCAAAATACGGCCCGTCAATGGATTCAATCTGGCCCGCCAAGACCTGGCTTCGCTGCCGAACGTCCGCCGCACCCGACCCCTAGCCTGACTCCATCCCAGGTAACGTCAAGAGGCGGGTCATTGTCTCCGAGGCAGTAGTAAGGAAATCATTATGAACTAGTTTAAATTGACCCCGATTATGTTAGAGAGGGTAATATTGGAAGAGTGAAGGAACAATACTTTATAATCAATAAAGAATATTAAAATGTTACCAATTTCAATATTGTTGTATTTTTCTTGTATACAGTTGAGAGAATGGAGAATGTGCCATACCAATTTAGCAAGACAGAAATATATTAGATACATAGCAGTGCATATATGCAGCATTCTGTACTCATTACCTGTAAAATAAAACTATACAGAAATAATTTTCAAATCTTGGTACTATTATAGCTGTATTTTTTAATGTACAGTAGCAGGTTAAAAGGGCCCCTTTAGCAGAATATAAAACAATGCAAAATGACATGGATTCTGTAGAACCAATTTCTGTGGGGTCTTAGCCACTGGCGCACACCAAGGTCACTATGAATAACACGCCATTGTGCAATAGCCTTGCATGGTAATGCCATCCAAGCTCAGCAGATTGAGAAGAAACCATCTTCAGGTTACTCCAGAGTGAGAATCCCTTGTGCAATATTTTGGGAGGCAAGATTGTCAAGTAGTACAGTTGCAACTAGTGAAAAGCAAACAGAAAATTTAAAGTTTTTAAACTCTTTTTCAGATTTGTTTTCAAACTGACTGCAGGTAGCCGAATGGCCCCTGGGTTTTATGTTTTGAGATTAAAATTTAACCAGTACAGGAAACTGTGTTATCCGGGAGGTTAAATGTCCGGCAAGCTCGAGCCACCGGCAAAAATCAGGAGCCGTTTCGTTAGGTTTTTTTTCTTTTCGTTGCTTTTTTCTCAACAGTCAAGCTCTGCAAGGTCTCGCTGAAGCTGTTGCCAAGCTACAGAGACGCTACAGAGAGTACGGCCGACTGTTCAGAAGCTGTTGCTAAGCAACAGGGTTTGTTGCCAGATCCGTATGTTTCAACATTAGCGCTGGTTTGTCCGGCAGTTTTGAGGGAACGGCAACAGCTCGGTCCCATTGGTGCCGGATAGCACAAAGTTTCCTGTATATAGAGGTGCGAGACGTCCATGCATGAATTCAGTTTTCCTTGGCCAGAATGAAAGACACTAAGAAAACAGCGTGCAATGAGTTTTCTAGCTGCTCTAAACAAGTACTGATCTTGAGCAATATCGCTGGTATGTCAACATCATATGGTCACAAGCTCTAGGATCTGACAGCAGGCAATTAGCCCAGTTTCAACCACATGTTTACTGGCAAATCCAAAAGTAAACTAACTTTTAATTATTACACAAAAGCAAAATATTGCGAATGCTGGAAATCTGAAATAAGAACAAAAAACGTCCTGAAACGTGAACGCTTGTTTTTCTCTCCACAGATGTTGCCTGACCGGCTGAGTATTTCAAGCATCTTCTGTTTTTATTTTAATTGTTATATATATTTAAGTAATAAAAAGGGAATTTTCCCTCCCTTTTAAGTTAGGGAGATTTTAGAAACATAGAAGATAGGAGCAGGAGTAGGCCATTCGGCCCCTCGAGCCTGCGCCGCCATTCAATGAGATCCTGGCTGATCATCCAAATTCAGTACCCGGTCCCTGCTTTCTCCCCATACCCCTTGATCCCTTTAGCCTTAAGAAATATATCCAACTCCTTCTTGAATATATTTAATGAATCGGCCTCTACTGCCTTCTGTGGTAGAGAATTCCACAGGTTCACAACTCTCTGGGTGAAGAAATTCCCCCTCATTTCTGTCCTAAAAGGCCTACCCCTTATCCTTAGACTGTGACCCCTGGTTCTGGATTCCCCGACCATCGGGAACATCCTCCCTGCATCTAGTCTGTCCAGTCCTGCCAGAATGTTATAAGTTTCAATGAGATCCCCTCTCATTCTTCTAAACTCCAGCGAGTACAAGCCCAATCAGCCCAATCTCTCCTCATAAGTCATTCCTGCCATCCCAGGTATCAGCCTGGTGAATCTTCGCTGAACTCCTTCCATGGCAAGAATATCCTTCCTCAGATAAGGTGACCAAAACTGCACACAATACTCAAGATGTGGTCTCACCAAGGCCCTGTACAACTGCAGCCAGACATCCAAGTTCCTGTACTCAAACCATTGCGCTATGAAGGCCAACATACCATTTGCCTTCTTAACCGCCTGCTGCACCTGCATGCTTACCTTCAGCGACTGGTGCACAAGGACACCCAGGTCTCGTTGCACTTCCCCTTCTCCCAATCTATTGCCATTCAGATAATAATCTGCCTTCTTGTTTTTGCCACCAAAGTGGATAACCTCACATTTATCCACGTTATATTGCATCTGCCATGCTTCTGCCCAATCACCCAACCTGTCCAAATCATCCTGGAGTTTCTTGGCATCCTCCTCACAGCACACACGCCCACCCAGCTTTGTGTCGTCTGCAAATTTGGAGATATTACATCTAGTTCCCTTGTGTAGATCATTAATATATATTGTGAATAGCTGGGGTCCAAGGACCGATCCCTGTGGTACCCCACTAGTCACTGCCTGCCACTCGGAAAAAGACCCGTTTATTCCAACTCTTTGCTTTCTATCTGCCAACCAGATCTCTATCCAAGTCAATCCCATGTGCCTTAACTTTACACGCTAATCTCTTATGTGGGACCTTATCGAAAGCCTTCTGAAAGTCCAAATACACCACATCCACTGGTTCTCCCTTATCTATTTTACTAGTTACATCTCAAAAAATTCCAGTAGATTAGTCAAGTTAGAAAAACATTTGCAGTCACTGTGGTATCCTGCAGCTTTAAACTAATTTGCCATAAGCAAGCAACTTGCATCATATGCCATCAAATACCTTAAGATCCCTTAACAATGAAACAGAAATCAAAGATTACAATGTTCTTAAATGATCAAAATTTTCAACTAGTATGCAAATGGCTCCTGTTCATTTGTGTACCATATTTTGCCAAATTGGAAAAAGCAACATAATACAGCCTTGGTTAACATTCGCAATTTTACTCCCCCTCTCTCAACTCACGCCAAGCATATTCTGCAATGAAAGTTTCTCTGTTACAGGGACATTTTAAAAGGACAGCAGGAAGGAAGTATGGGGGGGCGGTGGAGGAACACATGAATGGGATAAGAAAAAAAAAATGTAGTAGTAGAGTTACAGAACATGAACAAGACCAAAATAACATTTTCTTTCCTCTCCTGGAGCAGTCAGTATCTAGTATAATAAGATGAAGAATACTATGGCAATAAACCTTAACTAAGATGATAGCAAAATACTGCAGATGTTGGAAATCCGAAATAACAGAAAATGCTGGAAAAACTCAGCAGGTCAGGCAACATCTGTGGAGAGAAATTTGAGTTGACGTTTCGGGTCGAACCCTTCTTCAAAACTGGAAAGAAAAGAAAATAGATCGAAGGCAGGGCTGCGATCGGACAAAAGAAGTGAAAGAAACAAAAGAGCTAGACGAGATGGTAATAGGCTGAGATTAGGTGTAAAGTGTGCTGGCAGGGCAAGAGATAGCTGCCAGGTGTGAGAGAGAAACAAAAGGAAAGGGGGGGGGTGGTGGGGAAAGGAGTGGAAAAATTACAAGTAAAAATGTGTAATAGGGGCCGAGGTTATGATCTGAAATTGTTGAACTCGATATTGAGTCCGGAAGGCTGCAGAGTGCCTAATCGGAAGATGAGGTGCTGTTCCTCGAGTTTACGTTGAGCTTCCGGGGAACCTTAACTAAGAGATGCATAGATACCTGAATACAAAAGGACTGAAAGTTATAGATACGATAGCAAAATACTGCGGATGCTGGAAATCCGAAATAACAACAGAAAACGCTGGAAAAACTCAGCAGGCCAGGCAACATCGGTGGAGAGAGAAACAGAGTTAACGTTTCAGGCCGATGACCTTTCGTCAGAACTGGAAAAAAGCAGGAAATGGAAAGTGATGTGCCTCAATAAATCCGAGACTCGATGTTAGCGAAACAAAACAAGGCTTTTATTGACTTAGAAGGTAACACACAGAGGAGAATGTATCTTCCATCCAGAGGTCTGCCGTACTGGATGTGCTGCAGGCTGGGCCAGCTTACATAGGAGCCAGGTATGGGCGGAGCCCTACACACAGTACAATACAATGGAAATGAAACTGAAACCAACCACAGTCACAGGCAGAGAAATACTGATGAGTGGTGAATGGAATATTTCATCACAGAAAGCAAGTTTGGAGGCTGGGAAAAGGGGGATGAAAGAACAAAAGGGAAGGTCAGTGATAGGATAGAAAGCAGGAGAGATTGAGAGAGATTGAGAGACATTCAAGGCAAGGGGAGGTGGTAATGGGACAGGTTAAGGAACAAAGGATGGCTCTAGATGAGGTGTGAATTGCACTGGCAGAATGAAGGACAGCTGAAGGGGGGGGGGGGGGGGGAGGAAAAAGAGAGAGAGAGGAAAAAAAAGTTCTGACGAAAAGTCATCGACCTGAAACGTTAACTCTGTTTCTCTCTCCACCAATGCTGCCTGGCCTGCTGAGTTTTTCCAGTGTTTTCTGTTGTTATTTTGAAAGTTATAGAGATGAGCATAGATAAAGATGATCAAGTAAGTTATGCAACAAGATTGCCTTTGTCCTGTTGGGGCCATAGGGACGACAGGAATGGAACTGATCAAACTGATATCCAGCAGATTTGTTTAATTATCTTGGAGTAGGGGGAAGCTGGAAGGAATTTTACATTTTTGGAAATTTTCTCTCTGGTTACTCACTGCTCTCAAGGAAAAAAAAAGTAATAAAATTGGGGAGGGCCCATGGCTATGCAAATTCAACATGGTCATTCGGCAGGAGCTGGCTCCATGCCTTTTCACGTGCCACGCTTCTGTATATCAACATGATGGCACACAGTAACCAATGAATTGTCACATTGAATAAATATCAGCAAAATTTTTATTTCAAAATACTGAACTGTGATTTAATGAGGAACCAAATCTCACTCCGCTTCATTTCAGAGTTGGGTAAGGTCCCAACTCCAGAATTTCACTATAAAACTAGAGCTGGTGCAAAGCGAGACCACTTGGCACCAATGCTACCATTACAGTGCAAATGCACTGTGGGTCAGGTACAGCGACAGATACATCAGAGAATCCCGTAGATGGCAGGCATGTCACCCACCTGTGTCAAAAATAGTGGCCCTGACTGTTGCAGTGATAGGTTTATAGTTACAATAAATATAGGGAGTTCCAACTTCAGCCATGCCATCAAGAGGTGATGCCGAGCAGAGGCTGGTCATTTCTCCACAGCAGGAAGGGGATGGAGGGAAAGAAAAAAAATGTTTCAGAAAACCCACAAGGGTTATCTTGAGGCCTTATCCTGTGCCTCCTAGCAGTTGTTTACAAGTATATAAAGCAAAAGGTATGTTAACTACCTAATCTCAATGGAGACTGGTGCTGGGCCAAATGACAAAGAAGCGAAGAGTTAAATTAGAAAATGGAAGAAGAATTCAAACAGTAGCTGGTAAAATAGCAGCTGGCCAAAATAAAACAACAGTTGGACTCAATAATTAATGAAACAGGTAAGAGAACCTCAATTATCCATGGTGTCGACCATCTGTAAGAATTTTTGTGGCATTCAGAAGACCAATGCGAGTCAGCGCTGCTAAAAGTGAATAAAACCTGAACAAGTGTACATATTTTCATGCAGTGGTCAGAAGAATTGTAATACCTGGACCTTTTCCCATACTCAGTCTTTTCCACATGCTCTCAAATGTGACTCATCATACAAAGCTACAAAGTATTTACAGCACAGAAACAGGCCATCCGGTCCAACATGTCCATGCCAGTGTCTATGCTCCACACTAGCCTCCTCCCACCACCTAAACCCATCAACATATCCTTCTAGACCTTTCTCCCTCATGTGCCTATCTAGCTTCCCCTTGAATGCATTCTATGCGATTCACCTCAACTACTCCCTGTGGTAGCAAGTTCCACATTCTAACCACTCTCTGGGTAAAGAAATTTCTCCTGAATTCTCTACTGGATTAATTAGTGACTATCTTATATTTACATAGATACATAGATACATAGAAGATAGGAGCAGGAGTAGGCCATTCGGCCCTTCGTGCCTGCTCCGCCATTTAATGAGATCATGGCTGATCCTTTAATTCAGTATCCCGTCCCCGCCTTCTCTCCGTAACCCTTAACCCCTTTTGCCCGTAGAAATATATCTAATTCCCTCTTAAATATATTTAATGAGCTGGCGTACACTGCCCTCTGTGGCAATGAGTTCCACAGGTTCACCACTCTCTGAGTGAAGAAATTCCCCCTCATCTCTGTCCTAAATGGTTTAGCCCTTATCCTTAAATTATGTCCTCTAGTTCTGTTCTCACCCACCAAGGGAAACATTCCTTCTGCATCCAGTCTGTCTAGACCTGTCAGAATTTTATACACTTCTATGAGGTCCCCTCTCAATCTTCTAAACTCCAGTGTGTACATCCCTAAACTACATAGTCTCTCCTCATAGGTCATTCCCGCCATTCCTGGTATCAGCCTGGTGAATCGCCGCTGCACCCCCTCCATGGCAAGAACATCCTTCCTCAGATGAGGCGACCAAAACTGTACACAGTACTCGAGGTGTGGTCTCACCAGTGCCCTGTACAGCTGCAGCAAGGTATCCCTGTTCCTGTATTCTAACCCTTTTGCTATGAAGGCCAGCATACCGTTTGCCTTCTTGACCGCCTGTTGCACCTGCATGCTCGCCTTCAGTGACTGGTGTACAAGAACACCCAGGTCTCTCTGTACTTCCCCCTCTCCCAATCTATTGCCATTTAAATAATAATTTGCCCTCCCGTTCCTGCACCCAAGGTGGATAACTTCGCACTTGTCCACATTATAGTGCATCTGCCATTTATCCGCCCAATCGCCCAGTCTGTCCAAATCGCTCTGGAGCTTCCTGGTCTCTTCCTCTGAGCCCACCCCACCTCCTAGTTTAGTGTCGTCTGCAAATTTGGAAATGCTGCATCCGACTCCCTGATCCAGGTCATTAATGTAAATTGTGAACAGCTGGGGGCCCAGGACAGATCCCTGTGGTACCCCACTTGTTACTGCCTGCCATTCAGAAAATGAGCCGTTTATTCCAACTCTCTGTTTTCTATCTGACAGCCAGTTCCCTATCCACGCCAAAACTTTCCCCTTTATCCCATGAGCCTCAATTTTCCATGCTAATCTTTTATGTGGGACCTTATCGAAGGCCTTTTGGAAGTCCAGGTACACCACATCTACTGGCTCTCCCCCATCTATTCTACCAGTTACTCCCTCAAAAAATTCCAATAGATTAGTCAAGCACGATTTACCCTTTGTAAATCCATGTTGACTCTGTCCTATCCTGTCCCCATTTGCTAAGTGCTCCGCTATTTCATCCTTAATGATGGACTCCAGCATTTTGCCCACAACTGATGTAAGGCTTACAGGTCTGTAATTACCTGCTTTTTCCCTACCCCCCTTTTTGAATAGTGGGGTAACGTTAGCTACCCTCCAATCCATCGGCACTGTTCCCGAGTCTAATGAATTCTGAAAAATCATCCTTAGTGCATCCGCTATCTCTAGGGCCACCTCCTTCAGTACCCTAGGATGCATGTTATCAGGCCCTGGGGATTTGTCCACCTTCAATCCCTTTAGCTTCCTTAACACCATATCCTTAGAGATATTGATTTGCGTCAGTTCCTCCTTTGCCAATGTCCCTATTTTTCCCGATATCCCAGGGAGGTTTTTTGTGTCTTCCTTCGTAAAGACTGACCCAAAGTATGCATTTAGTTGATCTGCCATTTCCTTATTTCCCATTATATATTCCCCCGTATCTGACTGCAATGGACCAACTTTGGTTTTCACCAGTCTTTTCCTTTTGATATATTTATAAAAGCTTTTGGAGTTAGTTTTTATATTTTCCGCCAGCTTGTTTTCGTAAGCTATTTTGCCCCTCTTGATCATGCCCTTTGCCCTCCTTTGCTCTATCTTAAACTGTTCCCAATCTTCCGCTCTGGCGCTTTTTTTGGCTATTTTATACGCCCTATCTTTGGATTTTATGCTGTCTCTAATTTCCCCTGTTATCCACGGTTTATGATGATCCCTAGTTTTGGTCTCAGCATATTGTGCATTTAATGACAGTTAGCAGCTTACTTACCATCATTGGACCCCATACTAATAAGATCATCGGAGTCAACATTGTGTACTATGGCAGCTTTGTATCCAGCCCGCTGAGCATTCAATACCTGAGGAAAAGGAACACAGGAAGGTTAAATTGCACATCTGAAGAACAAAGTAAAACAGGTTTTGTTGAACATTGCTTTTTAATCTGCAAGGAAATTCACAATCCAAGAAAATTTGCTTGTATAACATGAGCATAGTACAAATAACACAAGAATGGGCATCAGTTGGAGAAAAAATGGACCCAAGCTGTGATGTCAGCCACAGTCAAAGCTTCATGAATGAGCCCAAGCACTAAGGAATTTGAATAAAGATATTCCCTAGCCACCAACTCCATCCTTCTCCCTGCCTACTGTCTGAAACTGGCTGTTCGCAACCGTGGCACCCTATTGACCCGGAGTGGAGCTTCCAACCCCATACCCTCTCCATCACCAAGATCTTCTACTTCCACCTCCGTAACATCTGCCTGTGCCTCAGTCCATCTGCTGCTGAATCCCTTATCCGAGTGTTTGTTACCTCGAGACTCAACTATTCCAATGTTCTCCCAGCCAGTCTCCCACCTTGCACCCATCGTAAACTTGAGTTCATCCAAAATTCTGCTAACTCGCACTAAGTCCCGTTCACCCATCACCCCTGTGCTTGCTGACCTACATTAGCTCCCGGTCCGGGAATGCCTCGATTTTAAAATTCTCATCCTGGTTTTCAAATCCCTCTATGGCCTCGCCCCTTCCCATCTCTGCAACCTCATCTAGCCCTACAAACCTGAGATCTCTGAGCACCTCCAATTCTGGCCTCTTGCGTATTCCTGAGATTCATGGCTCCACCATTGGTGCCCATGCGTTCAGCTGCCTAGGGACTAAGCTCTGGAATTCCCTCCGTAAACCTCTCTGCCTCTCTACCTCTCCCTCCTCCTTTAAGAACTCCTGAACACCTACCTCTGACTAAGCTTGGGCTCATCTGTCCCAATATCTCCTTATGTGGCTCAGTGTCAAATTTTGTTTGATAACGCTCCTGTGAAGCACCTTGGGACGTTTTACTATGTTAAAAGTGCTATATAAATGCAAGTTGTTGTTGTTGTTGAAAGGCTGGCCACAGCCAGGGAACTATACTCCAGCAAGAATGAGCGCCTTCTGGAGAGGACAGAAATAAAAAGAGCAAAAAGTTGGGGTCACTTTTTCAATAACCTCAAAAACTATGTGTCACAACATGAGTAAGGGTTGAGAAAAAGGGCTGCCAATAATATCAGTATTTATTTTCTTTCCAAGACTGAGTGCTTCTCATTCAGCACAATAGCCTAACTTAGAAACTGACAAAACTTCCCAATGCACATCTGGTTGCTGAAACGTGAACACCGAGAACTATAAACTAGAACTCACGGCATGCAACATTTATCAAGTAGGGCTGCACCATTGTGAGGAAGAGGGAGATTGTGTGCACTTTTAGCTAGAATTTACAACTTTTCCCCATTACATCAATGGCATTTATTGATCTCCTTAAACGCAATCTAATGTTCTGTCCAATATTTAAATACATATCTGAAAAATCCGATAATTTTACATAACCTTAAACAGCTGGCAACTTAACAGAATATACAAGGAAATGAAAAGGTTTGCAGTGGAGCTTATAAAGGGCGTGTATACAACGATCTGAAAGAAAAGGGTTCTGGGTTGAGATCCAAACCAGCCAAATGTGTGCCCCTACCAAAAAGAGCTACTTACATATGCAATGGCCCGGATTTTCCAGGGCCTGTGACCGCGTACGCAGCCGTAAGTGCCCCTCAAGTTCCGGGTTTCCATGTGCGCTGCACATGCGCGAAAACCCGGAACTTGCGATCTGTCAAGTTTCAGCTCGACAGATCCACCGCATCCGCGGGAAATGGGCCTTCGCTGGCAGAGAGCTGGACTATTTGCCCAACTGCTGCCCAGCGAATGCCTGTGAAACCCTTACGCCTGGCAAAAGCAGGCGTGGGGCCTTCTTTAACCAGTGTAAGAGTTTAAATAAATATTAAAATAATTTTTAAAAATTTAAACCTAAAAAATCCATTAAAATTAGTTTAGGTTATTTTTAGCCCCTTTAAAACGTTTACATTTAAAGCAAAAAATAAATTTTTGTTTTAAATGTTTATTTCAATTGTATTTTAATTAATTTTGAACATGTAATGATTTATTTTTATTTAACCGGTGTGTAATTGTGTTTTTTAGGGGATTCGTATTCATGCTTATGGAGATTTCGTAAGTAAATGGAATAAGCAGAATGGGGATCCCCCTTTTTGATTGGTTGGGCTGGGGCTTGCGCCCGCAGGCCCAGGAGTGCAAGTGTCCGAACCTCCGGGACCATCAGGTAGGTTCGCACTTTTCTTGCGGTTCGGAGGCATTCGCCCGCGGGAAGCCTCCAACCGCAAATTCAGGCCCAATATGTTTTAGGAATCAAATGTTATTAGGGGAGTGGGATGTTCTCGAAATAGTTCTTCAATTTTACAGGTGAACTGCTATGTTGGCATTTTCTGGATCAAATGGTAAACTACCAGGTTACCCTGCAATCCAGATACAGGAAACTCTTTTATCCGGCACCGACGGGACCGGCATGGTGCCGGTTTATCAAAAAGTCCGGATTACAGAGAGGTATAGTTAAAAGGTACGAGAGCTCCGTACACAGCCACAGACCAAGCGTCCCTGTTGCACAGCAACAGGTGCAGGAACCCCGGTTACACAGCCACAGATCCAGGAACGGCCACTAATATGAAGTAAAACTTACCTGAACCTACTCCTGAATTTTGCTGGTTAACAGATATTTCCGGTTATTTAGGTGCCGGTAAAGCGAGAGTTTCCTGTACATTCAAATCAAATATTCACATAATCATAGACAATGACCATATGCCAGAATTTTCTAAAATGTCTTACTAGAAACATTGTGAAACTATTTTTTTGGTTGTAGATTAGATTTCCATCAATAATTTTGTGCCACTGTTATATCAGTCTTTACAGTAGAAGACACTAAGAATATCCCAACACTGGACAAACAGGGGGCTAAAGGGGGGGGGGGGGGGGGGAGGAGCTAAACACGATCAAAATCACTAAGGAAGTGGTACTCGGTAAAATAATGGGCCTCAAGGCGGATAAATCACCTGGACCTGATGGCTTGCATCCTAGGGTCTTGAGGGAAGTGGCGGTAGGGATTGTGGATGCATTGGTAATAATTTTCCAAAACTCCCTGGACTTGGCAATGGTCCCGGCAGACTGGAAAACTGCTAATGTAACACCCTTATTTAAAAACGGCAGTAGACAGAAGGCTGGAAACTATAGACCGGTTAGCCTAACATCTGTGGTAGGTAAAATTTTGGAGTCCATTATTAAGGAGACAGTAACAGGACATTTGGATAATCATAATTTAATAGGACAAAGTCAGCATGGTTTTATGAAGGGGAAGTCATGTTTGACAAATTTGCTGGAGTTCTTTGAGGAAGTAACATATAGGGTGGATAAAGGGGAACCAGTGGACGTAGTGTATTTAGACTTCCAAAAGGCATTTGACAAGGTGCCACACAAAAGATTGTTGCTTAAGATAAAAAATCACGGGATTGGGGGTAATACACTGGCATGGATAGAGGATTGGCTATCTAACAGAAGGCAGAGAGTTGGGATAAATGGTTCATTCTCAGACTGGCAATCAGTAACTAGTGGTGTTCCGCAGGGGTCAGTGCTGGGTCCCCAGCTCTTTACAATCTATATTAACGATTTGGAGGAGGGGACCGAGTATAACATATCAAAGTTTGCAGATGATACTAAGATGGGAGGGAAAGTAGCGAGTGAGGAGGACATAAAAAACCTGCAAGGGGACATAGACAGGCTAAGTAAGTGGGCAGAGATTTGGCAGATGGAATGCAATACTGGAAAGTGTGAGGTTATGCACTTTGGCAGGAAAAATCGTAGAGCAAGTTATTATCTTAATGGCAAGAAACTGGAAAGTACTGAAGTACAAAGGGATCTGGGGGTCCTGGTGCACGAAACTCAAAAGGTTAGTATGCAGGTGCAGCAAGTGATTAAGAAGGCCAATGGAATGTTGGCTTTCATTGCTAGGGGGATAGAATATAAACATAGGGAGGTATTGCTTCAGTTGTACAAGGTATTGGCGAGACCGCACCTGGAATACTGCGTACAGTTTTGGTGTCCATACTTAAGAAAGGACATACTTGCTCTCGAGTCAGTACAAAGAAGGTTCACTCGGTTAATCCCGGGGATGAGCATATGAGGAGAGGTTGAGTAGATTGGGACTCCACTCATTGGAGTTCAGAAGAATGAGAGGCGATCTTATTGAAACATATAAGATTGTGAAGGGGTTGGATCGGGTGGATGCAGGGAAGATGTTCCCGATGATGGGTGAAATTAGAACTAGGGGGCATAGTCTTAGAATAAGGGGCTGCTCTTTCAAAACTGAGATGAGGAGGAACTACTTGGTCCATGGAATATGCTGCCCCAAAAAGCTGTCGAAGCTACATCATTACATAAATTTAAAACAGAAATAGACAGTTTCCTAGAAGTAAAGGGAATTAAGGGTTACGGGGAGCGGGCAGGAATTTGGACATGAGTCTAGGTTCGGATCGGTCATGGCCCTGTGGGTAGCGGAGCGGGCCCAGGGGCCGTGTAGCCTGATCCTGCTCCTATTTCGTGTGTCTAATTCTGTTAGATTCAGGAGATGGTTCTGTGATAGTGGATTGGCAGCTAGGATCAGATCAGCCATGATCTTATTGAATGGCGGAGCAGGCTCAAGGGGCCAATTGGCCTACTCCTGCTCCTATTTCCTTATGTTATGTTCTTATGCAATAAAAATGTTTGTTCTCATTTCTTTAGGTTAATGGTTCTCTAACTGTCAGACACATGGCCTGTCTAAGTGGAGTCTGGTATGGAGCAAAAAATAGTACAGTGGAGCTGTGGCACCAATGGGCACCCAAGCAGCATGGGTCAGTGGTGAAGATGGTGCCAAGTAGGCACTCTCATGGAGGGTCCCCCACACAATCTACCGGGATCTCAGAGACATGATCTACCCTTTACCCCAACCAAAATCAGGCTCTCCAGACAACAATGAGCTGCTGATCCATCACTTATTGCTATATCTTCTATGTTTCTATTAAAAAAAATTGAATTCAATTTTATGAAACTTGCCATGTTAAATTAAGATTTTCTTTTAAATAAAATGACTTGCATTCACACAGCATACCAGATCTACATTTACTCCAGTTGAGGCAATATTCACTTCAACAGCATTGAAATAATGATAAAACTCTGCCACTGATACGAAGGCTGCCAACTCTGGTTGGAAGCATTCCTGGAGGTTTGATCGTGTGGCATTCTGACGACATGACATCTGATCATGTGACATTTGATCACGAGACATCTGCTCACATGACTTCTACAAATGTTATTGCATTTATCTTATAAAGGTTGGGTCCCGTGTATTTTTGCTTGTGATTTCACGCCAGCAGCTGTTGTGCGACAAGTTCCAAGAACTAGGAGGCCACCCTTGAGCAGGGGAAGAGGGGAAACCAAGCTCCCCAACTCAGAGCACGCCCCCACCCCCCGTCCCCGAATGCTGAAAACCGAGATTCCCGAGCCCTCCCGATTCCTGACTCTCCAGCCTCCTCCGCGCGGTCGCAGTTCTAGGAGGGTGACGTCAGACGTCATGAAGCGGGGGGGGGGGGGGGCGCACTGCGGCGGGAAATTTAAATCGCTGATGGGCTGCTGGAGGCTGCGCTTGGGGGTGTAACCCCCAATTCAGAGAAACTCCTGGTCATTCTAGGATGGTTTGGAACCCTAACTGATACGGAGGACTCAAAAACATTTGCCAAAAGATGGGAATTATAGATATTTGTTTTCATGAGCACTTCACAATTAGCTTATGTTATGAAGGAAAAAAGAGAGTATTATCTGTAGGCAAAAAACCCCCAGACATGGAAAATTAATGTCTGGCTTGGACTGTCCTTTATATCCATAATCCACAGCTAGTGGGGCAGAAGAGGCTATGAGAACGTATTTATTTTTGGTAAAATCATTGCTCTCTGTTCTAGTTCTTCACAACATCCCATGCTGGGTACCTTTCCCTCACAACAAAAAAGAGGCAACCTGTTCCCAGGCCTCTGTCAATCCAGAGGTCAGCTTGGTCAGGAACTGTGCACAGGCCTTGGGTGTTACCTTCAAATTTTTTCATCCCTTGTGTAGAAACAACTGGACTGTCCTGCAAAGCTCTTGGACCCATTGCCTTCCCTTTTTGGCCCAGGTTTGGTTGATCATGACAGCTAATTGCTCCAATTTGGGGAGGTAATGGAGGAAAAAAAAAGGAAAATCCGTCACAGTAGCCATGCTTGCCACCTGTATGCCAATCACAGAATAGTGAGTCCGCACTAATCGTGCTTCTTCCAGTGCAGATTTCTCTACCCTTCTGACTGAACGGCAAAATATGGTGACTAGTTGCAGCAAAAAAAGAAACCAGATGGGAAAACATTTTATTTTGATAAAAAGAGTGTTTAAAATGCGCATTATTAAACCTCTCCTCAAAATTGAGAATAGAACGACAATAATTACATGAATTAGGCTAGACTAGACATAAGAATTACCTGCATCTAGAGCTGAATGAACCCAAAACAAAATGAGGGCTGGTTGAAAGTTGGGTCTATACGGCTCATCAGAATTTGCATCCAAGTACTATGATTGAAGGCACCAGGTTTTCGCGTGACCTCACAACTCATTTGGCACAAACTAAAATTCTAGACAACTACGTAACTTCACTCATACATTAGTAATTCAAACCATTTTTTGGACAGAAAAGCCCCATTGTGGGATTTCAAGCGCTCGGGACAGTTGCTCTCGAGGTGGAGTTCCATGTTAGTGGCATTGCAAGGTTCAATCACATTTCACAACAACAGGCATTCAGCTATCAATATAGTGCAATGTACAGCAACGCAAGCTAGCTGTAAAGCGGAGGAGCACGATGGCTGACCTCTACCGGCTGCCATTTCAAATTAATGATTTGATACCTGTTGAGCCCTTTTAAAAGACTATTTGGGGTGGAGGAGAGAGAATATTTTTTCCCCCTTGAGGCATACTTGCGACAACTGAGGTGGAGAAGAGAGTTCTAGGAAGGCTAATTTATAACATTAGTAAATACACACACGACTGGTGTTTCAGCAGAGGTGCCGATTGCCCACTATAACTTTGTCAGGAGAAAGGCAGAAACCCTGCGGTAATCGCGTAAACAGCCATTTACACCATTTCTTCAGGGTTTCTGCTGAAGATTGGAAGAACCTGTCGGAAATTCTACCCCACTTAGTTTATGAATGATTACATGGAATATATAGCATAGAAACAGGCCATTCACCCAACTGGCCTCTGCCGGTGTTTATGCTCTACATGAGCCTCCTCCCACCCCTCTTCATCTAACCCGATCAGCAAAACCTTCTATTCCTTACTCCCCTTAAATGCATCTATGCTACTCGCCTCAACTACTCCACAGAGTAGCGAGTTCCACATTCTCACCACCCTCTGAATAAAGAAGTTTCTTCTGAATTCCCCACTGGATTAATTAGTGACTATCTTAAATTGATGACCTCCAGTTTACCCCATCAAAAACTTTCATAATCTTAAAGACCTCCATCAGCCATCTCTCTTATAGAGAAAAGAGCCCCAGCCTGTTGCATACTGTATTTAAAATATATATTTTAAAACTATCCCCACTATTGCAGTATACTTTATAATCACGTTGCATTAAAATTTAGTCTAGCACAATGAATATAAAATTCAGGTTGGGAATTTGGGGTGTGAGTGAGATAGGACTGAGTCAATCTCTCGCCTCATCCCACAATATATGGGTAGCAAATCCAAGACTGTTGGCTTATTGGTGGACTCTCTCGCTCTCCCCCAAGACTTAAATAACTAATTTCCCCTCACACTTCAAACACATTTCTGACAAAGGGTTGTGCCTAATGTTAATATATTTGTGCTTCAAGTGCTGATTGATTTGCTGTTAATTTCCAGTGTTTTTATATTTCAGATTTTCAGCATTCCAGAATTTCATTTTACTACTTCATTCCGCAGATATTTCCATGGTCCAAGAAGCACAGGGACTATTGCGTTTCACACAGCATTTGATCATTTCCCTATACGTGTCCTTATGACCTTCAATCCTATTCTTAATCAAATGTTCATCAAGGTATTTTCTACAGGAATCAATTGACACAGTATTAACTTTTTGGTGCACAGATACAGGCTCAGCGGGGAGGTGAGTAGATAGTTTAGGTTTAACTACTTTACACAGATGTGGTGCATGTATGCACTCCCCAGAGAGGCATTGGAAGTGAGTAGCATTAGCAAGTTAAAGGAGGACTGGACAGATATTGGAGAGAGAAAGGTACTTTGGAATTTGAGTAATAAGAGTACTGTGTGGTATTTTTGAACTTTGGGACTAGCCAGATAAAAACCATCAATACTCTCATCCAGTCCTGTACATTCCTATGCTGGGAAACTACTACAATGCACTATTTTGTGGGGAAAATCACTTCTAGTCTTGTTTGAGGCTTGTACTTGCATTCCCCAAATCTGTGATCACAGTTTAGAATAAATAAGGATTTACTTTACCCCTACATTGGATTCATAAACTGAATGCATATTGATCGCGTTTGCAGATACCAAACTATGGGGGGCAGTGGAATAGCAGGAGGCAGCTCCAAATGGGCAGACCAGTTGCAGATGAAATTTAATGCAGATTAGTATAAATTGCTGCAAGGGTAGGACAGTTTCAAACCAGTAAAAGGTAAATTTAGGGCTGATGCCAGTAATTTTTTTCCTTCACACAGAGTGGTCAACATATGGAATGGATTTTAAAATAAAATAGTTGAGGTGAAAATCCTGGATCATTTAAGAAACAAACTGGATGTTGCAATGGGGGCCTGTAGGGTTTTTCTGGATGGATGAAATAACATGAGCAGAACGGCCTTCCTGATCCACAATTATCTTGTGATCTCACAAGTAAACCCTCGAGGTTCCCATTCATCTCCAGAGAAAATTACCTTTACATCCTCTTGCCCGAGTTGTGGTGGATGACATTTAAAGGAGGAGACAAAAGCTCAACAAAAAAGGATTGGGGGGGGCGGGGGGCAATACTAAAATGCAACTAAAAGTAAATGACTAACAATTATAGTTGTTTGGCAACAGTGTTCTTTATTTTTTATTCTAAAAGGTTTTAAAAGATACTGTTTAAAATGCAGAGTTTGAGCTTCAGGCATAATTTTCTTCAAAAACAAACAATGGATTAAAATCAGTAGAAATACAGTCACCGTCTAAAATGTATCATTTAAACATCCATTTCAGTGAATGGGGCAATCTTTAACCACCAGTTTCTGTTTTGAAGCAGACAATCCGGATGCTCTCATGGTAAATTGTTTGGAGTAGAGGGTGTAGGGGTAAACAGTCACCCACCTTAATATAAATGCCTCTAGGCATCACTTCCCAATTAACAATAGATCTTGTCCTAGACCTCTACCAATACCATTCTAAGAGGACCACCAGAACGTAGGCAAAAGCTGCCCAACATGGCTCAGCCTCCAATTTTCCCTCCGCAGTGGAAACCGCAAGCTTCCAGCTCCATGCCTCCCATCAACAGGAAGATCAGGAGCGCTCTGTGAAAGGAGTTGGTCTAGCAATTATACTTACTGGATATAATCCACACCATCCATTAGCACCAACCATGAATTGGAGCAGAAGATGGCAACCTTCACGTAGTTTCATCTGTTAAGTGCTCCAGCACGACCAATGCCATCAACAGCAACGCAGATTGAAGGTCTCCTGGTCCAAAAAGCAACACACTCAACCAACCATGAAGCGGGTAGGGTAAGGTGGTGGTAATGGCACTGACTATATTTATCCTTCAATCACGGCCTGGTCATGATCACCTTGCTGTGCACAAATTGGCTGCTGTGTTTCCTACATTACAACAGTGACTACACTTCAAAAAGTACTTCATTGGCTGTAAAATGCTTTGGGACATCCTAAGGCCATGAAAGGTGCGATATAGTTGCAAGTGTATGCCCTGACTGCCAGTACCAAAAAACACCTCTCACTATCCGTAATCTGTCGTTGCCAACAGCAGTAGCACTACTCCCACTGGAATTACTGGGAAGAAAACTGAAATCCCGGTTTAATTTAGAAAAGTGAATGTGAGAGAAGAAACGGTTCAGAGGATCATGAATTGGAGTAACATAGTAACAGATAATGAAAACAGATGGCAAAAAGATGGTCAATGGTTTATGTGGCAAACACCGCAAAGATTTTCTTTTGAGAGGTTCTGTCATTTTTGCATAAATGCTGTGGACTAGACTCAGAGAAAAGAGCCGACAATTTGAGAGGCTGGATTCTGATAAGTGTCATCGCATTTGTAAACCTGTCGACAAAGTGCTTTCAACTGTGTGAGATAAAAAGGAGATCCAAAACAGACAGAGATCAGTAGTTATCTGCAGGATTAAAAACAAGCTGGCAATAGCTCCAAAAGAATTGAGTGCTCAAACAAGACAGCTTGCTTACGGTTTTGAACCTGTTACAGCTTACAAAGTTGCAGCATTAGTTTTCTACCCGAGAGAGATCAGTTTTATTGAAGCCTTTTCCACAAAGTAATTTTAGGGTGGTCCACTATTATCTACTAAATGACCTTTAGGAACACAGGAATGTAGAAGACCAGCAAAGACCGGTACAGTCCATCCAGATAATCCCAGGAAATATATCACACAATGCCGCTCACACCCCTTATCAACATTTTTATTAAGTTCGTTTTCAACTTGTGCTAATTTGCTGACAATCCTCCTCCCCACTGCTTCCCTCGAGAGTCCATTCTATACATTCAACATGAAACATGGTTAAATCTGAACTCTCTTTTCACCCTGCCTTTAAGTGTGATGTTGAGCCGTCTCGTTATAGCATTTGTGACTATGCCAAACATTAATGTTTATCTTATCTATATCTTTAGGATCTTGGATACTTCTGTAAGATCACGCCCAAGCCTCGCCTTCTCAAGTGTAAATATTCCCATGTTCTGTTGCCTCTCTTCATAATTCAAATGTCTAAGCTCCACTATTCATTTATTTGCCCTTTGCTGCATCCGCTCCACTGCCTAGGTATCTCTCATATAATATGATGACCAGAACTGTACACTGTACTCCAGGTGGGACCAGACCAGTGCCCTGCTTAAACTCAATCACTGACATTTGTATTTTATTTCTCTGGCTATACAGCCCAATATCCTGTTTGCTCTACTTACAGTATGGATTCACTGATCTATCCACTAGTACGCTCCAAATTCCTCATCTGTGTCACGTCCTGTAGAATGACTCCACTTACTGTACATTTTTATTCTCCTTTACCAAACTCATGACTGTGTATTTGTCTACTCATTGCTACATTCTTATCTTCTGACTCACAAATTCTATGCCAAAAGTAGATGGCATATTCTCGAATAAGAACTGCACTATGGTGGAAAGATTACTCATTTTTTTGTTGAAAAAAGTGACCTATTTCTTTGAAATCCTTGTACCCTTGTCCACAATTCCATAAAATGTATCAAACCCATGGAAAGTTAGGAGCATAAGAATCTTTAGGAATAAAAGCTCTTAAAGCCTACGGGGGGGGGGTAAAATTCAGTTGTTTGCGCCTCCCGTTAGCGCCTTAAGAGGGCGCTAATTGGGGCGCAAAGCAACTAGCGCCCGGGTGCGGCGATGTTTGCGCCGCTCGCGAAATTAACTAGTCATTTTGCATCGGCACTAAACACTACCGCCACGATCTCCTGTGCCGGCAGATCGTGACGTCAGTTGAGTGCGCAACGCCCCGGACATTGAGTGGCGCCCCCTGCCTTACCGCCTGCCGCTAGCAACGACAGGTTGAGGGGAGCATTTTGCTGTCAGAAAGGGACTGGGGGAGCGCTATTTAAAGGCGACCGCTTCCTGCCTTTTTTGTTGGTGACATTTATGCACCACGCATTGAGAGAGAGAGAGAGAGAGAGAGAGAGAGAGAGAGAGAGAGACGGACTGACTTCTGGAGAGATTCAACGCTGTGTGAAGGAGTTTTGGGTACTGAGCAGCACTTTGCAGGTTCATTTTGATTTGCCCTTCCTTGCTTCGCCAGCACTCTGAGGTAGCTCCTCGGCCTTTGCGCCTTCAGACAAGTGTGAAGCGCCTGATTTAGCGCTCCAATCACCTCCAGGGGCAATAAAAGCCAAGTTTGCTGTCGGAGGCGATAATTAGCGCCAGGCGCTAAACTTTGCGCACGGCCGATAATGGCACCCCAAACGGGGCGATACTGAATTTTTCCCCCTACCTCTCTAAATTTACTGATTTACATAACAGTTGTTGGTTCATGATGTCCTACAGTGCATTCACATGCCGTAAGTTCAGCAAAGCCCAAAACTGCTTCCCCCAGGGAGTTTCACTCCGCTTCATTCCAGATGGGTAGGGCGATGTCACTAGATTCAGTTGGGCTCTACCACTAGATTCAAGCTACAATTACACTATAACTGCAGTATTAGTGCAAAGCAAAACTGTTGCACATCGATATTGGTGCACTTGTACTCCTCGACAGTAACAGTATAGAGTACCAAATCAGCTAAAAATCTAGTTGGATCCCTGGAACACGAATGTCCACAGTGCTGTGTGTATTTGAAAATACTACAATATATTCAAGCTATCACAGAAATCACAGAAACCCCACAATGCAGATAGAGGCCATTTCGGCCCATCGAGCCTGCACCGACACATAACCCAGCCGATCCCCGTAACCCCACGTATTTAATCCCCCTAACACTAAGGGTCAATTTATCATAGCCAATCATCCTAACCCGACATATGATAAGCTTTTCATTGCTAACTTTAATAGAAATTACGATTCTGGACAGCGAGATAATGTCACTAGAGAGCAACATGTTCTCTTGTAAACTAATTTCTGCACATTTTTAACTAAAAAATATATAATTATTGAGGTTTTTTTAAAGTTTGTGATTAGGAAGCTAGCCTTTTACGCTACAGGCAGATAGTTTTCTTCTCCTGGGCTGGGATTAGTCCATAATTGAACTAGAAAACCACTGTTGTAAAATTTTAGCTTGCACCTTTTTCTTTCCTTAAACATTTTCTGTTCCTTCTGTACCCGCCCCCGCGTCATAGATTTAATTTAAATAAACACAGTTAAAATTTTAAAAAATCATGTAACTATCAATTGTGGCTCAGTGGGTAGCATTCTTGCCTCAGAGTCAGAAGGTTGTGGGTTCAAGCTCCACTCCAGACACTTGAGCATAAAAATCTAGGCCGACACTCCAGTGCATCACTGAGGGAGTGTTACACTGTCAGCGATGCCGACTTTCAGATGAGGCGTTAAACCGAGGCCCAGTCTGCTCTCTCAGGTGGACATAAAAGATCCCACGGCACTATTTCGAAGAGGAGTAGGGGAAGTTATCCCCGGTGTCCTAGCAAATATTTATCCCTCAATCAACATCACTAAAAACAGATTGGTCATTGGCATCTGGTCATTATCACATTGCTGTTTGTGGGAGCTTGCTGTGCGCAAATTGGCTGCTGCATTTCCTACATTACAACAGTGACTACACTCCAAAAAGTACTCCATTTGTTGTAAAGCGCTTTGGGATGTCCGGTGGTCGTGAAAGGTGCTATATAAATGCAAGTCTTTCTTTTTAATCGTATTTTACCAACCAAACATGACAATTTCTAAATTTAACGTTCTTCAAATCAAATCAAATCAACTTTTATTGTCATTGTTAGTGCACAAGTGCAGTACAACGAAATGTAGGCTTGCGGCTCCCGAGAGTGTACATTTGGATTAAGACATTTAAACATTCAACATACATTTGGCTTGTAGTATATTAACATAAACATAACCATAATAAAGTGCAATGGCAGATGTGCAGGCTTTAGAGTTTATTTGTGGAGTTCAGTAGGATGACAGCCCTGGGAAAGAAGCTGTTCCTAAATCTGGGGATAGTTGCATTTTAGAGTTTAGGGGGAGGAAGGGACCAGAAAGTCTATACTAAAAAGACAGAGCAAGAAAAAGATTGGAGGCTAGCGAGGAGAGGAAGATCTGTTAAACGTTGAGCTTTTTCTCATGTCCTGTGCAGGAGGGTCACGGCGTTACAAGAGAATCTCCAGATTTGTGAACAGTTATTTAAGTCTTGGACAGATCTCGTTCCATTGAGCATTAGAAGTTGTTGAGCGGAAAAGAAGCGCTTGGGACAGGAACATGTTGAAAGTAGGTAGCATGAGAAATGGAGGAGATATGGGAGTTCTATTTGAGGTAAGAGACAGGAGGCCAGGATAGTAGATGAAGGGTGAATCCAAAAAGAAGAGGTAGCAGTGTTGGTTGAATGTACAAGAGACATGAAGAAACTTGTGTCTTCAAATATTATAATAAGCAAGATAACTGTCCCACTAGACAACCATGAACCATGAATATTCATTGGAACATAATGGTAATTTACATATGACCCTATCAAAAGCTTTGGAAATGTAGAAGGCAATGACAAATGAAACACCGAATTGTTCAAAAGTAAAGTTCCAGAGGTGCATAACATGAGCAAGAGGACTTGGGTAAAAACTATCCTGCTGATCTTGGACTGGGCCAGCAACTTCAAGGTGATGGATAATTTGAGAGTTGACAGCAACTTGCACATCATTTAAAAATTTTACTTAAAGCAGATGAACTACTCCGGGACAGCAGTGCACATTTCCAAATAAAATCGAGCTGCCTTGATTTAATATCACAGATCAGTTTCTTTTGCCAGGTTAAGTTGTTTTAGTGTCACAGAAAGACCACCAAATTATAAATACTTATATCCCATCTACAATCTTGGTTAGGAAAACATACATCTGACGTCAATCATTTTTTTTGTTAGACCTGTAATTTAATTATTTAACTTTATAACTAACATACAGGACAATGGAGTAGTACAGTTGATAAGTTTTCCTGCAACATCAGGAGCCAGCACAAGTGTTCCGGGATCCTTCCAGACACAGATGCAAAATATACACAATTTCACACTGTGCAACCAGCCTACAACCTCTGTCCATTATCTCCAAACTTAAGCAAAATCCTTCCACACAGCTTTAGGAATAATGTACTTACTCTTGAATAAATTACTGAAAGATATGTTACTACAATATGTGTAGGAATTTTCAAAGAAGTCCTCCCTCTTTTTATGTGTCCCACATATAGTTTACTCATTCAAATCTGCTTCAGTAAACAAAAGACAGCTTCAGATCTGTACCTGGAACAAAAATGTGCTAATTGGCTGCTGTGTTTCCTACATTACAACAGCGACAGTAATTCGAAAGTACTCCATTAGCTGTGAAGCACTTTGGGACATCTTGAGGTTGTGAAAGGCGCTATATAAATGCAAGTTTGTTCAGTTGTTTGATGTTAATTTTTATTTTCCAAGTCCGGGCCCTTGCTGACTCAGCCTGTGGCTGCAATCAGGGACCTGACTGGACTTTGAAATGTCAGGTCTCTGATCATGCAATGTAATGAAACAATTGACAATTTTGCCTGACATATTGGACTATTTTGCTTTGTTTTTATGACACAACTATGCAGAGCAGATATAAAAGAATAGTACTGCCCATACAGTGAGTAATCACATAAAATACATTAGTAAATAATCAAATGACAAAGCCCCTTCAAAGGCATTTCCATAACTTGCCTTGGGTGTCGAACATAGGCTGGAATCTAATCATTGAAATAGAAGTAGGCCATTTAGCCTCTCGAGCCTGTTCCGGCATTCAATGAGATCATGGCTGATCTGTGACCTAAGTCCATATACCCGCCTTTGCCCCATATCCCTTAATACCTTTAGTTAACAAAAATCTATTAACCTCAGATTTTACATTAAACAATTGACCTAGCATTATTTGCCGCTTGTGGAAGAGAATTCCAAACTTCGACCACCCTTTGTGTGTAGAAGTGTTTCCTAACTTCACTCCTGAAAGGCCTGGCTCCAATTTTTAGACTATGTCCCCTAGTCCTAGACTCCCCAACTCTATTCTACCCTATCAGTTCCCTTTTATATCTTGAATCAAATCACCACTTAACCTTCTAAATTCCTGGGAATATAACCCTAGTTTGTGTCGTATCTCCTCGTAATTTAAACCTGGAGTACAGGTATCATTCTGTTAAATCTAGACTGCACTCCCTCCGAGGCCAATATAGCCTTCCTAAGATGTGGTGCCCAGAACTGAACACAGTACTCCAGGTGTGGTCTAACTAGGGCTTTGTATTGCTGTAGCATAACTTCTACCCCCTTGTATTCTAATCCTCTAGATATAAGGGCCAGCAATTCCATTAGCCTTTCTGATCATTTTCTGTATCTGTCCATGACATTTTAATGATCCTTGTAAGCCTCTTTGGACCTCCACTGTTTCTAGCTTTTCACCGTTTAGAAAGTACTCTGATCTATTGTTTTTAGGTCCAAAGTGGATGATCTCACACTTGCCTAGATTGACATCCATTTGCCACAGTTTTGTCCATTCACTTAACTATTAATATCTCTTGCAATTTTATGCTTCCATCTACACTGCTTACAATGCCGCCTATCTTCGATGTATTAACACTATTTAGTGGGGGATAGATCTAGAATACATGATTATTTTGAAACAAAGAAGGTCTTGTTGGCAGCTGAACAGTGAAATACAGCTCGGAGCTACGCTCAAGTCATACCCCCATGACTCAAGGAGCTTAAAAACCAATGTTACAGCAACACTTATCCAGTAGATTTTATAACAAATTAAATGCCAAAAAAATCAAATTCAAATTACATTTTTAAACACTGACTTACTGCTGAAGTTGAAATAGTCTCAGTAACAACCTAGTTAAGCTCTAGCAATTTTCTAATTTTGGAAATCACAGGTTTCATTTTTTCAACTGCTAACTTGCGAAACTCTCCATTTTAAGCCCAGGAAACATTTTGATAAAGGCTAGAACAGCTTTTGACACATTACAGGAAGACTGGTGTAAACATAGGAATGAAAACATTTGTTATTGTTTCAATCATTGTTGTAGATTAGCCATCCCCCCACACTTTCTGTATTCTCAATTTATGAATGAGATGAGCTTCAGAAAAAAAAATGCAGGGCAAAGCTGCACATTTAATCTTCCTGTTTGACAAAGCTGTGGGGGCAGCAGACTACATTCCTAAGATTCCAGTGGCAACACAAGGCTGCAGTTTGTTTTACTTTGTGACACTAATCCAATTTTCTTCAGTTTAAATGTATACATCTCGCTATATACCATTACATTAGTCTTTGAGGCACCAGGAGCCACAGTGGTTTGTTGGATCAATGCACTGTGCCAGGGAATGATGAGTCACAAGGGCAGTTCCTGGTCCTAACCAATGAACTGGTTGCTTCTCTTGTGGGAAAGGAGAATAATCAAGACTGCAAACTGCACAGTTACACAGCGACATGGGTCAGGCAGAGATCTAACAGAAGCTTTAGAGCAATAATCACTTAAAACAAATTGGAAGGGAGAGAGAGAGAGAAAAATACAAATTAAAAATACATGTTTAAGCAACAATCATTGGTACCTGGTAATTTTAAATTTACTGCAGTGAGGTCCCTGTTCTAAACGGGGCTTGACTAAATCAAAATCTCAATTTCTTTGTTGGTGATATTTTACAGAAGTAATATCAAGTGAGTCCATCTTTGTTACACAGAACTGCTAACATCGTGAAAACTTTAAGGGGATTAATAAGTACCTAGATTTCATAAACCTATTTAAAAATATACGGAATCAGTGGATCTGCTTATCGCAAGTTGGAAGATACAAGTATGCTACATGAGGCATAATGTATTATTCTGCTGCTAAAATGTAGCTGAACGTAATTTAACATGTCCCTTTAAGCTGCAATGTTTAAGCACTGTGTCTTCCAAGTTAATTGTCCTTACGCAGATCTTCAGGTCAATTAGACCGTCCTAAAAAAAATATGCACAAAAAGTGTGATTCCTGAAGTCAATTAGAAGATGTTTTCTGTTGATGTACATTACAAATGATTAGCTTTCTCTGTACATTAAAAATAATTAGCTTTCTTTGGATTGGTAAATTGAACCCAGATAATTTGTTCATGGGCGGGGACACAGGCTCGCACTTAGAAGAGGAAATGTTTACACAGAGGGTGGTGACTGTGTGCAACATACTTCCCAAGGAGGCATTGGAAACAGGCAATGTGGAAAATTTAAGGATGGCTTGGGTAGATATTTGAGGGACTGAAAAATAGTCATTGTTGGGACTGGCCTGATGGACTGCAGAGTCTTTTCCCATCCTCTTCTTTCCTACGTTCTCTTTTTTTTTTTTTTTAAAGTTTAACATAGAAATTTGAATGGGGTAATTTGACGCGAGACGTGCCATATATTACCTCTATCTCTTTCATATGTTTATTTCTATTACACATAGTTAATAATTCATTAGAAAATGGTGTAGTGCCAGAGGACTGGCAGTTAGCTAACGTTATAACTATATTTAAAAAGGGAGATAGAATGTGTCCAGGGAACTACAATATAACATCGGTGGTAGGAAAAATAATGGAATCCCTACTAAAGGGGAAAATAGAAAACATCTAGAAATGAAAAATACAATAATGAATAGTCAGTATGGATTTCGACCGGGAAAGTCTTGCTTGACCATCCTCATTGAATTCTTTGAAGAGGTAACGTAGAAACATAGAAGATAGGAGCAGGAGTAGGCCATTCGGCCCCTCGAGCCTGCTCCGCCATTCAATGAGATCATGGCTGATCATCCAAATTCAGTACCCTGTCCCTGCTTTCTCCCCATATCCCTTGATCCCTTTAGCCTCAAGAAATATATCTAACTCGTTCTTGAATATATTTAATAAGTTGGCCTCAACTGCCTTCTGTGGTAGAGAATTTCACAGGTTCACCACTCTCTGGGTGAAGAAATTCCTCCTCATCTCAGTCCTAAATGGCTTACCCCTTATCCTTAGACTGTGACCCCTGGTTCTGGACTCCCCCGCCAACTGGAACATCCTTCCTGCACCTAGTCTGTCTAGTCCTGTTAGAATTTTATAAGTTTCAATGAGATCCCCTCTCATTCTTCTAAACTCCAGCGAGTATAAGCCCAATCGACCCAATCTCTCCTCATACGTCATTCCTGCCATCCCAGGTATCAGCCTGGTGAATCTTCGCTGCACTCCCTCCATGGCAAGGGCATCCTTCCACGGATAAGGTGACCAAAACTGCACACAATACTCAAGGTGTGGTCTCACCAAGGCCCTGTACAACTGCAGCAAGACATCTTTGCTCCTGTACTCGAATCCTCTCGCTATGAAGGCCAACATACCATTTGTCTTCTTAACCGCCTGCTGCACCTGCATGCTTACCTTCAGCGACTGGTGCACAAGGACACCCAGCTCTCGTTTCAGTTCCCCCTTTTGCCGTTCAGATAATAATCTGTCTTCCTGTTTTTGCCACCAAAGTGGATAACCTCGCATTTATCCACGTTATACTGCATCTGCCATGCATCTGCCCAATCACCCAACCAGTCCAAATCATACTGGAGTTTCTCTGCATCCTCCTCACAGCACACACACCCACCCCTAGCTTTGTGTCGTCTGCAAACTTGGAGATATTACATCTAGTTCCCTCGTCTAGATCATTAATATATATTGTGAATAGCAGGGGTCCTAGCACCAATCCCTGTGGTACCCCACTAGTCACTGCCTGCCACTCGGAAAAAGACCCGTTTATTACAACTCTGCCAACCAGTTCTCTGTCCAAGTCAGTATCCCATGTGCTTTAACTTTGCACACTAATCTCTTATGCGGGACCTTATCGAAAGCCTTCTGAAAGTCCAAATACACATCCACTGGTTCTCCCTTATCTATTCTACCAGTTACATCCTCAAAAAATTCCAGCAGATTAGTCAAGCATGATTTACCTTTTGTAAATCCATGTTGACTTTGTCCAATCCTGTCACTGTTTTCCAAGTGCTCTGCTATTACATCTTTTATAATGGACTCTAGCATTTTCCCCACTACCGATGTCAGGCTTACCGGTCTATAATTCCCCGTTTTTTCTCTACCACCTTTTTTAAATAGTTGGGTTACTTTAGCTATCCTCCAATCAATGGGAACTATTCCAGAGTCTATAGAATTTTGGAAGATGACCAGCAATGCATCTACTATTTCTAGGCCCACTTCCTTAAGTACACTAGGATGTAGATCATCAGGCCCTGGGGATTTATCGGCCTTCAATCCCATCAATTTCCCTAACACCATTTCCCTACAAATACTGATTTCATTCAATTCCTCCCTCTCATTAGACCCTATGTTCCCTGACATCTCTGGGAGGTTATTTGTGTCCTCCTTTGTGAAGACAGAACCAAAGTATGTATTTAATTGGACAACCATTTCTTAGTTTCCCATTATAAATTCCCCTGATTCTGACTGCAAGGGACCTACGCTTGACTTCAATCTTTTTCTCTTTACATATCTATAGAAGCTTTTACAGTCAGTTTTTATGTTCCCTGCAAGCTTACTCTCATTCTATTTTCTCCCTCTTAAAATCCCTTTGTCCTCCTTTGCTGAATCCTAAACTGCTCCCAATCCTCAGGTTTGCTGCTTTTTCTGGCCAATTTATATGTCCTCTCCTGGGATCTTATGCTATCCCTAATTTCCCTTGTAAACCACGGTTGAGTCAACTTTTTTGTTTTATTTTTATGCCAAACAGGGATGAACAAATTCTGTAGTTCATCCATGCGATCTTTAAATGTTTGCCATTGCCTATCCACCGTCAACCCTTTAAGTAACGTTCCCCAATCCAGAGAGAGTAGACAAGGGTAATGCAGTAGATGTAATTTATCTAGATTTCCAAAAGGCCTTCGATAAGGTGCCACATAATAGACAAATGAATAAGGTCAGGGGATGCAGAGTCAAAGGACAAGTAGCAGAATTGATAGCCAGCTAGCTGCAAGACAGAAAACAGAGAGAGTAGGTTAGCTATTCAGAGTGGCTAAAAGTGGGGTCGGGGTCCCACAAGGATTAGTGCAGGGACCACTGTTGTTCACAATTTAGACTTTGGAATCAAAAACAATTTCTAAATTTGTAGACGACACCAAAAAAAAATTGGGGGGGGGGGGCTGGGGGGAAATAGGCAAGACGGAGGAGGACTGCAACAAATTACAAGACAACATTAATAAACTTAGAGTGAGTATATAATTGACAAATTAATTTCAACACTGATAAATGTGAGGTATTACATTTTGGTAAAAAAAATAAGGAGGTCATATATTACTTGGAAAATGAGAATCTAAATGGGGTAGAAGAACAAAGTGATCTGGGAGTACAAATACACAAATCACTAGAAGTAGCGAGGCAGGTTAATAAGGCCATTAAAAAAAAATTCAAACCAAGCACTCGGGTTTATTTCTAGATGGATAGAATTGAAAAATAGAGAAGTTATGCTAAACTTATATTGAACCTTGGTTAGACCACACTTGGAGAATGGTGTACAGTTGTGGTTGTCATATTATAAAAAGGATATGGAGGCACTGGAGAGGGTGCAAAAAAGATTTACAAGGGTGATACCAGAAATGCGAGGTTATACCGCTCAGGAAAGGATGAACACATTGAAAAGATACAGCTGAGGAGTGACCCAATAGAGGTGTTTAAAATGATGAAAGGTTTTGATAGAATAGACACAGAGAATGTTTCCACTTGTGGGGAAGAGCAAAACTGGAGGCCATCACAACAAGATAGTCACCAAGAAATCAAATAGGCAATTCAGAACAAACTTCTTTACCCAGAGAGTGGTGAGAATGTGGAACTTGCTACCACAGGGAGTGGTTGAGGCAAATAGTATAGACGCATTTAAGGGGAGGCGAGATAAGAGAGAAGGGAATAGCAGGAATAGAGGGTTATGCTGATATAGTTAGATGAGGAAGGATGGGAGGAGGCTCGTGTGGAGCATAAACGCTGGCATGGATTGGATGGGCCGAATGGCCTGTTTCTGTGCTGTATATTCTATCTAGAGGTCACAATCATAAACAAAAAATAAATATGTCGCACAATATAAGTTTGGAGCCTGAAGGATCGAAATGTTCTGGGTTTATTAGGCAGTGAAGAATTTTAATATCCAAAATCTGAAGGAGAATCTGGAGGAGAATTAGCAAGCAGCGTGGTATTTTTTTTTTCATGTGACAAAGAATGCTAACCAGAGATCTGAGTGGGAGCCTGGGCTAACAAAAATAAATAAATAATTTCGTCCTGGAAGATGCTCGAGAGATCTGAGACACTAAGATCATAGCAATACTAAAAAGGGCAGACTATAATAAACATCAGAGAGTAAGATAAGAGACAACAGTTAGTGCTGTTCTGTCAGAAATTTAAAGCCTGAAAGTTTACAAAAAAGTAGAGGCCCAAAATGGAAAAACAGAGGGTAAGAAAAAACTACATTTTCACAGATTCAGGAATTTTGTTCTTGCTTTCAGAGAGGCAGAGACAAACTGGCCAGTGCCTGACCATGCCAAGAAATGAAAACAAGAGAAACAGGGGCTGTTGAGGTGCATCTGGGTCAAAGTGGTTTTGGGAGCCGATGGGCTCGATTTTCATTGGGCCGTTGAGGTGGGATTGGAGGCGTGTGGGGGGATTAAAATCGCGAAATCGGGGGGCACGAACCCATCCCGCCCCCAACCTGCCTTCATGCCAGTTTCAAAGGAGGCGGATACCCGACCTGTGCTGGGACCCGCCTACCCGAGGCGGGAAGGGGATTCGTGCCAATTAACTGCTTGTGGGATTCCCGATGGCACAAGGCAGATCGTCGGGCTGAAGGGCTTGGAGGGTTCGAGATGTCCGGTGTTCAGGTGAGTGATGGGTGCATGAGTGCAGAGGTAAGTGTGTTTGGTGTGTGTAAAGTGTTTAAATAAGTTTTACTTACCTTTACAGCCTTCCTTCCTTCAGGTCTCGGGAGTCCCTCATCTCACCGGCACAGAAAGCAGAATGGCCACGAGCTGTCAAAAGTTGCAGCATTCAACTTTCTGTTCTGGAGAGATCTCTAAATCAACCTGAGAGGAAGGAATTAACTTAGTGTACAGATTGTCAGTGTTTGACAGCTTCAAAGAGCTGTCAAACGCTGATATTTCATCTGTCAAAAGCTCTTGTCGACAGATGAAATGTCAATCTGTGACATCAGCTGTTGCCGGGTGGCCCTTAATTGGCCTGCTGAGCCCGCTGGGCAGGCTCAACCAAGTGAAAATCATGCGGGTTGGCCACAACTCGATGGAGGCGGGACTACAACCCCAAAAGTTGTAGTCCCGCCTCCAGTATCAAAATCCAGCCTGATGTCTCTACATTACCTCCAGCGCTAGAAAGTGTCTTTTGTTTTTTGCCAACCAAAAAGGGACATAGTATTCAAGGTGCGGTCTGACTAGAGCATCACTTCTACTCTTTTTTAAAAATTCATTCATTCATGGGATGTGGGCGTTGCTGGCAAGGCCAGCATTTATTACCCATCCCTAGTTGCCCTTGAGAAGGTGGTGGTGAGCCGCCTTCTTGAACCGCTGTAGTATGGGTGGTGAAGGTACTCCCACAGTGCTGTTAGGGAGGGAATTCCTGGATTTTGATTCAGCGACAATGAAGGAACGGCGATATATTTCCAAGTCAGGATGGTGTGTGACTTGGAGGGGAACTTGGAGGTGGTGGTGTTCCCATGCGCCTGGTGCCTTTGTCCTTCTAGGTGGTAGAGGTCGCGGGTTTGGGAGGTGCTGTCGAAGAAGCCTCGGCAAGTTGCTGCAGTGTACCTTGTAGACACGGTGTGCTGGTGGCGGAGGGAGTGAATGTTTAAAGTGGTGGATGGGGTGCCAATCAAGCAGGTTGCTTTGTCCTGGATGGTGTCGAGCTTCTTGAGTGTTGTTGGAGTTACACTCATCCAGGCAAGTGGAGAGTATTCCATCACACTCCTGACTTGTGCCTTGTAGATGGTGGAAAGGCTTTGGGGAGTCAGGAGGTGAGTCAGTCGTCACAGAATACCCAGCTTCTGACCTGCTCTTGTAGTCACAATATTTATGTAGCTGGTCCAGTTAAGTTTCTGGTCAATGCTGGCCCCTAGGATGTTGAAAGTGGGGGATTCGGCGATGGTAATGCCGTTGAATGTCATGGGGAGGTGGCTAGACTCTCTCTTGCTGGCAATGGTCATTGTCTGGCACTTGTGTGGCACAAATGTTACTTGCCACTTATCAGCCTGTCACTTGCTGCATGCGGGCACTGACTGCTTCATTAGCCGAGGAGATGCGAATGGCACTGAACACTATGCAGTCATCAGCAAACATCCCCACTTCTAAGCTTATGATGGAGGGAAGGTCATTGATGAAGCTGCTGAAGATGGTTGGCCTAGGACACTGCCGTGAGGAACTCCTATCAGTCCTAGGGCAGAGATGATTAGAGTGGCCTATAACAACCACAACCATCTTCCTCTGTGCTTGGTTTGACTCCAGCCAGTGGAGCATTTCCCCCCAGATTCCCACTGACTTCAATTTTACTAGGGCGCCTTGATGCCACACTCAGTCAAATGCTGCCTTGATGTCAAGGGCAGTCACTCTCACCTCGCCTCTGGTTCGGACCAAGGCTGTAATGGGGTCTGGAGCGGAGTGTAATTGGTTCTGTAATTAAACATCCTATTAGCTCTAAAATAACAACAGAAAATGCTGGAAAAACTCAGCAAGTCAGGCAACATCCGTGGAGAGAAATTTGAGTTGACGTTTCGGGTTTGACCCTTCTTCAAAACTGGAGAGAAAAGGAACTAGATCGAAGGCAGGGCTGCGATCGGACAAAAGAATAAAAGAACCAAAAGAAGTAAAAGAGATTAGAAGCTAGACGAGATGGTAATAGGCTGTGATTAGGTGTAAAGTGTACTGGCAGGGCAAAAGATAGCTGCCAGGTGTGAGAGAGAAACAAAAGGAAAGGGGGGGGGGGGGGGAAAGGAAAGGAGTGGAAAAATATAAGTGAAAATGAAATAGGGGCCAAGGTTATGATCTGAAATTGTTGAACTCGATATTGAGACCGGAAGGCTGCAGACTGCCTAATCGGAAGATGAGGTGCTGTTCCTCGAGTTTACGTTGAGCTTCCGTGGAACAGTACAAGAGGCCAAGGACGGTGAGGTCCGAGTGGGAATGGAGCGGTGAATTGAAATGACAGGCGACCGGAAGCTCGGGGTCACCCTTACGGACTGAACGGAGGTGTTCCGCAAAGCGGTCACCCAATCTGCGTTTGGTCTCCCCAATGTAGAGGAGACCGCATCGTGAGCAGCGAATACAGTATACTAGATTGCGAGAAGTACAAGTAAATCGCTGTTTCACCTGGAAGGGGTGTTTGGGGCCCTGGACAGTGGGGAGGGGGGAGGTATAGGGGCAGGTGTTACATCTCCTCCGCTTGCACGGGAAGGTGCCAGGCGAAGGGGAAGGGCTGTTTGGGGTGATAGAGGAGTGGACTAGGGTGTCTCGGAGAGAGCGGTCCCTGCGGAATGCTGAAAGGGGAGGGGAGGGGAAGATACATTTGGTGGTGGGATCACTTTGGAGGTAGCGGAAATGCCGGAGGATGATCCGTTGAATGTGGAGGCTGGTGGGGTGAAAGGTGAGGACAAGGGGAACCCTATCGTGGTTCCGGGAGGGAGGGGCAGGGGTGAGGGCAGAGGTGCGGGAGATAGAACTGACACGGTCGAGGGCAGTGTCAACCACGGTAGAGGGGAATCCTCGGTTGCGGAAAAAGGAAGACATGTCTGAAGCACTGGTGTGGAAGGTGGCATCGTCGGAGCAGATACGGCGGAGGCGGAGAAACTGGGAGAATGGAATAGAGTCCTTACAGGAAGCGGGGTGGGAGGAAGTGTAGTCCAGGTAGCTGTGGGAGTCAGTGGGCTTGTAGTAAATATTGGTCGATAACCTATCCCCAGAGATGGAGACGGAGAAGTCGAGGAAGGGAAGGGAAGAGTCAGAGATGGACCATGTGAAGGTGAGGGAAGGGTGGAAATTGGAGGCAAAGTGAATGAAATTGTCAAGTTCGGGGCGAGAGCAGGAAACGGCACCGATACAGTCATCAATGTATCGGAAAAAGAGGTGAGGGAGGGGACCCGAGTAGGACTGGAACAAAGATTGTTCCACATAGCCCACGAAAAGGCAGGCATAGCTAGGACCCATGCGGGTACCCATAGCAACACCTTTGATTTGGAGGAAATGAGTGGAGTTAAAGGAGAAGTTGTTCAATGTGAGAACAAGTTCAGCCAGGCGGAGGAGGGTCGTGGTGGATGGGGACTGGTCGGGCCTCTGTTCGAGGAAGAAGCGGAGTGCCCTCAGGCCATCCGGGTGGGGGATGGAGGTGTAGAGGGATTGTACGTCCATGGTGAAAAGGAAGCGGTTGGGGCCAGGAAACTGGAAACTGTTAAAGTGGCGGAGGGCGTCCGAAGAGTCGCGGATGTAGGTGGGAAGAGACTGGACAAGGGGAGAAAAGATAGAGTCAAGATAGGAAGAGATAAGTTCCGTAGGGCAAGAACAGGCTGAAACGATGGGTCTACCAGGGCAGTCCTGTTTGTGGATCTTGGGAAGGAGGTAGAAGCGGGCTGTGCGGGGTTGGGGAACTATGAGGTTGGTGGCAGCGGGGGGAAGATCTCCAGAGGAGATGAGGTCAGTGACAGTCTTGGAAACGGTGGTTTGATGTTCGGTAGTGGGGTCATGGTCCAGGTGGAGGTAGGAGCAGGTGTCGGAGAGTTGGCGTTCAGCTTCCGCTAGGTAGAGGTCAGTACGCCAAACAACAACAGCACCACCCTTGTCAGCGGGTTTAATGACAATGTCAGGGTTGGATCTAAGAGAATGGAGTGCTGCAAGTTCAGAGGGAGGTAGGTTGGAGTGAGTGAGGGGAGCAGAGAAATGGAGACGGCCGATGTCACGGCGGCAGTTAGCGATGAAAAGATCTAGAGAGGGTAAGAGGCCAGGGGGAGGGGTCCAGGTAGAATGGGAATTCTGCAAGCGGGAGAAAGGGTCAGTTGTGCGGGGGGAGGACTCCTGGCCAAAGAAGTGGGCACGGAGACGAAGGCGGCGGAAAAAGAGCTCAGCATCGTGCCGAGCTCGAAATTCATTGAGGTGAGGGCGTAAGGGGATGAAGCTCAGGCCTTTGCTGAGGACTGATCGTTCAGGGTCAGAGAGTGGAAGGTCAGAGGGGATAGTGAACACACGGCAGGGGGTGAGATTGGGAGAAGGGGGGTCAGAGGAAAGTGAAGGGGAAGAAGGTTCCGGAGGGGCGTTGGTGTCCAAGAGTTGATGAAGCTTGCGATCCTTGACATCGGAAAGGAAGAAGAAAAGTTTTTTGTTGAAGCGTCGGATGAGTCGAAGGATGAAGTGGAACTGAGGACCCGGACAGCTTTGAGATAGAGTGCGCCGGTGTTGCTGAAGAGAGAAGTCGAGTGTGTTCATGTGGCGCCGCATGGCGTTGAGCGTGGATCTCAGGATGCGGCGAGAGCAGTAGTTCGAGGAACGATGAATATCTTGGAGATATTTGTAATCCTGGGTGGAGCACGAAGGGTGGAAGTTTAGTTGGAATCCACGTGGAGTAAGTCGGAACGGAGACAGTTGCTGAGGAAAATGATGTGGCTGTGAAACCGAGTCTTGGCAGATACCTGATCAAACACGAGAAGGGAAACTGAAAGTAATGAAGATGAACAAGGTTGAAGAGCCAAACGGAGATCCCGTCGCAGAGAAGAGCAGAACTTCTTCAAGGTAGGCATTCCTAGAAGAGGTGTGGCAGTGAACCAAACACTAGTACGATAGCAAAATACTGCAGATGTTGGAAATCCGAAATAACAACAGAAAATGCTGGAAAAACTCAGCAAGTCAGGCAACATCCGTGGAGAGAAATTTGAGTTGACGTTTCGGGTTTGACCCTTCTTCAAAACTGGAGAGAAAAGGAACTAGATCGAAGGCAGGGCTGCGATCGGGACAAAAGAATAAAAGAACCAAAAGAAGTAAAAGAGATTAGAAGCTAGACGAGATGGTAATAGGCTGTGATTAGGTGTAAAGTGTACTGGCAGGGCAAAAGATAGCTGCCAGGTGTGAGAGAGAAACAAAAGGAAAGGGGGGGGGGGGAAAGGAAAGGAGTGGAAAAATATAAGTGAAAATGAAATAGGGGCCAAGGTTATGATCTGAAATTGTTGAACTCGATATTGAGACCGGAGGCTGCAGACTGCCTAATCGGAAGATGAGGTGCTGGTTCCTCGAGTTTACGTTGAGCTTCCGTGGAACAGTACAAGAGGCCAAGGGACGGTGAGAGGTCCGAGTGGGAATGGGAGCGGTGAATTGAAATGACAGGCGACCGGAAGCTCGGGGTCACCCTTACGGACTGAACGGAGGTGTTCCGCAAAGCGGTCACCCAATCTGCGTTTGGTCTCCCCAATGTAGAGGAGACCGCATCGTGAGCAGCGAATACAGTATACTAGATTGCGAGAAGTACAAGTAAATCGCTGTTTCACCTGGAAGGGGTGTTTGGGGCCCTGGACAGTGGGGAGGGGGGAGGTATAGGGGCAGGTGTTACATCTCCTCCGCTTGCACGGGAAGGTGCCAGGCGAAGGGGAAGGGCTGTTTGGGGTGATAGAGGAGTGGACTAGGGTGTCTCGGAGAGAGCGGTCCCCCTGCGGAATGCTGAAAGGGGAGGGGAGGGGAAGATACATTTGGTGGTGGGATCACTTTGGAGGTAGCGGAAATGCCGGAGGATGATCCGTTGAATGTGGAGGCTGGTGGGGTGAAAGGTGAGGACAAGGGGAACCCTATCGTGGTTCCGGGAGGGAGGGGCAGGGGTGAGGGCAGAGGTGCGGGAGATAGAACTGACACGGTCGAGGGCAGTGTCAACCACGGTAGAGGGGAATCCTCGGTTGCGGAAAAAGGAAGACATGTCTGAAGCACTGGTGTGGAAGGTGGCATCGTCGGAGCAGATACGGCGGAGGCGGAGAAACTGGGAGAATGGAATAGAGTCCTTACAGGAAGCGGGGTGGGAGGAAGTGTAGTCCAGGTAGCTGTGGGAGTCAGTGGGCTTGTAGTAAATATTGGTCGATAACCTATCCCCAGAGATGGAGACGGAGAAGTCGAGGAAGGGAAGGGAAGAGTCAGAGACTGGACCATGTGAAGGTGAGGGAAGGGTGGAAATTGGAGGCAAAGTGAATGAAATTGTCAAGTTCGGGGCGAGAGCAGGAAACGGCACCGATACAGTCATCAATGTATCGGAAAAAGAGGTGAGGGAGGGGACCCGAGTAGGACTGGAACAAAGATTGTTCCACATAGCCCACGAAAAGGCAGGCATAGCTAGGACCCATGCGGGTACCCATAGCAACACCTTTGATTTGGAGGAAATGAGTGGAGTTAAAGGAGAAGTTGTTCAATGTGAGAACAAGTTCAGCCAGGCGGAGGAGGGTCGTGGTGGATGGGGACTGGTCGGGCCTCTGTTCGAGGAAGAAGCGGAGTGCCCTCAGGCCATCCGGGTGGGGGATGGTGTAGAGGGATTGTACGTCCATGGTGAAAAGGAAGCGGTTGGGGCCAGGAAACTGGAAACTGTTAAAGTGGCGGAGGGCGTCCGAAGAGTCGCGGATGTAGGTGGGAAGAGACTGGACAAGGGGAGAAAAGATAGAGTCAAGATAGGAAGAGATAAGTTCCGTAGGGCAAGAACAGGCTGAAACGATGGGTCTACCAGGGCAGTCCTGTTTGTGGATCTTGGGAAGGAGGTAGAAGCGGGCTGTGCGGGGTTGGGGAACTATGAGGTTGGTGGCAGCGGGGGGAAGATCTCCAGAGGAGATGAGGTCAGTGACAGTCTTGGAAACGGTGGTTTGATGTTCGGTAGTGGGGTCATGGTCCAGGTGGAGGTAGGAGCAGGTGTCGGAGAGTTGGCGTTCAGCTTCCGCTAGGTAGAGGTCAGTACGCCAAACAACAACAGCACCACCCTTGTCAGCGGGTTTAATGACAATGTCAGGGTTGGATCTAAGAGAATGGAGTGCTGCAAGTTCAGAGGGAGGTAGGTTGGAGTGAGTGAGGGGAGCAGAGAAATGGAGACGGCCGATGTCACGGCGGCAGTTAGCGATGAAAAGATCTAGAGAGGGTAAGAGGCCAGGGGGAGGGGTCCAGGTAGAATGGGAATTCTGCAAGCGGGAGAAAGGGTCAGTTGTGCGGGGGGAGGACTCCTGGCCAAAGAAGTGGGCACGGAGACGAAGGCGGCGGAAAAAGAGCTCAGCATCGTGCCGAGCTCGAAATTCATTGAGGTGAGGGCGTAAGGGGATGAAGCTCAGGCCTTTGCTGAGGACTGATCGTTCAGGGTCAGAGAGTGGAAGGTCAGAGGGGATAGTGAACACACGGCAGGGGGTGAGATTGGGAGAAGGGGGGTCAGAGGAAAGTGAAGGGGAAGAAGGTTCCGGAGGGGCGTTGGTGTCCAAGAGTTGATGAAGCTTGCGATCCTTGACATCGGAAAGGAAGAAGAAAAGTTTTTTGTTGAAGCGTCGGATGAGTCGAAGGATGAAGTGGAACTGAGGACCCGGACAGCTTTGAGATAGAGTGCGCCGGTGTTGCTGAAGAGAGAAGTCGAGTGTGTTCATGTGGCGCCGCATGGCGTTGAGCGTGGATCTCAGGATGCGGCGAGAGCAGTAGTTCGAGGAACGATGAATATCTTGGAGATATTTGTAATCCTGGGTGGATCCGAAGCACGAAGGGTGGAAGTTTAGTTGGAATCCACGTGGAGTAAGTCGGAACCGGAGACAGTTGCTGAGGAAAATGATGTGGCTGTGAAACCGAGTCTTGGCAGATACCTGATCAAACACGAGAAGGGAAACTGAAAGTAATGAAGATGAACAAGGTTGAAGAGCCAAACGGAGATCCCGTCGCAGAGAAGAGCAGAACTTCTTCAAGGTAGGCATTCCTAGAAGAGGTGTGGCAGTGAACCAAACACTAGTACGATAGCAAAATACTGCAGATGTTGGAAATCCGAAATAACAACAGAAAATGCTGGAAAAACTCAGCAAGTCAGGCAACATCCGTGGAGAGAAATTTGAGTTGACGTTTCGGGTTTGACCCTTCTTCAAAACTGGAGAGAAAAGGAACTAGATCGAAGGCAGGGCTGCGATCGGACAAAAGAATAAAAGAACCAAAAGAAGTAAAAGAGATTAGAAGCTAGACGAGATGGTAATAGGCTGTGATTAGGTGTAAAGTGTACTGGCAGGGCAAAAGATAGCTGCCAGGTGTGAGAGAGAAACAAAAGGAAAGGGGGGGGGGGGGGGGGAAAGGAAAGGAGTGGAAAAATATAAGTGAAAATGAAATAGGGGCCAAGGTTATGATCTGAAATTGTTGAACTCGATATTGAGATCGGAAGGCTGCAGACTGCCTAATCGGAAGATGAGGTGCTGTTCCTCGAGTTTACGTTGAGCTTCCGTGGAACAGTACAAGAGGCCAAGGACGGTGAGGTCCGAGTGGGAATGGAGCGGTGAATTGAAATGACAGGCGACCGGAAGCTCGGGGTCACCCTTACGGACTGAACGGAGGTGTTCCGCAAAGCGGTCACCCAATCTGCGTTTGGTCTCCCCAATGTAGAGGAGACCGCATCGTGAGCAGCGAATACAGTATACTAGATTGCGAGAAGTACAAGTAAATCGCTGTTTCACCTGGAAGGGGTGTTTGGGGCCCTGGACAGTGGGGAGGGGGGAGGTATAGGGGCAGGTGTTACATCTCCTCCGCTTGCACGGGAAGGTGCCAGGCGAAGGGGAAGGGCTGTTTGGGGTGATAGAGGAGTGGACTAGGGTGTCTCGGAGAGAGCGGTCCCTGCGGAATGCTGAAAGGGGAGGGGAGGGGAAGATACATTTGGTGGTGGGATCACTTTGGAGGTAGCGGAAATGCCGGAGGATGATCCGTTGAATGTGGAGGCTGGTGGGGTGAAAGGTGAGGACAAGGGGAACCCTATCGTGGTTCCGGGAGGGAGGGGCAGGGGTGAGGGCAGAGGTGCGGGAGATAGAACTGACACGGTCGAGGGCAGTGTCAACCACGGTAGAGGGGAATCCTCGGTTGCGGAAAAAGGAAGACATGTCTGAAGCACTGGTGTGGAAGGTGGCATCGTCGGAGCAGATACGGCGGAGGCGGAGAAACTGGGAGAATGGAATAGAGTCCTTACAGGAAGCGGGGTGGGAGGAAGTGTAGTCCAGGTAGCTGTGGGAGTCAGTGGGCTTGTAGTAAATATTGGTCGATAACCTATCCCCAGAGATGGAGACGGAGAAGTCGAGGAAGGGAAGGGAAGAGTCAGAGATGGACCATGTGAAGGTGAGGGAAGGGTGGAAATTGGAGGCAAAGTGAATGAAATTGTCAAGTTCGGGGCGAGAGCAGGAAACGGCACCGATACAGTCATCAATGTATCGGAAAAAGAGGTGAGGGAGGGGACCCGAGTAGGACTGGAACTCATCCTTCGACTCATCCGACGCTTCAACAAAAAACTTTTCTTCTTCCTTTCCGATGTCAAGGATCGCAAGCTTCATCAACTCTTGGACACCAACGCCCCTCCGGAACCTTCTTCCCCTTCACTTTCCTCTGACCCCCCTTCTCCCAATCTCACCCCCTGCCGTGTGTTCACTATCCCCTCTGACCTTCCACTCTCTGACCCTGAACGATCAGTCCTCAGCAAAGGCCTGAGCTTCATCCCCTTACGCCCTCACCTCAATGAATTTCGAGCTCGGCACGATGCTGAGCTCTTTTTCCGCCGCCTTCGTCTCCGTGCCCACTTCTTTGGCCAGGAGTCCTCCCCCCGCACAACTGACCCTTTCTCCCGCTTGCAGAATTCCCATTCTACCTGGACCCCTCCCCCTGGCCTCTTACCCTCTCTAGATCTTTTCATCGCTAACTGCCGCCGTGACATCGGCCGTCTCCATTTCTCTGCTCCCCTCACTCACTCCAACCTACCTCCCTCTGAACTTGCAGCACTCCATTCTCTTAGATCCAACCCTGACATTGTCATTAAACCCGCTGACAAGGGTGGTGCTGTTGTTGTTTGGCGTACTGACCTCTACCTAGCGGAAGCTGAACGCCAACTCTCCGACACCTGCTCCTACCTCCACCTGGACCATGACCCCACTACCGAACATCAAACCACCGTTTCCAAGACTGTCACTGACCTCATCTCCTCTGGAGATCTTCCCCCCGCTGCCACCAACCTCATAGTTCCCCAACCCCGCACAGCCCGCTTCTACCTCCTTCCCAAGATCCACAAACAGGACTGCCCTGGTAGACCCATCGTTTCAGCCTGTTCTTGCCCTACGGAACTTATCTCTTCCTATCTTGACTCTATCTTTTCTCCCCTTGTCCAGTCTCTTCCCACCTACATCCGCGACTCTTCGGACGCCCTCCGCCACTTTAACAGTTTCCAGTTTCCTGGCCCCAACCGCTTCCTTTTCACCATGGACGTACAATCCCTCTACACCTCCATCCCCCACCCGGATGGCCTGAGGGCACTCCGCTTCTTCCTCGAACAGAGGCCCGACCAGTCCCCATCCACCACGACCCTCCTCCGCCTGGCTGAACTTGTTCTCACATTGAACAACTTCTCCTTTAACTCCACTCATTTCCTCCAAATCAAAGGTGTTGCTATGGGTACCCGCATGGGTCCTAGCTATGCCTGCCTTTTCGTGGGCTATGTGGAACAATCTTTGTTCCAGTCCTACTCGGGTCCCCTCCCTCACCTCTTTTTCCGATACATTGATGACTGTATCGGTGCCGTTTCCTGCTCTCGCCCCGAACTTGACAATTTCATTCACTTTGCCTCCAATTTCCACCCTTCCCTCACCTTCACATGGTCCATCTCTGACTCTTCCCTTCCCTTCCTCGACTTCTCCGTCTCCATCTCTGGGGATAGGTTATCGACCAATATTTACTACAAGCCCACTGACTCCCACAGCTACCTGGACTACACTTCCTCCCACCCCGCTTCCTGTAAGGACTCTATTCCATTCTCCCAGTTTCTCCGCCTCCGCCGTATCTGCTCCGACGATGCCACCTTCCACACCAGTGCTTCAGACATGTCTTCCTTTTTCCGCAACCGAGGATTCCCCTCTACCGTGGTTGACACTGCCCTCGACCGTGTCAGTTCTATCTCCCGCACCTCTGCCCTCACCCCTGCCCCTCCCTCCCGGAACCACGATAGGGTTCCCCTTGTCCTCACCTTTCACCCCACCAGCCTCCACATTCAACGGATCATCCTCCGGCATTTCCGCTACCTCCAAAGTGATCCCACCACCAAATGTATCTTCCCCTCCCCTCCCCTTTCAGCATTCCGCAGGGACCGCTCTCTCCGAGACACCCTAGTCCACTCCTCTATCACCCCAAACAGCCCTTCCCCTTCGCCTGGCACCTTCCCGTGCAAGCGGAGGAGATGTAACACCTGCCCCTATACCTCCCCCCTCCCCACTGTCCAGGGCCCCAAACACCCCTTCCAGGTGAAACAGCGATTTACTTGTACTTCTCGCAATCTAGTATACTGTATTCGCTGCTCACGATGCGGTCTCCTCTACATTGGGGAGACCAAACGCAGATTGGGTGACCGCTTTGCGGAACACCTCCGTTCAGTCCGTAAGGGTGACCCCGAGCTTCCGGTCGCCTGTCATTTCAATTCACCGCTCCATTCCCACTCGGACCTCACCGTCCTTGGCCTCTTGTACTGTTCCACGGAAGCTCAACGTAAACTCGAGGAACAGCACCTCATCTTCCGATTAGGCAGTCTGCAGCCTTCCGGTCTCAATATCGAGTTCAACAATTTCAGATCATAACCTTGGCCCCTATTTCATTTTCACTTATATTTTTCCACTCCTTTCCTTTCCCCCCCCCCCCCCCTTTCCTTTTGTTTCTCTCTCACACCTGGCAGCTATCTTTTGCCCTGCCAGTACACTTTACACCTAATCACAGCCTATTACCATCTCGTCTAGCTTCTAATCTCTTTTACTTCTTTTGGTTCTTTTATTCTTTTGTCCGATCGCAGCCCTGCCTTCGATCTAGTTCCTTTTCTCTCCAGTTTTGAAGAAGGGTCAAACCCGAAACGTCAACTCAAATTTCTCTCCACGGATGTTGCCTGACTTGCTGAGTTTTTCCAGCATTTTCTGTTGTTATTTCGGATTTCCAACATCTGCAGTATTTTGCTATCCTATTAGCTCTGTTGACTGTTGGTTGGTTGGACAGGATTAGCGTCGAGTCTACCAAGATTTTAACTCCCCCTGCCTGGCGGAAAGGAAGGGGGGAGGGGGCGTAGTTAAAATGGAGCTGGGGACTGACCAACTCTTTTCCTGCCCCAATCTGTAATTTTATGATTTTCACCTCTTCTTTGACCAGCTTCTTGCGATTGAAACATATCTTTTACTAATATTAGCATTAGTTGCTGTGATTTTGTTTTCCCCCCTAGGTCTCCCTTTACGCAGCAAGTCTGAGCCATAGTGGAAGCACAGCGCTAAAAAGAATGTAATCTTATTTTGTACATGATTCCTTTTGCTTTAACGCAAGTATAACTGAAAAAGCATAGGAAACACTACCTGGAGAGATACTGAAATCTCACCACTATCTGGAATCCTCAGGCTTTATTCAGGACTACCTTCCCCCTCTCTCACCTAGGGTTGCCAACCTCCAGGATTGGCGTGGAGTCTCCAGGAATTAAAGATTAATCTCCTGGACACTGTTGCGAGCAACAAGGAGAAAAATCATAGGGGCATTAAAAAAAGTGTATTTTATTCTTTGAACACTCATTTATTTGTTGGAAAAACACTCAAAATGGGAAAAAGACGGTTTGATTGGGCGAGGTGATTGAAGGGGTTAGTTATTCATCCAACTAGAGCTGGCGACCCTACTTTCACCCCAAACAATGGTATAAATTTCTTGTCTTATGCACAAGCAAATATGGGACATAAAATCTTCAAAACATGGTATTGGTATTATTGAGCAAAGTAATTAATTCACTGCAGAATCCACTTGATGGAAACCAAATCATTATAGCACATATAAGCTGCAAATGAACATAAAGCACTCATAACCTCTTCTACATTCTAAGCCATTTCTTAGAATTTTCTAGCGACTTGCAGGAGAACATGCTGCTTCAGTATTATTAGATTTAAAAAGATTCATCCACTTTTATGATTCCATCATAATTTACATAAGCAACTGTAGAGGGAATAAAAAGGATTTTAGACGAGATGCAGGAAATACACATCACTTTAAACCATAGGAATTTTTGACTTATTAATCTAAAACTTCAAAACTAGGCAAGCAAAAGGAGATGACTAAAATAAGCCCTGGGACTGCTTAATTTACTTCAAAAGTGATCTTTTTATTTCTTCAATTTTTTTTTTTTGCAGTCATCAAGATGTTTGAATGGAATTTTTGCCATTTCATTCACTCTGCTCCAACAATATGCCTCAGCCCCCTCAGAGAAGCACTCTCAAAATGAAGTATTTTAACTTCATTTAGCTTGGCAAGGGTTTCTTTAATTCAGTCACAAGGCTTCAGCGGATAAATCTGGAATGCGGTAGAATAGCGGTTATGTTACTGAACGAGGATCCAGGCGTGGACTAATAAGCCAGAGAAATGAGTTCAAATTCTCTCCATGGTAGTTTGAGAATTTGAAGGGAGTTTTAAAAATCTGGAAATAAAAAGCTGGCATCAGTAAAAGTGACCATGAAGCTGTCGGATTGTCGTAAAAACCCAGCTGGCTCATTAATATCTTTTAGGGAAGGAAACCCGTTGTCATTATCCAGCCTGGCCTACATGTGATTCCACACCCACACAGAATTACATAAATTTACAGCACAGTAGGCCATTTGGCCCAACTGGTCTATGCTGGTGTTTATGGTCCACACAAGCCTCCTCCCAAACCTACTTCATCTAATCCCACTTCTATTATCATCAAGTCTTTGGAGAAGGACTTCAACCCACGACCTTCTGACTCAGTGGCCAGAGTGTTACCACTGTGCCAAGGCCGATACCCAAAGTGAGATCCACATCCACTGCCAAAACCAGTCATGCCTTCAAGTACATCAGCTCTCCTCCATAATCACCAAGACTTGTCATTCTGAAAGCATTCTCCTACTCTTTATTGTAGGCATGCGCCCATCTTGCCCCATCAATCCACAAACATCCCATCAGTGCTAAAAAAAAAACATTGGAAAAACAAACTTGCGTGCCTTCCCTCTTGTTAGGCTATCTAACTGAAAGGAACAGCCAAACCACATTCAAGCAAACACATGATTTGCTCAATTATGCACAAGACAGCCAGTTACTTTTGAATGTAGCCGACAGTTTTCAGAAATGCTTGGGGTTATTTAATGAACTGAAGCTCTTCATTAAGCGGAGTTGAGTTGAATCAAGGTTTGATAAAATTAGCTAGCTCCTGCAGTTCGAAAAGACTACAGGGGAAAAAAAATACTGCACATCTAAAAGTCAACTACAAAATAGCTTAGCACATAAGATTACAGCTATTTTTTGTATATTACTGTTATACAGTCACTTGTTCAGCTTTTGTTCAACAAATTTGCTCAATCCCAAAATTAGATCTAATGATGTGATGCTAAGAAAATTCCTGTGGAGGCAGGAGACAGATCGAGTCGCTGAAGTAATTAACAGAAATGCTTTCTGCTCATTGTCTGGGAACGCCATTAGAAACTTACCAAGATATCGGTGAAGATGTTTGAGATGGTAAGGAGTTAAGACCCACCTACGAGAGCATTCCAAAAAGAAAGAAGCTGAAGCATCTAGAGTGAGAGAGGTTGGAAAGACTAAATCCCCCATCATGTGGCTTCTGAGTGAGATTACCTCAGTTCACACAGGATCCTTACAGCCAGTAGACAGAGCAGACTGTCATCCCATCGGTGGAAGCTGAATTTCAACCCAGTCCCCCAAGAATGATGTTTAAGTGCAAAAATATTACAAACGGTCCAATTTCAGCCAGCTCCCCCCACCCCCTCCCACAAAAAAGTTTACACATTAATTTTTACCACAGATATTGTTGAGATTAACTGGTACAACGCTCAGGGTTAGAGACTTATACAATGGTGTGGTTCTCAGGCCGGTCTGAAGTTGCGGCATCTATTTCCAACTGCTACAGGGTGCTCACTGATGTTGCAAAGGAGCTCTTGGACCAGCACTATTGGAAATAGAGAGAGATCAGACCTCCCAGCAGATTAGGTAATTGACAGAATGCAGAATCATGGAAACCTGCCATGTCAGATGTCAGAGCCAGAACAATGCAGCTTAAAATACTTCCCCTTCCTTCTGCAAGGCCTCCCAGTGAAATCGGTTTGAGGGGCAGTCTCCACTTGGTTCTGTATACAGGTAGACTATCCTTTATCCGCACTTCCGAAAACCGAAAACCGAAAACCTCTAAAAACCGAAAAAATTTTCGTGGAGCGTAAGTCGTGCGCACAACATGACCAGAGTGGCGCCAAACATGACAGGAGTGGTCCGGGAGCTGTGCCTTTCCCTGTGAGCAGGGCAGAGGGTCAGAGTTCCCTCCTGGGTAGGAGATAGCAGGCCGAGCCGGGCAGTGTGAAGGAGGTACCGGGAGAGTGAACTCAACAATACAGCGGCCCGTCCGATAGCTGCAGCGGCCCATCCGATAGTCTTTTCTCCCCCCCCATCCCCGACCTGATTTGCGGGCCAGCTTAGTGTAGGAGTCAGCCGATATCCGGCTTTCCCACAACTGGCGGCAGCAGTCGAGCCCCAGACCCCCGCTAAGTCAAGGAATTCAGATACGGAGCAGGGGGAGCCGGAAACCTTGATCTAACGGCAGAAATCAGCAGCTGTTTTGTTAGGTTTTTTTCTTCCCCTAGCATTTTTTTTTATATAAAACAGTCAGGCTGTGGAAAGAGTCTCTGTAGCTTAGCAACAGCTTCAGAGACGCTTCCAAGGCAGGGTCCGAGTGTTTACAAGCTGTTGCTAAGCAACAGTGTTTGTTGTCAGATACGGAGATGAAAACCTTCTGAAATCCGAAAAATTCCGAAAACCGAAACACAGCTGGTCCCAAGGTTTTCGGATAAAGGATAGTCTACCTGTATGTGGAATGTGCATCCGTGGTACAAAGTGCACAAAATTCACCAGTAATCTGGAAATCTAAATCACAAACACCTCAAGGACAGCAGAATTGGAATGGAAAAATGATTCAGGTTGGTGCAATAGGGGATGCCATTCTGAAGCTGGGGCTAATGCATACTTTTGCAGCAATAGAGATAGTAATTTATCCTTCACCTACTCATATTATTCTGCCAAAAGTTGAAAAGGTTCTTCTCCCTCAGCTTGACATAATAAAATTAATTAAAAATATAAAAAGCAACAAGAGGCAGGTTATTTATATCAGAATATCAGTTTTGAAAGTTTCCCTATTAGAGAGGGAATTTATTTTGTGCATTTTGTATGTGCTGGCTATTGCAGAGAGAGCCATAAAGAATTATATCGAAGGATGTGGTGTATCAGAGATTTAGTGAGGGAAGTATTACAGCGGGTACCTTGTGTTCTAGTGAAAATCTAGGAATTATTTATGAAGCATGAGAAATTGATCACTGACCAGTTTTCAGAAAGAATACTGCAAGTATTAGCAGGGCAAAAATCAATGTTTCACATTCTGCTAAATTATTTTACACAATAGGCCTGATTTGTCTGAACGCTACTGCAATAACATTAAAAAATGATAAAAGCAGTATTCAGCTTCTTTGCTTTTTCCAAGAGTAAGGCACACACAGTACCTTGATGGGGGCTTTGATAGAAACACATTCAATCTTCAAAAACAAAGTATTAAAAGGCAGAATTCAAGAACATTTTTGTCGCAGATGTATTATTTTGTTCCTATTTCTGGGGGTCAAAGTACACGATCAGTTAAAATCAAATCACGTGTTGCCAGCCATTTCAACAAGCTGCAAAGAACAGACACTCGAGTCTGAAAGTTCGGCACATCATCTTCGGAAATAAATGACAAGTTAACGTTTCAGGCAGAACCCCTCATCAGAACGATTCTTTGCTCCGCAGATGCTTTGCCTGACTGTTCTGAGAATTTTCTGTTTTTGTTTCAGATTTCCAGCATCTGCAGTATTTTTTTTTCCATTAGTCTGTTTTGTCAAAGGCATTTGCAGTTTGTTCCTATGGGACAATGGCAGTCAAATATGCCAAAATTCAGGCAGCACACAGCCTTAGCCCCATTGTGTCCAAAACAACTTCTCCAATGTCAATTTGGACAAGTGTTCATTTTCTGTAACTATAGGTTGTTCAAAATGTTTGGCATAGATCAGTATATTTCCCAGGAAGGAGTCAATCCACTAAAATCAAACTGCGACTGATATCCTGGAGATCTTTTTAAAATAATGGGCTTCAGGCAACAGCAAGTCTGGCAGGAGAGCGGGGCAGAGGCAGAGTTCTTTGTAGTCCCTTTAATAAAAAAAGTGTGTGGGTTTATATTTGCTGCCTGTGCTCAGCTCAACTAATCTGAGGCCTTTAGACTAATCAAAGGGCTCTGTGGTAGTGTATAGTCACATAAGTAGTAGCAGTATGTTTGTGTGTGTGATCTAGGCCGTTGCAGCAGAGCCTGGTCTCCAATCGTCTTGGACCCCCTTGTCATTGGACCAAGACCTTGCTCTGTCAAGCCCGTGTGGTAGCTGGTGTGCAACGACCACCTCACGTTAAAAGGATTCATGCACAGGCATCTTCCACCCTTTAAAATGAAGTTATGGACCTGGAACGTCAGGACGCTCATGGACAACCCCAACAGCGACAGACCGGAACGCCATACTGCTATCGTTGCCCGGGAGCTCAGACATTGACATTACCGCCCTAAGTGAGACCCGGCGGGCAGGGGAAGGCTAGCTCAAGGAGCAAGGTGGTGGCTACATCTTCTTCTGGAAAGGCAACCCTGAAGAATGCCGCCTCCTTGGAGTAGGCTTCGTCATAAAAAATGAACCGGTTGGGCGTCTCGGACTCTCCTAGTGGTATAAACGAGCGCCTCATGACTCTTCGGCTCACCCTAGCCCGGAACCAGTGCGCTACGGTCATCAGTGCGTACGCCCCAACACTGAAAGCCACAGACGAGACCAAAGAGGAATTCTACTCCAGCCTCGAACAATCCCTGTCCTGAGTCCCAATGGGCGACAAGCTGATCCTCCTTGGTGACTTTAACGCCAGAGTTGGAAAGGACACAGACCTCTGGGGAGGTGTGATTGGCAGAGAGGGGGTAGGGAAAGCCAACTCCAATGGTACACTCCTCCTGTCGAAATGCTTAGAACATGGCCTTGTCATAACCAACACCTTGTTCCGTCAGAGAGACAAGTACAAGGCTTCATGGCAGCACCCTCACTCCAAGCACTGGCATCTGCTGGACTACGTCATCGTCCGAGCGAGGGACTGCAAGGACGTCCGCATCACCCGCGCCATGACAGGAGCTGATGACTGTTGGACAGACCACCGCCTAATCCGCTCTGTCATCTCCATCAATGTAGCCCCAAAACAGCGGCGGCCACAGAAACAATGCCGCAGGAAAATTAACGCTGGAGCACTCAAATACCCCGCTAAGAAAGCCCTATTCAGCCTGCCCCTCACAAACAACCTGACGACTCCCAGTGATGCAGAAACACAGAGGGCCTGGTCTGCACTTCAAGGCCTCCATAATCAGCACCTGTGAAGAGACGCTCGGACACTCGACTAGGAAACACCAAGACTGGTTCGACGAGAACGACCAGGAGATCCAGGAGCTAATAAGCCGCAAGCGCAAGGCATTCCTGATCTGGAAACAGCAACACAACTCGAGAGCAAGAAAGCAGCTCTACAGAAGCCTGAAGGCCGAGGTCCAACAAAAAACTCGCGACCTAAAGTACAGATGGTGGGTGGAGAAAGCGCAGGAGGTCCAGCAGCGAGCCGACAACCACGACGTGCGTGAATTCTTTAGCGCAGTCAAGACCATCTACGGCCCAAACACCTAAGGCCCTACCCCACTGCGGGCCAAGAACGGAGAGGTACTCATCAAGGACAGAAAGGCACGCATCAAGGACAGAGGGGCAGTCAGTGCCCTCTGGAAGGAGCACTTCGAAGATCTCAACCGAGACTCTGTCATCGGCGCGAGTGTCCTCAACTCCATCCCACAGCATGCTATCCGCCACCATCTCAGCACAACCCCAGCCCGGCATGAGGTTGAAAAGGCCATCCGACAACTGAAGAACAACAATGCCTCAGGAGCAGATGGAATCCCTGCCGAGGCGCTAAAGCATGGCGGAGAAGCACTACTGGCACGAATTCATGAACTCATTTCTCTTATCTCGAAGGAGGAGAGCATGCCAGGGGATCTCAGAGATGCCGTAATTGTGACCATCTTCAAGAAAGGTGACAAGTCCGATTGCGGTAATTACAGAGGAGTTTCCCTGCTGTCTGCCACAGGGAAAGTCATCGCAAGAATCCTCCTCAATCGCCTTCTCACAGTGGCCGAAGAGCTCCTCCCAGAGTCGCAATGTGGATTCCGCCCACTAAGGGGCACAATGGACATGATCTTCACCGCACGTCAATTACATGAGAAATGCAGGGAACAGCATCAACCACTGTACATGGCCTTCTTTGATCTCACAAAGGCCTTCGACACTGTCAACCATGAGGGATTATGGAGTGTCCTCCTCAAATTTGGCTGCCCTCAAAAGTTTGTCATCATCCTCTGCCTGCTTCATGACGACATGCAAGCCGTGATCCTGACCAATGGTTCCACCACAGACCCAATTCACGTACGAACCGGGGTCAAGCAAGGCTGTGTCATCGCACCAACACTCTTCTCGATCTTCCTTGCTGCAATGCTCCATCTCACCCTCAGTAAGCTCCCCACTGGAGTGGAGCTAATTTACAGAACAAACGGGAAACTGTTCAACCTCTGTCGCCTCCAGTCCAGATCCAAGGTTGGCCCATCCTCTGTCGTCGAATTGCAGTATGCAGATGACGCTTGCGTCTGCGCTCACTCGGAGGCAGAACTCCAAACCATCGTCAACACCTTCACCGAAGCGTACGAGAGCATGGGCCTTACACTAAACATCCGTAAGACAAAAGGTCCTCTACCAACCTGCCCCTGCCACACAGTACTGCCACCCCCCCCCCAATTATCAAAATCCACGACAAGGCCTTGGACAACGTGGATCACTTTCCATACCTCGGGAGCCTACTGTCAACAAGGGCAGACGTCGACGAAGAAGTCCAACACCGCCTTCAGTGTGCCAGTCCAGCCTTTGGTCACCTGAGGGAAGACTGTGTTTGAAGACCAGGACCTCAAACCCAGCACTAAGCTCAGGGTCTACAGAGCAGTAGTGATACCCACCCTGCTGTATGCCTCAGAGACATGGACCATCAAAGCACTGGAGAGGTACCACCAACGCTGCCTGCGCAAGATCCTGCAAATCCATTGGCAGGATAGGCGCACCAACGTCAGTGTTCTCGCTCAGGGCAACATCCCCAGCATCGAAGCTTTGACTACGCTCAATCAGCTCCGATGGACGGGTCACATTGTCCGCATGCCCGATACGAGACTCCCAAAACAAACGCTCTACTCGGAGCTCTGACACGGCAAGAGAGCCCCAGGTGGGCAGAGGAAACGCTTCAAGGACACCCTCAAAGCCTCCTTGAAAAAGTGTAACATCCCCACCGACACCTGGGAATCCCTGGCCCAAGACCGCACAAAGTGGAGGAGAAGCATCCGGGAAGGCGCCGAACACCTCGAGTCTCTTCGCCGGGAGCAAGCAGAAGCCAAGCGCAGGCAGCGCAAGTCAACCCAAGCACCCCACCCACCCGCCCCTTCAACCACCGTCTGCCCCACCTGTGACAGAGACTGCAGGTCCCGGATTGGACTCAGTCACCTGCGAACTCATTTTTAATGTGGAAGCGAGTCATCCTCGGTTCCGAGGGACTGCCTAAGAAGAAGAGCAACCATATTTGTAGGGTCAATTTTATGTTAAGTGATAGTACAGAAGAAGCAACACCACACATTCAGTTAAAATATTCTGAAAAGCACTAAGATTGCCGACTCATTTTCAGAACAGTTTGTGTAAATCAAATATTATACTGCTAATTACTTGCGATATTCTTTTGTTTCTTTATACCTGTATTCCTTGCAAGTAAATTCAACTATTAGCATCATAGTTGAGCTTTGAATGGACAAGAGTGCATGGAGGGCAACCGATGTCATCAACAGCACTAAACACCAAGGTAAGAGATTACAAAAAGAAAATACTGCAGATGCTGGAAATCTGAAATAAAAACAGAAAATGCTGGAGACACTCAACAGGTCAGGCAGCATCTGTGAAGAGAGAAACAGAGTTAACGTTTCAGGTCGATGACCTTTCGTCACAAGGTAAGACATTAATTGTTCGCCCTGCAGTACACTGTTCCCATTCACATCATGCATGAGAGAGCACACTGAGTTCATAGATGAGGGTTTGGTTATGTAAACTGAGTTTGTTCCTTTGAGCCAAAGTTTAATATGAAACATGATACAGCACAGAAGGCCATTCAGCCCATAATGCCTGTACCAGCTCTTTGGTAGAGTTATCCAATTAGTCTCACTCCCCTGCTCTTTCTCCATAGCTCTGTATTTTTTTTTCCCCCTTCAAGTATTTACCCACTCCCTTTTGAAAGTTACTATTGAATCTGCTTCCTCCACCCTTTCAGGTAGTGCAGTGGCAAAGAACCTGAATACTAAGTTTACTGTTGGCAGGTCCTAGCATCTTCATAAATCTCAATTTAACTCTTCCCTGCCTGCCCCACTTTACTCTCAAAGCCAGTTCTCTCAAATCCAGACAGGAAGTGCTGGCAGGCAATTTGCGGGTGAGGGTAGGTGTTCACTGGGGGGGGGTTTAACAACTGAACACGACCAGACACGGACACGTGAATTTTTCAGCAAGGGTCACTGGCCAGCAATCAGAAGTGTGGTTGATTTTTTCCCTTTCTCTAAACACAGGGACATGAGGACAATGTAGAGTCCCCACCACTGTATTTGTTGAGCTGCATGCGAGCAGGAACTCAAACTAACAGCCTTCCTATTCTGTCTGGCTGAGTACTAATAAATCGGAATTGTAAGATAAAATTTAGGTTACTGCAAAACTAGAAGCACGTTTTGTTGTCAAAGTAACCTTTTGGTGTCAGCAGGGTCTGGACAGTTTTAGGGATTTGCAATGTGAACTGATGCACATTTGCGACCGCTGCTTAAATACGCAGTGGACAAAGTAAGTTTTACCACCGTTTAAGTGAGTTGGAGACCTATTGCGCAAGCATTGACAAAAACTAAACCAATGGGACAAGAATTGTGAGCCAGAATTTGCTGTCAAAATAACGGCGAGGTTAATGGCGATCGCCGTTATTTATTCGTAAATGGCACAACTACAGGCGAAGAACAGATGCACGGTTAAATGCGAATACCCAAAAGTTGCTATCCGAGTTGCGCCACTCTGCCGTTAGCTTCGCAAAAATCAGCATTCTGCTGTCTGCCTCACCATTGACATGCATCAAATGTCATGAAGTTGCTGTATTTGCATGATAGATACGAACTAAACTCACTGCAGCGATTTAGGGCAAGTAATTAAATGTTCAACTACCTTTTTAACGACATAAGTGTTAATGACTGCCAATCAACCTCTGGCAAAGAAAATTAACTATTATAACAACAACAGCAACTTGTATTTATATAGTGCCTTTAACATATTAAAACGTCCCAAGGCGCTTCACAGGAGTATTGCAAGATACAAAATTTGACACCGAGCTACAGAAGGAGAAATTAGGCCAGGTGACCAAAAGCTTGGTCAAAGAGGTGGGTTTTAAGGAGCGTCTTAAAGGAGGAAAGAGAGGTAGCGTGGCGGAGAGGTTTAGGCAGGGAATTCCAGAGCTTAGGGCCTCGGCAACAGAAGGCACGGTCACCAATGGTTGAGCGATTATAATCAGGGATGCTCAAGAGGGCAGAATTAGAGCAGCGCAGATATCTCAGGGGGTTGTGGGGTTGTAGGGCTGAAGGAGATTACAGAGATAGGGAGGGGGCGAGGCCATGGAGGGATTTGAAAAGGATGAGAATTCTGAAATCAAGACGCTGCTTAACCGGGAGCCAATGTTGGCCAGCGAGCACAGGGGTGATGGGTGAACGGGACCTGGTGCGAGTTAGGACATGGGCAATGTGGGCTCTCAATCCTTCAGGTTGTGAATTGTTCTAGGAGACATGAAAATGTCAAATTTTTAATTTTTAAACTTACTTTCCCTTGGTCTCTTTTTCCTCTGTCTTAATCCAATCTTTCCGTCCCATTATTTCTTTCTTTTTCTGTATCCAATTTGTCAGTAAATTCACCCCCTTTAATTCACTCTCCTCCTCAGTCCTTCTGCCCAGATGCCAGGTTTCCCTCGCTGTGCTGTTATCAGCCTGCACGTTCGGCCACTTTGCGGGCAAAAACCTTTTGAGCTGAGGGGTGTAGAGGCAAGTCTAACTAATGACAGAGGCTGTGAGCTGCCCTGCTACAGAAAAATCGGGTATTTTTTTTTTTTTTTTTTTTTAAATACAAACAAACAAGTTTTATTTCTGTTACAGCTTCCAATTTTTTTCCCCATTTTTAATTGGCTCATAGAAACATAGAAGATAGGAGCAGGAGTAGGCCATTCGGCCCCTCGAGCCTGCTCCGCCATTCAATGCGATCATGGCTGATCGTCCAAATTCAGTACGATAGCAAAATACTGCAGATGCTGGAAATCCGAAATAACAACAGAAAATGCTGGAAAAACTCAGCAGGCCAGGCAACATCTGTGGAGAGAAATTAGAGTCGACGTTTCGGGTCGAAACCCTTTTTCAAAACTGGAAAGGAAATGAAATAGATCGAAGGCAGGGACTCAATATCGAGTTCAACAATTTCAGATCATAACCTCGGCCCCTATTACATTTTTACTTATATTTTTTTCCCACCCCTTTGTTTTGGGTTTTCCCTCACCCCCCCCCTTTCCTTTTTTTCTCTCTCCCACATGGCAGCTGTCTCTTTCTGCCAGTACACTTCACACCTAATCTGAGCCATCTTTTGTCTCCACTGTCCTATTACCATCTCGTCTGGTTTTGAATACCTCTTAATGTCTCTTTACTTCTTTTGTTCGATCGCAGCCCTGCCTTCGATCTATTTCATTTCCTTTCCAGTTTTGAAAAAGGGTTAGACCCGAAACGTCGACTTTAATTTCTCTCCACGGATGTTGCCTGGCCTGCTGAGTTTTTCCAGCATTTTCTGTTGTTAATCCAAATTCAGTACCCTGTTCCTGCTTTCTCCCCATACCCCTTGATCCCCTTAGCCTTAAGAAATATATCTAACTCCTTCTTGAATATATTTAATGAATTGGCCTTAACTGTCTTCTGTGGTAGAGAATTCCACAGGTTCACCACTCTCTGGGTGAAGAAATTCCTCCTCATCTCAGTCCTAAATGGCTTACCCCTTATCCTTAGACTGTGACCCCTGGTTCTGGACTCCCCGACCATTGGGAACAGCCTTCCTGCATCTAGTCTGTCTAGTCCTGTTAGAATTTTATAAGTTTCAATGAGATCTCCTTTCATTCTTCTAAACTCTAGTGAATATAAGCCTAATCGAGCCAATCTCTCTTCACACGTCATTCCTGCCATCCCAGGTATCAGTCTGGGGAACCTTCGCTGCACTCCCTCCATGGCAAGAACATCCTTCCTCAGATAAGGCGACCAAAACTGCACACAATACTCAAGGTGTGGTCTCACCAAGGCCCTCTACAACTGCAGCAAGACAAAATATAGTAGCTGGGGGGAGCCCGGCTTTGCCAGGGCTGTTTTGGGCCGGGCGGTTTAAATCGAGTGCCAGGCTTTGGGGCCTCTCTGTGAATCTGGTGCCGGGCAACATTTCTACCTTTTAATACCTTGAAAGATGAAAGTGAAAGTACTTATAAAACGCTTTTGGTAAATGTTATGTTATTTTTAAAAGAGGTACTAACTTTCAAAGTAGTTTGAGCTGGAAGCTGAAGTCATGGCACTGAAACAATGGCTGCCAGATGCGCACGCGCACACGCACACGCACCCGTACTGTAGGATTGGTCGAACCTTGACGTCAATCAATGCTAGCAGATAATGAGTTTAATTTTCAAGGTTTTTTGCATAAGGCGCGAACAATTTTCGTCCGACCAAAAAGTAAATACGCTTACTAGCGTCCCGGAAGGGTAAGCTTTCTTCGGAGGTAACGCGCGCGTAGGTACGCCGTATAACTTTCGAGCGCATAGACAGACAGACAGAATGATTCCTTTATATATATATAGATACATATTTTATATTATGAGATATAGTGAATAACTGGGGTCCTAGCACCGATCCCTGCGGTACCCCACTAGTCACTGCCTTCCACTCGGAAAAAGACCTGTTTGTTCCAACTCTTTGCTTCCTGTCTGCCAACCAGTTTTCTATCCAAGTCAGTACCTTACCCCCAATCCCATGTGCTTTAGCTTTGCACGCCAATCTCTTATGCGGGACCTTATCAAAAGCCTTCCGAAAGTCCAAATACACCACATCCACTGGTTCTCCCTTATCTATTCTACCAGTTACATCCTCAAAAAATTCCAGTAGATTAGTCAAGCATGATTTACCTTTTGTAAATCCATGTTGACTTTGTCCAATCCTGTCACTGTTTTCCAAGTGCTCTGCTATTACATCTTTTATAATGGACTCTAGCATTTTCCCCACTACCGATGTCAGGCTTACCGGTCTATAATTCCCCGTTTTTTCTCTACCACCTTTTTAAAATAGTGGGGTTACATTAGCTACCCTCCAATCCATGGGAACTGTTCCAGAGTCTATAGAATTTTGGAAGATGACCAGCAATGCATCTACTATTTCTAGGGCCACTTCCTTAGGTACCCTAGGCTCAACTTGGAGAACTAAACTAGGCTACACTGACCTTAACCAGGCTCAGCTCAAACCTGAAGCATCTATTTGGTCCTTCTCACTGTATGCATGAATAATTTTTCACAACGTTTGCCAGCCCACATTAATTAAATAGAATACTGCAGTACCTGATAACCCCCTACAGGGGTTATTCTTCAAATTGTTTACTTTTTTTATAGACAGCAGTTTTCTGTAAACACATTTTTGAAAAGTCCCCAGGATAAAATAAAACTTCACAAGTGTTCAGTAGTTTGTGCCAAGCGTGACTTTTAATTAGCAATACAACAAATGCATATTTCAAAAACACAGCTTTGCACACTTTTGCCTTCACAGAGCTAGCCGGAGTCATCTTACATTCTGCTCTCTCATCATATTCAGTTGACTCCCACTTTTTTTTTCTTTGTTCTGCACCTTCTAAGTTACAGAAAACTGGTCAAATCAGAACTGAATTTGGCCCAACATCCTACAAAAGTTAGATGAATTGAATCAGAAAACTGGCATAGCTTAGTTGTAAAAACCTGCATTAGGAAGTGACTTCAGGCAGCAGATTTTAAGATGCACATTAAACAAGTGAAGCTCCATTAGGAGAACGCTTTTTCCTGGGAAGCTGAAGTGAAGGGGTAGAGGAGTAAGATTAACTCGGTCAATGTGCCACAAAAGTCCGAATCCAGCTCTTTATAAAAATGTTGACAATTTCTCTGTATGCAGGACACAGAGGAAATATTCCCCAAAATATCTTAAAGCCTTCACTTAACGTGGTCAGCATCAGATTCAGAAAGAGAGAGAGAGAGAGAGATACAACAGGAATTGATCCAAGTAGATCATCATATTCCAGAATAAAAGACCCTCAATTGCATTATACTCGAATAGTCGTTAAAAAAAACTTCATATTTCAAATCAAAATATTTATGAAGTTTTTAAAACAATAATTCTCCTTTAACACAATAGCTGGCTTCCAGATTGTGACCATAATTTCTGTGCCAGTTGTCACCTAGGGCACCAAATCCCAGTCTTGCATTTAACATTTTTGTGCCATTTATAATTGAGGGGCCAAACAATACGAGGCAAGATGCTGCAACATTTTTTAAACCTGGAGGGGAGAGCATTATTTTTTTGGACACACCTAGAAAAAGGATATTAGAACCGTAATCCAGAATATATTCCCTGATTATTTCCAATTCTTATGTAAAATGTGACGTTCTTGAGAACAATCTCATCCTGATTATTCATCGTGTAATGGATTTTAAACCAACTGTTTTGATAGGAAACCAACTATTATCTTTTCTTCACTTCATTATGCACTTGAAGTGCCGTAACCTGCAAGGCTACAGATCAAGAGCTGGATGAGTACAAAAGAGGCCATCTTTGGATGGTCAGGAGTTCCTTGGTGTAATGTCTACAGTTGCATTCTGTTACTGTCAGAACAGTCTGTCACTGTAAGAATCTGTTTTTATTAGTGTCACAGGGACAAACATTCATTAGTTTGTAATTTATTTCTGTGACAGCAACTTAAGGATTTGATTTATTTCCTCCCCCCACCCGCCTCAGCCACAGTCTTGGATTCTGCCATGACTTTGCTGTAACATGATATTTTCTTCCTTTCCTCTACTGGAATACTCACAGATTTATTATTTGTGCTCGTCTTTCGCCCCATTTCTACACATCAATATTGCCATAACATTCAGCAGTTTGAAAGACCTTTAAAGCTTCTGAAAACTGAAAAATAACCCAGCACTAATACCCTTCACCTCGATTCCAAAAATATCCTCCACAAAAATCATGAGGTGTCCATCAGAACAGAACCTTTTGTTCATCATTATTACATGTCCCAACTCGCTCTAACCAAATTTATTCATCAGTGCTACCATGATTGACAAATTAAAATAGATCAAGTAACACTAAGGGATTATCAACATTAGTTGCAGCTTTTTAACATTTTATTTGCTCTGAGCAGGCACAGGAAGAGGAGAAATCAGATTTGTGAATGTGGTTGAGTACCAATTGCATATTGCGTCACAACAGCTTGCAGATGTGTGCACAAACCATTTCCTTCCAAACCCTTGTGTGGTCCCTTGTGTGGTTTGAAAACCTCATGCTGTGCAACCTTGGTGACACATTCAACCTCGAGACGAGGTTCAAGTTCCGTATTTAGTCTATCGCCAATACTGCACAAATCCAAGTTCTGCAGCATCACCTGCCTACGTCCCTACCTCACCCCTACAAACATCTACACCTTTGCCAGCTTAAGAAACAATTTCTACAATGCTCTCTTGCCTGGTGTTCTAAGTCTCACCCCTACACAAAGTCCAACTCGTTTGTAATTTCCCCCCACTCGTATCCTATGCCATTCAAAGTCCTACATACCCATCACCCTGTCCTGAACCACCTCCACTGGTGCCCCAAGCCCCACTCCCATGTATTGATTTCAAAGTCCTCATCCTAGTTTTCAAATCCCTCTGCAGTCCTGCTCCAGCACTACATCCCCGCATGCACGCTGCCCTTCCAACTCTGGTCTACATGTGTCACATCCTCCTTCGTTCCACCAATGGTGTCCTAGCCTTTACCCACCATGCTCCTGCACTCTGATATTACAGTCAGAGTTATACAGCACAGAAAGAGGCCCTTCGGCCCATTGCGTCCACGCCAGCCATCAAGCCCTGTCTAATCTAATCCCATTTTCCAGCATTTGGTCTGTAGCCTTGTATGCTATGGCATTTCAAGTGCTCATCCAAATGCTTCTTGAATGTTGAGGGTTCCTGCCTCTACCACCCTTTCAGGCAGTGAGTTCCAGATTCCAACCACCCTCTGGGTGAAAAAGTTTTTCCTCAAATCCCCTCTAAACCTCCTGCCCCTTACCTTGAATCTAATGCCCCCTTGTTATTGACCCCTCTACTAAGGGGAAAAGTTCCTTTCTATCTACCCTATCTATGCCCCTCATAATTTTGTATACCTCAATCAGGTCCCCCCTCAACCTTCTCTGCTCCAAGGAAAACAACCCCAGCCTGTCCAGTCTCTCTTCATAGCTGAAGCGCTCCAGCCCAGGTAACATCCTGGTAAATCTCCTCTGCACCCTCTCCAAAGCAATCACATCCTTCCTATAGTGTGGCGACCAGAACTGCACACAGTACTCCAGCTGTAGCCTTACCAGCGTTTTGTACAGCTCCATCATAACCTCCCTGCTCTTATATTCTATGCCTCGGCTAATGAAGGCAAGTATCCCATATGCCTTTTTAACCACCTTATCCACCTGTTCTGCTGTCTTCAAGGATCTATGTACATGCACACCAAGGTCCCTCTGATCCTCTGTCTTTCCTAGGGTCTTACCATTCATTGTGTATTCCCTTGCCTTGTTAGTCCGTCCAAAATGCATCACCTCACACTTTTCAGGGTTAAATTCCATTTGCCACTGTTTCGCCCATCTGACCAACCCATCTATAGCGTCCTGTAGCCTGAGGCTTCCCTCCTCGCTATTTACCACCCCACCAATTTTCGTGTCATCTGCGAACTTACTGATCATACCTTTTACATTCACATCCAAATAATTAATGTAGACCACAAACAGCAAGGGACCCAGCACCGATCCCTGCGGTACCCCACTGGACACAGGCTTCCAGTCACAAAAACAACCTTCCACCATCACCCTCTGCCTTCTGCCACTAAACCAGTTTTGGATCCAATATGCCAAGGCACCCTGGATCCCATGGGCTCTTACCTTCCTGACCAGTCTCCTATGCGGGACTTTATGAAAAGCCTTACTGAAATCCATGCAAACCACATCCACTGCACTACCCTCATCCACACACCTAGTCACCCCCTCGAAAAATTCAATCAAATTGGTCAGACATGATCTTCCCTTGACAAAGCCATGCTGGCTATCCCTAATTAATCCTTGCCTCTCCAAGTGGAGACTAATTCTGTCCCTCAGAATTTTTTCCAATAATTTCCCTACCACTGATGTGAGACTCACTGGCCTATAATTCCCTGGTTTATCCCTACTACCCTTTTTGAATAATGGTACTACGTTAGCTGTTCTCCAGTCCTCTGGCACATCCCCTGTGGCCAGAGGGGTTCTGAAAATGTGTGTCAGAGCCCCTGCAATCTCCTCCTTTGCCTCACATAGTAGCCTGGGATACATCTCGTCCAGGCCTGGGGATTTATCCACTTTTAAGCCTGCTAAAACCGCTAGTACCTCCTCCCTCTCGATGCTAATATGTTCAAGTATATCAGTGTCCCCCTGCCCAATTTCTATGTCCACATCGTCCTTCTCCATAGTGAACACAGATGCAAAAAATTCATTTAAAACCCCACCTACATCCTCTGGCTCTACACACAGCTGGCCACTTTGGTCCCTAATGGGCCCTACTCTTTCCCTAGTTATCCTCTTGCTCTTAATATACTTATAAAACACCTTAGGATTTTCCTTTATTTTGCTCGCCAGTGTTATTTCATGGCCGCTCCTCGCTCTCCTAATTTCTTTTTTTTAAAGTATCCCCCTGCACTTTTTATACTCCTCTAGGGCTTCCTCTGTCTTTAGTCCTTTGTATCTGCCAAAAACCCCCCCTTCTTTTCCTAATCCATTCTCGTATATCCCTTGACATCCAAGGTTCCCTGGGCTTGTTGGTCCCACCCTTGACCTTTACGGGACTATTGTACTCTCTCAATTTCCTTTCTGAAAGACTCCCATTGCTCCGATGTGGATTTTTCTTCAAGTAGCTGACCCCAGTCCACATTGGCCAGATCCTGCCTTATCATATTAAAATCGGCCTTCCCCCAATTTAGAGCCTTTATTTCCAGTCCATCCTTGTCCTTTTCCATGACTACCTTAAATCTCACCGAATTATGGTCACTGTCACCAAAGTGCTCACCTACTAACACTTCTACCACTTGCCCGGCCACATTCCCTAGAATTAGGTCCAGTACCGCCCCCTCTCTTGTAGGACTTTCTACATGCTGGCTCAAAAAGCTCTCCTGGATGCACTTTAAGAATTCTGCACCCTCTGAGCCTTTCACACTCTGACTATCCCAGTTAATATTGGGGAAGTTGAAATCCCCCACTATAATTACCCTATTATTTGCACACCTCTAAGATTTGCCTACATATCTGTTCCTATATCGCCCCCTGGCTGTTTGGGGGCCTATAGTACACTCCCAGCAAAGTGCTAGCCCCCTTTTTGTTTTTAAGTTCAACCCATATGGCCTCATTAGAGGAACCCGTTAATATATCATCCCTCCTTACAGCAGTAATTGTCTCCTTAATTAATATTGCGACACCCCCTCCTCTTTTACCCCCCCCTCTGTCTCGCCTGAAGATTCTATACCCCGGAATATTGAGCTGCTAGTCTTGCCCCTCCCTTAACCATGTCTCCGTGATAGCAACAATATCATACTCCCATGTGTTCATCAACAACTTCAGTTCATCCACCTTATTCGTAAGACTCCTTGCATTAAAATAAATGCCATTTAGCCTTGCCCTACTCCCTTGTGCCGTTACATATTTGCTCGGCCTTCCAGTCTGACTTATTTTTTCCTCTATATTTGGCTGTACATCACCCCCTATTATAGCTCCACTCTGTATCCCATCCCCCTGCCAAGTTAGTTTAAACCCCCCCGAACAGTGCTAGCAAACCTCTCCGCAAGGATATTTGTCCCGTTCTGGTTCAGGTGCAACCCGTCCGACTTGTACAAGTCCCACCTTCCCCAGAAGGCGGCCCAGTGATCCAGGAAACTAAAGCCCTCCCTCCTGCACCAACTCTTTAGCCATTCTCTTCCTCAACCCCTTGCTTTGCAATTTCTCTCTTCACCTTGGAAAGGCCTCCTCAAAACTCAACATTTGTAACATGCCTTCATTCTCCGCTCATTTTTCTTAGACATCCTGCTTGGTGTTCTCAGGTCCCCTTATAAAATCTCTTTGGATATTTCTTGCGACACCATGCAGGGCTGGCCAGCTACACCTAAACTGGCCACTAGGAGCAGTGCGAGCGCAGTTTGTAGATGACCCTCCTGCACTGACAACTTAACCTCCCATTGCATCTCCCCATGAGGACACAGCTAAGATTGAAAGAGGGCCGGGAGGTAGGTGGGGGGTGGAGAAAGAGAGAATATCATGTGCCATCACTTGACAATGTAAAGCACTGATGGCTCAATGCCCGGTGCTACCACACTATCCAAACCTAATTTTCATCACAATAAACATCCCCACAGACTGATGTACTTTTATACCACCCACAGCTAACGACTTTATTGGGAAAAGTCTCAGCGAAGAATTTTACATCTGAAAAAAAAACACAACACAAACACAGGGAACCGTTGTGTTAAATGATGATCTAAACACTTCCGGGTTAAAAAACAAGCTTTACGCTGATGATTTGAATACAGTTTCTGTGAATGCAGTAGGCCCTCTGTCTGCAGAAAACCCACAATGCACATTGGAGTAATCAGTGCCGAGAATCCTGCCCATTCATACTTCAACACCAAGTCATTAAAAACTGGCACAAATACGCTTTTTAAAACCACACCAGAAATGATCAATTTTTTTTTCAGCGGAACAGCCTATAGATCAAAAGGTACTTGTTTCTTATACTTGTATTTACGGACTAAAATAGTCTTCGTTAGCAACAGGAACAGGAGCTTTCAGGGAAAGAGGCAGAACAAAGAACAGTCAGCCAGCCATTCTCCTGCTATTCCCACTGTCCAAAGACTACCGACCTCCCACCACAAACCTACACACAGGAAAAGTTGGTGCTAGTTTACTTGTCACTGGTTTATTTTTTTATTTTTTTTTATTAAAGTCAAACTTAAATGTTTTCTAGTTAAGATATTTTATTAATTCTTCACAATTCAAATTCTTAAAATATGAAGCATTATAAATACAGCAGCACAACCGAAGTGGATTGTGTAGAGTGATCAATGGCTTTAATTTACTGGTTACCAATTGCGTGGTTTCTCTGGGGATGACTGAAATGTCTGTTCCTCTCTTTTCCAAGATTTGAAGCAAAAGATCAATTTTAAATATCTTCCATTTCAAGACTTAAAAACTCTACTCCCCTTGCTTTAGCTCGCAATTTACATTGGTGCACATCAATGTTGGCATAACTCAGAAGCATGCAACATAAATGCGGCCGTAGACTCTCCATGAACTTTGATCTCTCATCTATAAAAATCAAATACAGACTTGCACTATCTTTAATACTGCTCTTGCTATTGAGGTTTCAACAGTTACTAGAAGGACAAGCTTCACTGGTCTGAATGGTCTCTTGTCCTCGACTTTTCTTCTGCTCCTGTGTGCAGACTATTCCTATTCATCACTTTCAGTGTTGATTACTACGTCCTCCCAGCATATACCAAACATCCTCCTCGCACAGCGTGTTTAAGTGCACTTGCCTTCTAATTTAGGACCTTCAATAGGCTCTGTGGGCATACTGACCGCACACGAGCCTCGCATGGAATCAGCTGGAAACCTGCCCGAGTCTGGACAAAGTGGAAGATCCCGGTTGTGTCATTTATAATCAACATAAAAACTGGGGGGGGGGGGGGGGAAACTGCTTATTACAGTCAGAGCAAACAGTAGCATTTTCCTCCCTTATCTCTATCATTGCACTGGCTCATGCGCTATCCCAGTGTATTCTCTCTCCTGTTCCCTTTCTCTTCCCCACACAGTTCACGGTCAAGTGCTGTGTGCTCCTTGGTGAACAACTCCTTTTTCCACACACCTTACTGCATTGCAAACTGTAAAAACCAGCAAAAAGAAAAAAAATAATGGCAGCTGTTTTCAGCTCCCGTCCTCCAGAACTCCCTCCTAAAACCCTTCCAGAATAGACCTTATCTGATCATACATTCCTTCCCGCGCCTATGTTTTCTCACCTATTTCTCTCCTACTTTTTTGTAAAACAGAGATGTTGTTCTCTACGTGAGTGCTATAAAAATGCAAGTTGTTGTCTGCACAAAAATGGAACCTACAAAGCCATCCCTCAATAGTACAGCTAGTTTTCATTAACTGCTTCATGATCTGTAAACTGTTCATTCTCTCAGTCGTAGGTTGTTTGAGAGAGAGAGAAGCATAAAGGAAAAGGATCCAGTCTCCAGTTTTGCATGATAACATCTGATTAGCCTTCGACAATCACATAATCTTGCTCCATCACAAATAAAACCAAACTTAATCTAGACCACCTTCCCTTGCCCCTTTAGGTTTAGAAAATTGTAGTCTATGAGATTACAGTAAAACATTCTGAATGAAGAAATTTCTCCTCATCTCAGTCCTAAATGGCCGACCCCTTATTCTGAGACTGTGACCCCTGGCTCTAGACTCCCCAGCCAGGGGAAACATCCTCCCTGCATCTACCCTGTCAAGCCCTGTAAGAATTTTGTATGTTTCAATGAGATCACCTCTCATTCTTCTAAACTATAGAGAATATATAGGCCTAGTCTACTCAATCTCTCTTCATAGGACAATCCCCCCATCCCAGGAATCAGTCTGGTGAACCTTCGTTGTGCTTCCCTCTATGGCAAGTATATTCTTCCTTGGGTAAGGAGACCAAAACTGTACACAGTACTCCAGGTGTGGTCTCACCAGGGCCCCGTATAATTGCAGTAAGACGTCTTTACTCAAATCCTCTTGTAATAAAGGCAAACATACCATTTGCTTTCCTAATTGCTTGCTGTACCTGCCTGTTAACTTTCAGTGATTCGTGTACAAGGACACCCAGGTCCCTCTGAACACCAACATTTCCTAATCTCTCACCATTTAAAAAATACTCTGCTTTTCTATTTTTCCTACCAAAGTGGATAACTTCACATTTCTCCACATTATATTCCATTTGCCATGTTCTTGCCCACTCACTTAGCCTGTCTATATCCCCTTGAAGCCTCCTTGCATCCTCCTCACAACTTACATTCCCACCGAGCTTTGTATCATCAGCAAACTTGGATATATTACATTTGGTCCCCTCATCCAAATCATTGATGTCGATTGTGAATAGCTGAGGCCCAAGCACTGATCCTTGCGGTACCCCAATAGTTACAGCCTGCCAACCCGAAAAGGACCCGTTTATTCCTACTCTCTTTTCTGTCCGTTAACTAATCCTCAATCTAGGCCAGTATATTACCCCCAATCCCATGAGCCCTAATTTTGTTTAATAACCTCTTGTGTGACACCTTATCGAATGCCTTCTGAAAATCCAAATACACCACATCCACTGGTTCCCCCTTATCTATTCTGCTAGTTACAACTTCAAAATACTCCAACAGATTCGTCAAACACAATTTTCCTTTCATAATCCGTGCTGACTCTGCCCAATCCTATTATTATTTTCTAAGTGCCCTGTTACCACGTCCTTAATAATAGATTCTAACATTTTCCCTTTTCCAAATGGTCTGCACAGTATGAAGCCAGATTGCCAATCAGGATGAGTGCCTGGAGAAAGGAGATATCAGAGTGCTGGAACCGCAACCAAGCTGTACACTTAGACATTTCAACCCTTCAGATATCACATCAACGCCCGAGCGCGAGAGTAGGGATTCAAGTGTTTAAAAAGTGGTGGTGTCACCATGAGAAAGGATCTTGGGAGATATTTTCCCCATGTACATAGAGTGCTGTAGGAACGTCAATCACACCTGCTGTCTTACATTCTAAAAAATGAATCAACAGCACTCTCACCTCCGATTAAGAAGTTCATGTGCCTTTCATGACCTCAGGACGTCCCAAAGTGCTTTACAGCCAATGAAGTACTTTTGAAGTGTCGTCTCTGTTGTAATGTAGGAAACGCCGCAGCCAATTTGCACACGGCAAGCTCCCACAAAAAGCAATGAGATAAAGGACAAGATCATTTTTTTTTTATTAAAGTGATGTTGGTTTAGGGATAAATGTTGGCCAGGACACCAGGGAGAACTTCCCTGCTCTTCTTCGAAATCGTGCCACGAGATCTTTTACATCTGTCCGAAAGGGCAGGCCAGGCCTCAGTTTATTGTCTCATCTGAAAGACGGAACCTCCGACAGTGCAGCACTCCTAGATTTTACGTGCACGTCTCTGGAGTGGGACTTGAATCCACGACCTTCGGACAAGGGCAAGATTGCTACCACTGAGCCACATAGCTGACACTGTGTAATAATTCATTTCTAGACATGCAAGGTGGCTTTCAGCTCTTACACGGGTTTGACCACCATACTAAAAATCCTGGCAGCACTTCAAACAATATGCCCTAGATTAGCTCTCTTGGCCGGACAATCACCTTGCACCCTCCGTAAACTTGAGCTCACCCAAAACTCAGCTGCCTGTATCACAGTCCCGTTCACCCATCACCCCTGTGCTCGCTGACCTACATTGGCTCCCAGTCCAACAACGCCCCGATTTTAAAATTGCCATCCTTGTTTTCAAATCCCTCCATGGCCTCACCCCTGCCGATCTCTAACCGCCTCCAGCCCTACAACTTTTCAAGATCTTTGCACTCCTCCAATTCTGGTCTTTTGTGCATCCCCGATTTTCATCACTCCACCATTGGCGGGGGTGCCTTCAGCTGCCTCGGTCCCAAGCTCTAGAATTCCCTCCTTAAATCTCTCCGGCTCTCTCTCCTCCTTTAAGATGCTCCTTAAAACCTTCCTCTTTGACCAGTCATCTGTCCGAATACCTCCTTATATGGCTCAGTGTCAAATTTTGTTTGATAATCGCTCCTGTGAAGCACCTTGAGACGTTTTACTACGTTAGAGGTGCTATATAAATGCAAGTTATTGTTGTAGATTGTTACTGCCCCCGAGGGGAGGTAGTTTTCATTTAACTCATGGAACTCGTGAATATTTAACTGGAGCACAAAATGGGGGGGGGGGGGGGGAAAAGAGAGAGAAAAAGAGAAAGAAATCCTGTATTTCTTAGCACGTTTTAACCCTTGTGCTCGGTATTGAGGTCCAGTCATGTAAGCAAGTCACCACTTTCAAAAGTTAAAGTTAAACAATACCATAAAGTCAATCCAGCAGATTTCACTTGATTACAGAATTTTTAACTTGCATCTCTTGAACTAAAATAATTATAAAGACACTTCAAAAATCTCAGATACCGAATCAAAACTAGCATCTGCAACACAGACTTGTACGTGAGGCTAGTTACTCTGACAGTCTCCACACATCCACTACCGCACAGGTTGAAATACAGGGTAATAGGAACACCATGGCAAACAGGGTTGCTAATACCTCCCCCCCCCCTTCCCACTGTCCAGGGCCCCAAACACCCCTTCCAGGTGAAACAGCGATTTACTTGTACTTCTTGCAATCTAGTATACTGTATTAGCTGCTCACGATGTGGTCTCCTCTACATTGGAGACACCAAACGCAGATTGGGTGACCACTTTGCGGAACACCTCCGTTCAGTCCATAAGGATGACCCTGAGCTTCCGGTCACCTGTCATTTTAATTCACCGCCCCATTCCCACTCAGACCTCACTGTACTCGGCCTCTTGCATTGTTCCACGGAAGCTCAGCGTAAGCTCGAGGAACAGCACCTCATCTTTCGATTAGGCACTTGACAGCCTTCCGGACTCAATATCGAGTTCAACAATTTCAGATCATAACCTCGGCCCCCATTACATTTTTACTTATATTTTTTATCCACACCTTTCTCCCCCCCCCCCCCCTTTTTTTTCTCTCTCCCACATGGCAGCTGTCTCCCATTCTGCCAGCGCATTTCACACCTAATCTAGAGCCGTCTTTTGTCTCCACTAGTCCTATCACCATCTCGTCTCATTTTGAATACCTCTTAATGTCTCTTCACTTCTCTCCCAGGCCCCAAACTGGCCTTTTAATCTGTTTCATTTCCTGTGCTTTTTCAGTCCTGACAAAGGGTTTCGACCTGAAACGTTGACTCTATTTCTCTCTCCACGGATGTTGCCTGGCCTGCTGAGTTTTTCCAGCATTTTCTGTTGTTATTTCGGATTTCCAGCATCTGCAGTATTTTGCTATCGTACTAGGGTTGCTAAACCTGCCTGCCCACTTTGATCTCAGAAGTGTGAAGTGTGATTTACAGGGTGGTATCATACACACTGGAACACAGCAGTCCAAAAAGAGAAACAGGCTTCCAAAAGCACATATCCACAAGCCCAAAACGTGTCAGAGCCCACTTCTTAAATGTGAGGCAAAAATCTAAGAGTTTCAATGTGCCAGCCAGAGTTGTTTGGAGGAAGAGGACAGCAAATCTAGCCATAATTTTATGCCCAACAGAACTGCTTATTGCAATACAGATCCCTGGGGTAAAACGCCAGTCATATCCTGCCAATTTATCCATACTCTCTGTCCCCTACCTCCTAACTAATTCCCTATCCAAGCCATTTTCTGCAAGTTATCTCCTGCTTTCTGCGATTCTCTAATACCACACACAGTAGCTATCTAATCAGCATTTTATTTACTGCAGGATTGCTAAGGATTTTTTTTTGCAGGTTCTGTCATACATGAATAGAGTGGCCTAATACTTAATTCACTTGCAGACTTTTGTGGATCTATATAAAAAGCCACTAGGAGGTTCACAGCACCCTTCATGTCCTCTTCCCAAGGGAGGGCCTGGTCCCTACCTCAACAGCAGCAAATTATTGTGCAAGGAAATTGAGAAGCAGCGATACCACATCCTACCATTGACAGTGCAACAAATTAATCCACTAATACACAGTAACACTTCTTGAATTCAAGGGGGGGCCGGGGGCATTGGAGGTGAACCCTTTACATTCTCTTTTCTTGCCTCTCTTCTATTGCAGGGAGGGTCCAGAGTGTGTTTCTGAGCCCCATCATTGTCTATCAATGTTATCCTGATCAGCCTGCGGGAGGCAGGATTCAAACCACAAAAAAATTTTTTACAGTTTAATTAAATTTACTGCAGATAGGAGTAGCATATATAAAATTAAAAGTGCACAACTTTTGTGACCTTTAACTATGTGCAATAAGAAATCTCTCTTAGCCACAAAATAGCCTGAAGTACCAATAGGAATACTGTGTGTTAATAATACTAACGGATTACAGTAATCATGGTCTTGTAATTTGAAAACTATTCAATCCATTATTTCTATTCAAAGTATAATCGCAGCATGCACTGAATAATTTAAGAACTACATCATCCCTTCTATGGCTTTAATGAGCTGGTTCTCACGTTGAACTGATTTTAAAATGTTCAACATATCTTATTCAGAACAGTGTCATGGATCATTTAAAATACTGAGCTGCAATCTAAGATCATTAATTTTTAATCAGTATTTATTCCTCTCAAATGACCCTTTTACATAGTCATTGCATATAAACGCATTTAATTAAAAGATACTGTTTCTTTGGGAGAGAACGTGAAGCCTATGAAATCTGTGTTTCAGAGTGATCAGATACAAATGAATACTGCATTTCATTTAGCTGCTAGTTGTACACACACTCCCCTGCTGGCTCAGAGTTTCAGAGCCAGCATCTGCAGTATTTCCCTTTTGTATTAGTTATTCAATGACTAGGTGAGTCATGCAGGTCCAGAAGGTTCAAGTTCGATGCCTGGTCTGCAGTCAGCTTGCTGATCTCAGCCGGGGCGGTGCTCGGGGGCACTATAACCGAGCATGGTGCACTAGGATTAGGGAGGCCAAAATTGGTCAGGGCTCCCACCCTCGGTCACTATCATGCAACCGCACCAAAGTGTGCGCATGGACATCAAGTGAGGGCAGGATTGAGTTCAGTTGCGATGCCCCCCTTAATTAAAATAGACTGCTGATGCACAGCTATGAGAAACCTTGCGTGAGGTGCCAGGGGAGAACTGGAAGCAGTGGAGCCAGTGGCTTTGAGAGGGGAAAGGAGAAGATTGCATGGAGGAAAAATAATCCTCATGCGTACATTACATGGTTCCAGGATTCATTACGAGATGTAAAATAATATTTATTGATCAGGTATCTTTGGAAGACCGAGAGTTTTTAATCATTGCTGGTTTATACGGAGCTTAACCATAATTCCAACTAAAACCAGAGTGGGGGGGGGGGGGGGGTCAGGCAGAGAGGGGGGGGTCAGGCAGAGAGGGGGGGTCAGGCAGAGAGGGGGGGGTCAGGCAGAGAGGGGGGGGTCAGCAGAGAGGGGGGGGTCAGGCAGAGAGGGGGGGGTCAGGCAGAGAGGGGGGGGGTCAGGCAGAGAGGGGGGGTCAGGCAGAGAGGGGGGGGTCAGGCAGAGAGGGGGGGGGGTCAGGCAGAGAGGGGGGGGGTCAGGCAGAGAGGGGGGGGTCAGGCAGAGAGGGGGGGTCAGGCAGAGAGGGGGGGGTCAGGCAGAGAGGGGGGGGTCAGGCAGAGAGGGGGGGTCAGGCAGAGAGGGGGGGGTCAGGCAGAGAGGGGGGGGTCAGGCAGAGAGGGGGGGGTCAGGCAGAGAGGGGGGGGTCAGGCAGAGAGGGGGGGGTCAGGCAGAGGGGGGGGGGTCAGGCAGAGAGAGGAGCAGAGGGAGAGAGGGGGGGGGGTCAGGCAGAGAGGGGGCGGTCAGGCAGAGAGGGGGGGGTCAGGCCAGAGAGGGGGGGTCAGGCAGAGAGGGGGGGGTCAGGGCAGAGAGGGGGGGGGTCAGGCAGAGAGGGGGGGGTCAGGCAGAGAGGGGAGCAGAGGGAGAGAGGCAGAGAGACATTAAAAAGCTCTGCAGATTCAATTGCAAAGATTATTTACTGAGACTTCATAACCTAAACCTATTTGTGAAAAAGTTGGAGTGCAAACTCATCATGTGGCTGGGCAACATAAATCTATAATTATATTTAAAAACACACAATACACTTCATTGTTCATGTTAATCTTAAACTTTTTTTTAAAAAAAAGTAAAACCCCTCAGTACAACTGGGAGTAGCTGCGTTTTTCAAAAACCTCACTCAGATCAGCTTTTACCCTTTTTGCCCGCGCTGTAGAACAAAGTTACTGATGCTGGAATACGGATCAACAACCACTACTTGCATTAATATAGCACTTTTAATGTAGTAAATGTCTCAAGGCGCTTCACAGGAGCGTAATCACACAAAATGTGACACTCAGCCACATAAGGAGATATTAGGACAGGTGACCAAAAGCTTGGTCAAAGAGGGAAGGCTTTAAGGAAGATCTTCAAGGAGGAGAGAGGGGTAGACAGGCGGAGAGATTTAAGGAAGGAATTTGAGTGCTTAGGGCCTAGGCAACTGAAGACACGGTCGCCAATTGCGGAGCGATGAATATCGGGGATGCACAAGAGGCCAGAATTGGAGGAGCACAGAGATTGTGGACGGTTGTCGGGCTGGAGGAGGTTAGAGAGATAGGGAGGGGCAAGACTATGGGGAATTTGAGCACTAGGATGATATTTTTAAATTGCAGCGTTGCTGGACCGGGAGCCAATGTAGGTCAGCGAGTACGGGGGTGATGGGTGAACGGGACTTAGTACGAGTTAGGACATGGGCAGCAGAATTTGGGATGAGTTAAAGTTTATGGAGGGTGGAAGGTCGGAGGCCAGCCGGGAGAGCAGTGGAATAGACGAGGCTGGAGGTAACAAAGACATGGGTTTCAGCAGATGAGCTGAGAGGGGCAGAGACAGTCGATATTAGAGGTGGATGTAGACAGTCTTGATGATGAAGAGGAGGATATGGGGCCAGAAGCTCAGCTCAGGTTCAAATAGGACACAGAGGTTACGTAAGTTGCTCCTTAGATAGTGGCTGAGGAGGCGGGGGGGGATGGAGCTGGTGGCTGAAGATTAGAATTTGTGGCGAGGGCCAAAGTCAATGGCTTTGGTCTTCCCAATATTTAATTGGAGGACTATTTTTGCTCATCCAATACTGGATGTCGGACATGCAGCAGGACGAATCACAGGCAGTGGAGGGGTCGAGAGAGGTAGTGGCGAGGTAGAGTTGGGCATAGTCAGCGTACATGTGGAATCAGACATGATTTCAGATGATGTCGCCAAGGGACAGCATGTAGATGAGAACTAGGAGGGGGGGGGTGATTTCAAGGATAGATCTTTGGGGACTCCAGAAGCAACGGTGCAGGAACAGGAAGAGAAGCCATTGCAGGGCAGTCACACCCAGTTGGACAACGGAGAGAGGCATTGGAGGAGGATGGTGTGCTCAACCGGGTCAAAGGCTGCAGACAGGTAGAGGACGAGGAGGGACAGCCACATAGGATGTAATTTGTGACTTTTGTTAAGGATCAGCAGGGGCTAACAGCTATCCAGTACTTTGTCAAGTGGCCATAAGTCATGCGCGAGACTAGACAGAATGCATTGCCAAGCCATTCAAATTGTGGGTACGTCACAACTAACCCCGATAGTGTCCACCAGACATCCATGCATATGCATTTTTCAAATCAGGAGCCATGTGACGAGCAGCAACTGTAGCGTATTTTCCCTTCGCTAGCCCAGGGACACTGAAGACAACTGCAGTGACCCTTTACTACCTGCATTAATAACTCACCAAAAATAAGGGATTGATCCTTGGTCCTCAGTATGCATGAGTCAGCAACATACCATATGGCGTCTCTATCCATTGAGACATCATATGGGTCGTTTGCTCTTTGCAGATGTGTATACCTTCTAACTGCGTCAATATAAAGGATGCTTTGGGCTGAATAAATAGGCCAAGTTTTATATGTTCAGGCAATCTGATTACTATTTCTCTCTGAAAGAGAGAGTAGAAAAGTGAGAAGCCAATAGCAGGTTGCAACTTATGAGCAATTTCTTGGGAACAGTACTAGCAGTTCCTCCCCCTCCCACCAAGCGTCCAGACTATACTGGCATAGGATTCATTTGTTTTTTTTTTTAATGAAAGCAGATTTAAGACAATAATAAGGCAGGAGAATCCTCACAGTGCATGTCCACTGACTGGGAGTGAATTTGATAGAACTGTTTCTAAACATCATTTGGGAGTGGATTTAAAAAAAAAAAAATTCTTAAAGTTTTCCCCTGCTAATTTTCCACAGATTGTGAGTAAAGGCCATGTTTTCACCAGTTAGCCTGGTGTAGCACTCATCACCCACCACACCCCCAAAATGAGCTTTGTTTTAAATCACATCAAAGATTCAAATCTTCACACCACCTTCGGAGAGATTTAAACCTAGTTCTATTGTAGTGTTGTTCAAGCATGGCTGTTGCACACAGTCCTCCAGTGTTCCCCAACCTGTGCCTTAAACCGGAAATCCAATTCTTTTTACTTGTAACCCAATCCCATCCAGCACTTGTGCTTTGGTCCAGGTCCAAATAAATAGTTGATGTGATTCAGTTCACAGCTTCAGAATAATCCTTCACTGTCAGGGAATCAATTGATTTATAATCAATCACAGTTTCACTGAATGTTAAACAGGAAGTATTTTTTTTATATGTCACCAAAAATTGGAACCACCTTTAAACACCATTTGTAGTTCCCTGATGGCTCAATGGATAAATGCATCGTGAGTCACAGGAGTTAAGTCAGACAGACTAGAATTCCCAAACCTAGGTGCCCTAAACCTGGAGGAAACAACAGCCAGATTTCTGATATAACAGCAGAAAATGCTGGAAATACTCAGCAGGCCAGGCAGCATCCGTCGAGAAAGAAACAGAGCTAACGTTCCAGGTCTGAGTATTTCCAGCATTTTCTGTTGTTATTTCAGATTTCCAGCATCCGCAGTATTTTGCTATTGTGCCAGATTTCTGATTCTTGATTGCTCTCCAGCGACCCCTGCTGGATCGCTGCATGCATGCACATGTCAGGCAAGAACAGCATCAGATTTGGCAGTGGTGCCTTCTACACTCAGTCTGCTGGCATGCAATGTCTAGACATGTACGTGAGGAATGGGCACTTGGGCAAGATACAGAGGGAGTCATCTATTGAACCATATCCCAGCAAAATAGATGAGGACAATGCTCTTAATTCTTTCCCCACCAGTTTTGAAGATATTTGCCAACCACTGATTGTAGATGAGGGACATATCTAGGATGGGGAGGTATTAAATCTACCAAACAGCGTGAGGGAGGGAGGGATGGATGGATGGATGGAAGTCCCAAAGCGTTTTACAGCCAATGAAGTACTTTTGAAGTGTAGTCACTGTTCTAATGTAGGAAAGGCGGCAGCCAATTTGCGCACAGCAAGCTCCCACAAACAGCGATGTGATAATGACCAGATAATCTGTTATGATGATGTTGGTTGAGGGATAAACATCAGTCAGGACACCAGGGATAACGCTCCAGCTCTTCGAAATAATGCCACAGGATCGTTTACGTTCACCTGAGAGCGGACGGGACCTTGGTTTAACGGCTCATCTGAAAGACATCACCTCAGACAGTACAGCAAGTTTCTGGAGTGGGACTTGAACCCACAACCTTCTGACTCAGAGGCAAGGATGCTACCAGCTGAGCCACTGGCTGACAGAGAAATGTGTGTAACTGACTGTGTTGATGGGGCTTACAGCTAAGGAATAGTTTCCTTGCCACACAGAATGGGCTGCCCGCTAGTGGTTTAAAAAAAAATCTGCTCCTAAGCTTTATGCCGCTTCCTCAAGTTATTGGTCCACACCAGATTGCGCTGCAGAGTAAAAACTGCAGAATGAAACACAAACTTTTTTTTTATTACATCAGACTAATACAGGGAGGTAAATCAACAAAGAATTGAAATTAGGTTACTTATTAAATAACCCAATAAAAAATAACCCATCCTTAACACAGAATGGCCTCATAAGGTTTAAAATAGCATTAAAATACCAAATTTAATAGAGAAATGCCTTTCGTGGCTAAGTTGCGCATTTCAATTCAAAGCCACATGCACTTATACAACAATCTGAACTGGCATCCATTGTGAAAACAAGTTTTAATGACCCCATGTCTTACTGCCGGCCCCCATTCATGTCGTCACCTGAACAGTTTAAGTGGTTTCACATGGTGATTGCATCACAGGCATGTGAATTCGCACATGAGCTAGTCTCCACACAAGTTTTCAAATCCAGTAATTAGTTGTATACCGAGCACATTTTACTCTTCTATTTTGCTCCCCTTTCTCTCCTCCCACCCCCAACCAACACCCCCCGCCCCAAAGCCTCTCTGGAAGATAGAGGCTTCCGGCGAGATACAGTTCCACATATGCTAATAACCTTATAGCATTATGTCCAAATGGCTACTTTCATCTGCAAGTCCGGTGAGTCTGCCAAATAACTGACGAGGTGAAATATCACAATGGAACCCATTAGAATTCTGACACAGCATTCACATGTGCACTTCCTAGATCCTGGGTGAATGTCCCGTTCCTAGCATGACACAAATTGGAGCTTTCAAGACTTAGATAGATAAAGAGATAGATTTTTGTTAGGTAAGGGTGTCAAGAGATGTGGAGCAAAGGCGGGAAAACACGAGGCAGAATGGCAGAGCAGGCCCGAGGACTGAAAGGCCTACTCTGGTCCTTAATGTTCCTATGACACTAAAGCCAATTGTAGTGCCCCTAAAACAGGCCAGCTGAGAACACCTTAACTCAGCAAAGGCCAGGTATCAAACCGGAGACTTTCTTGGCCTATAAAGAGCCACTGGCGTCTTTTATTAAATGAGGATAAATCAAAAATGTCACATTAGGATCATTTAAAATTAAATTGTACCTGACTACTACATTTAGAGATGTGCACATGGACGCCTAAATCTGTTTGGACCTCTACTGTTCCTAGCTTTTCACCATTTAAAATAATACTCAGATGATTTTTTCTCTCATATGAAATTAAAGCTCATGGAAATTGAAGGCAAATTCTTGACTTGGTTAGGCGGTAGAAGAGAGTAGGGATAATGAGTATGTACTCTGATTGGAAGGTAGTGACTAGTGGTATCTCAATGATCTGTGCTTGGGCCTCATGTATTCACTTTATTTATTACTTAGATAACACAATAGAGAGCCATATATCCAAGTTTGCCAATGACAAAGATTGGTGGTATAGTAAATAGTGTAGAGGGGGGGATAAAATTACAAAGACATTGATAGATTAGTGAGTGGGCAAAACTGTGGCAGATGGATTTCAACGCAGGTAAGTGTGAGGTCATTCATGGAGGTCCACAAAAGGATCAAAATGAATATTCCTCCTTCTTCTTAAACAGTCCCTCGGAACGGAGGATGACTTGCTTCCACATTAAAAATGAGTTCTCAGGTGACTGCTGAGTCCAATGCGGGACCTACA